>NC_092831.1:18792500-19392500 GCF_039878825.1 Excalfactoria chinensis
TATACATATATATAAAATGAAATATTTTCTTGAATGTTTGCATTTGGCATTTGTGATACCTTCACAGCAAACTCAAATGGGATGACAGGCTACGGGAAGACACATTTTCTGCATTTTTTGCCTTTGTTTTAAAGGTGACTTGAAAGTCTGCTAGATCACCGTAAAAATTTCATCATTCCAAATCAGGTTTGTTTTAAAGATTACAACCGTCTGAACACTAACATATAAACTGAGAAGAAAACAAAGCACATTTGGTGTTGGGGTTGATATTTAGTACGTAAACATCTTGGATACTGGAACTGTTACACTCCAGTTCAGCAAGTTGGTGCGTCTTTCCTGTTTCCTACATAGACAGTGGATTTTGCTCTGTCGCTATAAGTCACTGTTATATGCACCTAGCTTCAAGAACGTCTTCCCAGTGAAAAATACACATTAAATGGAAAAAGGGAGGAAATGAAAAGAAAAAAGAAAAAAAAAAATGGGGAGCTCACCTTGACAGCGGCTTCTGAACCTCCTTCTTTAAAATCTTCATATTTCATTACCTCAGCCATAATGAATCCCTTTTCGAAATCTGTGTGAATTTTCCCTGCCGCCTGAGGAGCCTTCGTCCCTTTCTGTCAACGGGAAAGACCAGATGAAAATTAATTGCATTTAAGAAGATTGATTGCAGGAGAGAGGTTTCTTCCTTGTAGATATGCTTTCGGGATCTGTTGAAAGTTTGTTTCCTATCAGTTAGAATGTCACACATACAGCTGGGTGTTTCTCCAAGTTGGGACACAAAGATAAATGCCTTCACCACAGATAAACCAACTGACATTAAAAAGAAGGGCAGCTTTGTTTTTTCCCCAACAGGCATAAACAGCACTATTGATTTTAGAAGGTATGACTGTGTTTAGTTGTGGGAGTCACTTCGATCCCTGGCTCTTCACATAGAAAACCAAGAAAATAAAGATCTTCTTTTAAAAGCGACTTTAAAATCTGAAAGACTCATAACTTTTAGTGACAACCTAATAATTTCAGCTACATGGGAACATTCCTTGGCAAACTGCATTTGTAATCCCAAATGATGTATGAATTGCAAGCTTTATATACTTTTTTTTCCCAGAATCATCATAGTAAATATAGGGGGGAAAAAAGAATATTCTTACCAAAATGTCAACAATTACATTGCCTAAAAATATATACATATATTTTACAATCACTGCAACTAATATAATTTATGCTTTTGCAATAAAGCTGAATGCATTACAACTGTATGCCTTAAATTACCAGGACATGCATTCTGTGCACATACAACCATGGCAAGAAATTTGAGAAATAATGGCGACCTAAAGGCTGCTTAATAAAGCATGTTAAAGTGCTAAGGAGTCTGACACTGTAAAGCACAGTTTTTACAATAAAAGATGTATTGGGTTAATATGGCTACTCACTGATGCTTACCTGACTAAATATCTCCACACATTAAATCAAAGACACTTACAATCAGTCTTAAGATAAACCAGCTTTCAAATTTTCTAATAAAGAGCAAGCATTTCTCCTGCTGAAAACAGCGGACTTTCAGAACGTGCTTTTTAAAAACTCTGGCATAAATCAGAAGGACAGAACTTCTACTTCTCTGTTATTTTGGTAGCTATTTCAAGGGCGCTAGCTGCCAGTTAGCACAGAAAAAGAGACAGATGAAAAGACTAAAACATATTTCTAAAAGATCACTCGTGAGTTTAACGTGCTGAAATGCACACAACAAACATCTGCGGCAGTATCAGCTAAAAATATAAATGTCCCGGAAATTATGTTGATTAATGAAAACAAATTAATTCCTTTGAAATGAAATTAAACGTAACACCGAAATTCATTGCACAGCACTGAAGGTACTGATGCAACAGAAAGGCTCAATGACAGACACACATCCCCAAAAGTTGATGCTTTCGTACTTTTTAAGGTAGAGTTTATAACTGCACGTGTTTCAAAATATTTTGCAATACTGATCTTTATACTACACTGTATTTTCATTCAAAGGCAAAGCACTACAGCTTAGCTCTCACTATCCTCTGGGAATAAATTAGTCAATCTCTATGGCTGTAATCATCCTACATCAATATTTAAAATACATAATATAATTTTAGGCATGACATCAGTTCCTGGATAAACACAGAAAGCTACCAAAATAAAGTACGTCTAAATATTAGAGTCAGTAGAAGATTTGAATTACTGCACACCGATTTTAGGTTTTTGAGCCCAACTGTGTATCCACGAGGAATATAATGATGTTATATTGCTTTTATTGCTGAAAATGTAATCCGAGCAAAGCAAAGGAGGAATGAACCACCCGCAACCCAAACAAACTTAGTGAATACAAAATGAAAAGCAACATCAATTTCACTGCAGACAAACCCAGTCACACAGATTAAGCAAGCACAATACTGGTACGTCTTATCTCTGACCACAGGAGGAGGGTAGACAGATTCTACAGGATGAAGAAATTCAGACTATGTAATAGGCAGAATCAATTGTTACCTGCCTCAATCAATGCAGCTCCACTTTCACTGTTCAGCAGCTCACAAATAATTAAAGTTATCCTGGACAAAAACCTCATCTGTAATGACTAGCTAACCGCCACCATGACAAACTTCAAAGTCAGTGATATCAATCTGAATTCAATAGTGTGGAACTGGATATAGCTGATGAATAAGTATGAATCTTACCCTGATGGTCCATGCACGCACTTCATCTGGGCCTGCGGTGAAAAAGTATTCTAGTTGGAGTGCTGCATATCCAGCCTTAATGATCTTTGGTAAAGCACTGAGGGGAAAAAAAAAGAAAAGAGAATCCAATTCATTCAACATATACACATGAAACAGCTAAATGCCTCATGTAATCAATTTACATTGAAAGACATCGCATATTTGGAAGACACTGGATCTACTTTTAAACTCTGTGACAATCAGAGTAGCCTTTTTCTTTGAACTCTCTTCAGAAGAACTATTTATTTTCTCTTTCTTTTCTTTCTTTCCCTCCCCCCCTGCCCCTCCCCATTTACTGCACCAACATATACATGGTATTCTGATTTGTTTATTTGGCAGGATAGAGAAATATGGGATAAATTGAAATCACCCTACCAAGCGGCACTTCTGGTCTCATGCAATTTTCAAGACTTCTGGTCATGAAAGCCTAACTGTTCAACTGAAATTCAATATTGAAACGATTTCTTATAGTTCTTCAGAAAAATTATGGCAAAATTATCTCCACCATTCCTGCTCCCCATAGATGACGAAACAGTTTTGGTGATCGCTCCTTCTCAAAAATATACATAACTAATACCTATGTTATAATTAAAACACTGTACAGAGATGACAGATGACAGTTAAAAACTTAATTTAAAATAAATCTTTTCACTCTGTCTCATGGTAAAGAAAGGAGAAGATTCTCTCTTTATAATGGTAATTACTCTGTCATTTATTATTCTATCAGCGCAAGCAATTAAATTACTGCAAGGAAATAGTTGATAATAAAGTGTAGGGAAAATGAATGCTAATTAACCTTTGTGTCATGTTCTCTTCCAGATACTTCTGTTTCTCCTCAGCACTCATATCTTGCAACTTGAGTTCCAAGGCCCCACTAAAAGGAATGACCAAAGCACCCGGGTCGTGCTTGTCCACCCACTCTTTAATTTTTATCAACCTGTAGACAACAAAGGGCACAACATTATCTTGTAGTGCATGCATGGCTGTACCACATTCATTATTATCAAGTAGCACATACATATTCATAAGAATTGCACGGTTTTATGATGCCATCTTTTTGTGTATTGCTTTCCAAGGTCAAGGCATTAACAGGCAGCGATTGCTTCAGGTGTACTCCATTAACATTTCACTGTTTCTTGGTTTCTGTTTGGCATTTAATCTATTAGAAATAGCCATAATTTGAGACAATAACCAGGTTTTTGGTTGAGGTTAAATACTTGCAATCTCAAATGCTAACTAAATAAAACTTTGTGCATTTACAAGCGTAATTTTTCTGAGACTTGCAAAGGCATTCTTTATCAAGTACGGTAAAACTGAGGGGTTTTCAGCTTTTCTTCTGACTTACTTTTTCCCCAGTAAGATTTCCCCTAAGAGGTGAGGGCAGCTGATATTCACAGACAGAAGAGAAAACTGCATTCTACAACCTCCCAGACAGCAAGCAGTACCCTGCTTTTCTCTGGTTATTGATCCTGGAGGATGCCATAGCTAATGAATACAGGGCCATGTTGCTCCCGGTTTCTCCCACCTTTCCATTATCTCCCCAGGAGAAAGCTTCTAGATATTATGCTACTATTATTTTTAAATAAAGAACCACATTTTCTATTTCTCCCCAACTTCTGCCTTCTCAACTGGCAGCATCAGTAAGAGTTTACTGTACTTGTTTCATTTTTTTTTTCCTGTTGAATGAAACTATGCCTTTAGAACTACGGATTTATGGCACTGGTTTAAAAAGTTCAGTATCTCAATTAGAAAAAAAATAAAAATCACAAATATTTGCAGCACATTCATTCACATTGCAGTGATAACTGCTAATGCTACGTATTTTAAACTGTAGAGAGACATTCAGAAATGACCTGGAAGGACTGATGACTCGTCAGTTTCATCTCCAGGGCACTACTTCTGAACCAGGGGAATGGTAGGAATGCGGACAAGTCTCTGCATTCAGGAAGGAAATACAACAGCCAACAGGCAAGAGAAAATTTCCTGCGCGCTAAGGCAAAAAGTACAAAACACAGTACTCTGGGTGCTGTAGATGTTTCAGGCCCCAAGCACCCACCATACAACACAGATTTTATGCTTGCTGAGTTCCTTTTCTCAGTCCCGCTAATCTCGAAGATTTAGACCAAGGTTTTAACTGCTATTATACTAAAGTGCTTTGAAACTGTGGCCTGCAAACCTTTAAATAATCAATGCAAATGTCACTTCAGAAAAAAACGAACTGAACCACAAGTTCATCAACACACATTTGTCAAAGAAAATAGCAGGGGATCAGGGCTATTATGAGATTAAGTGCATGGCCCACTGAGTAGGGCTTTAGATGGGACAAAGAATATAAAAGTTCACTCAACAGTTTTCACACGTTTGTTATGTAAGGCTGGTCCTTCTATCATTTACTTATGTAAATACCCCATCAGTGGTTTTCAATCCTCATTATACTAATCTTTCTTTCTCCAGTTATCCTACGAAAATATAGTCTGGTATCCAGGACTGATACTGAAAAGCTATTGCCTTCCAAGACACATGAATTGAAAACCACGATTAAAGTGTGTTTCTGAATCCACACATGACACCCAACAGCACTTCTAAAACTGACGTTTGTTGTTAACTAATTTATTTTGGCTAACAAACTGGATAGCAAAAGTTCACAGCTTATAAATGTCAACCTTACACAGAAAACGTATCTAGGAATGTATCTGCTATTCATAAGAGGACTTAACATACCTTTTTTTTTTTTTCGCCTTTGAAAAGTATCTAACACCAGTGCTTAGACTAATTAAATAACACACCAAGTGAAAGGCACAATGAAACACGCTAACTTGTAAAAGTGAAACAGGAACAAAACTGATGTCTAAAATTGTATTCAAACTCTGTTTGGTAAATATGGTCATCGTAACTAATAAACTAAGAACTATTGTGGAACAACAAGATAAGAAATAATTACTTTGGCTAAAACACCAATTCAGAATAATAATAGTCTTAGACTGTCATTTTAACAGCTTTTCTATTGAGTCCTTAGAGGGATTATTTGCATTCCTCAGGTATTCTATTGTACAATTCAGATGAATAAAGACTTACAAATCATTCCTCTACCGCCAGTGTGAGACTTTGATCCAGTGAATACACCATTGTACCTTAACTATAATTGGCAAAAAACCTGACAGTGTAGAGCATCACAAGCTTAATAACAAAGGAGAATATCTCAAAGTGTTGACAGATGATCTTCATAATGCAAGAGCAGAGCTGGTACATTTTAGCAATAAATGAGCACCGAGGTCTAAAGGTCTCTGAAGTGACTGACATCAGACCTGCTACAGCCTCACTAAAAGAATACGGTACTGCATCGTACTCTGCAGACAGTGAGGTTCTCTGCCTGAGCGTTTCACTTTTCCGACTTCCAATGTCACAGAATCACTAAAAAGCATTCAGGAATTCCCCTAAACAAAGCAAATCAAAATAAAAAGTAAATACTCAAATACAAATACAGATACATACTCCCAACAGAACTTTCCCCAAAACAAAATGGTTGACTAATGATTGCTAAAGTAATAATGCCTGTGTGCTTTTCAGTTAGGGATAACCAAGTGTGCTAAACAGAACAAAACTGCCTTAACATGATGGTAAAAAAATAAAATAAAATTATGTGAAAGCCTGTTTGATTTGAGCGCATCATTTTTTTTCCATGGAAGTATCAGGATGTCTGTAAAGGGACAGCAATAACAACTTACTTGGACCTGTGTTAAGCAAATCCTGGAGTATTTTTCCATTTTTTCATGCTGCACTTGACAATGAATTACAAAAGGTATTGGTTTTCAGGCTGACAGAGAAGACTATTGACAACAGAAAATCTCAATTAAGAAAATACACTAAAATCTGAAAACATGAAAAATAAAAGAAATCCAGTAAAACTGGCAGAAGAATCAGTGACCGTGATTAACAGCTGAAACTATTTTAACTTCAAGAAACAAGAAAGCGCTCGAGATAAAAACACCGCTGTACAAAGTAAACTGAAATCTACTTGAAAACAGCAGATACACAGAAAGCAACTATAAACTCCTTTTTCCTGTCCATGTTTATAAAAATGCTGTTACAAGCAGAGTCAGAACAAAATTCTGATAATAAAACATATGGCAGGAAGAAGAAAAGAGGCTTCTAGCTCCACTCAGCAATGACAGCGTGGGATGTCTCAGAGCATTCTGGGCAACCAGCAGTGTTAGTCTACCAAAATGGTTTGGCTGTTCTCTCCAGCTGGCTCTGTAGAGAGGAGGAGTGTATCAGCAGCACCTGCAGGTGGCTCCTGAACTGAAATTTATTTCTGTTCCCCACAAATGGGCAATAATATCCCTTCTGGAAAAAAAAATACAAGCCCAACATACTGCAAGATCACCACACATTTTGGCGAAGACAAACTTCTTAAACTAAACTAAAAACAAGACCGTATCAAAACCTGACACAAGAACAAAGCCAGATCTGAATGACTCACAAATGGAAGATCAAAACTCGAAACTCTGACCGGGGAAAAAGGCAGAGAGGAACTGAGATATTCACTTTCATGACAACACGGGACAAAAGAATAACAGCTTTCCTATTACTAATTTGGAAAATGATGTGAAGATTTAAATGCTTTCTTGCCACTATGGAACCCTAGATGTGACAAAGACATCATCTGTCAGGGGAATCCAGATTTCAACTCTGCATTAGGTTGACAAAAAAAAAGCAAACTGAAGAAGTCAATGTCTCCCAGGGCAGAAGGATCAGGATGATCACCAGAGTTATCCCCTGACATTAAGTCAGGATGTAGAACAGACACAGGGAGAAGTTTAAAGATCAAGACAGTCACTGGGAAGGCCAGCAAGCAATGAGCAACAAAAAGGGGACCTGAGGCAAAAGAAATCAAAAGCCTGCAGACAGACCAAATAAATAGATACAACAGTTGCAGAATGAACATTGGTTATCAAATAATATTTGACAAGCTGAGTCTCACATGAGATCCAGCTGGGAACAGAGACAGAGTTCTGATGGAAACAGAAGAGGTGATGTAAGAGAGAAGCTGCAGAGGAAATGTAAGCTTTGCAGACACCTGCAAGACAAGATGATCTGAAAAACTGACCCCAACAAGAAAAAGGTGATTTGTCAAAGTACACTTCTGTACAAGGAAAACCAAAAAAAAAGAAAAACCACCCATCCAACTCATGGAGGAGAAACAATTGCTTTTCTGTTCTACAACTGAACTATGGGTAGAAATTGGCAGAAACAAAACAGCATGGCAGGGAAGAAGAAAATACCAGGTAGCACCACAAGAAAGAGACAAAGAGAAGATCAAACTAAGTCATAAAAACATACAGAAGACTGGAGGAAAAAGAAAGAAAAAAAGATCTACAGATGGGAGTGAGAACACAAGGACCCCGAAATTCCAACACGTCCTTTTTCTTGGCGGTCCTGAGAAATTTTAAAAACTTTTCAAAAGCCTTCTTTTAAGTGCTTCATTCCTACCACTGAAAAGCTTTCTGTGTCTGCAAGCCACCTCTATCATAATTTAAATGTATTACTTACAACCAGGCCTATACACTGGGAATACACATTCCCTATTTCTTTACAGCAACCTTTACATACTCATGTCCTTTAATTCTTTTTTCCCCTCCTTTATTTTGAGTTTTCTTTGTAAGTCATGTATTATGCTTCTAGCTTTGAAACTCTTAGTTTCTAAACTTCTAACCATTCTTAATGCTTTGTTCTGGACTCTCTCAGTTGGTCTATATATTCCTGGAAGCATGGAGGACCCAATGCACTCCTCAGAGGTCCAAATAATAAGGTCTCGTGAGCATTAAAAAAGAAAAAAAAAAAAACCCAAACCAAAAAACCTAAAGGATTAATTCTCACATTTTTAGACAATTATCTTGTTTATAAAACCCAGTACATTCGCTATTTTTGTGAAAGCACTTCAACCTTATCTCATGCTTACCTGATAACTTTTTGTATGACCCCACATGACCGGTAATTCTTAATGCTGTATTTGCATAGCTGATTATTCTGCATAAAACCCCTCTCCTCAAAAGTAGGACCCCCTACTCCTTTTTTACCTAATGATTTCTTCTATTTCTTGAGATGCTCCCAAATTCTAATTGTGTTCTCTGCATACCTGGATATCTCCTAGTTTGGGGTCACCTACAGATTTAACAAGAACGCTCATCATCCAGCTCATTAATGGAAATGCATAACAGTATTCAACCAGCAGCCGCTTCTGCAGATCTCATAATGAGATATTCTTCCATTTGGAAAGTGAACCCCTGATAACTATGCTCTGTGTATTATCTTCCAACCAATCTTTCACACTTAAACTTTCAGTAGTTTCTATTTATTCAGCATTTCCTAAGTTGCTTATGAAAATGCTGTCAGGCATTAAAACCTTAATAAAAATCACAATATACAATTTAGTATGTTTCTTCACAATGTGTAAGACCATTACATTTATCACAGACAAAATATTTGACTCATCTGAAAATTTAGTGTTAATAAACTCACGCTGGCTGTTATATGTCGACTGGGTCACTTCAAGACTATTAAAAACAACCAAATTGTTCTAATTCATATTAAAATTAACACAAACTTCACTACCTTAGAAATTGCTCATTTCCTCTTTTCTCTTTGTGGATACCTTTTGTCTTTCAAAGCCTCGCCCACTATCCACAAGCTATATAAATTGACAACAAATTGGCTAATGATTTTTTCTTCCCAGGATGTTCTACTTGTACCATTAGTTTTAGCTTATTTAGTGAGGTGAGAGAGGAAGATTTAATTTATCTGAGCACAGTTCTACGAGACCCAGTCCACAGGTGATGTCCTTCTATTTTATTAGCATCCACAGACTCTACAAAGACTACACTTATGCATACAGACACACGTATTGATAGGTATAGATAGAAAGTAAGAAAAATGCACTGCCTGAGTAAGCTAGCTTTCTATATTTTTATTATCAACAAATACTGAAACAGGGAGAATGATGAAAGCAATGTATCACATAACAATGTATCACAAAACAGGTCAGTGGCAGAAGTTTAGAATGGGAAACAAAGCACGAGTCACGATCCCATACTTCACTGTAGTGGACTAACATGCTGTAACTCTCACTGTTACCTGCCTTTTTTTTTTTTTAGTATCTCTTTCTTCTTGCCCTACATGAAGAGAAAGGAAGACTAAACTGGGAAATATTAAAGAATAAAAAGGTACTTTCTTCCCCATCGTGACAGTTTGCTTTTTATGAAGAAGAAAGACTTACCAAAGGTTTTGGAGTACCTATTACTGACCTAGGCAATCACATTTCAAATCAGCAGTGACATCTAGGAGTTTATTCCATTTTATTTGCAGTTCCAAGATAGTCAGGAGGAAGACAGCAATCCTTAGATTTGGGGAGGTCCATTTCCCCCCTCCAACCCACACCAGAAGGGACTTCACAGCAACACTTCAGAGCAAACACATCCCACATGCTGGGCTGCTCCCTAGTCAGGAGCCTCCTCCCAGCCCATCACAACAGGACCTGAGGGAGCTCAGAACTTCATTTATTCTGAGCATCCTGAATTCTTTAAGTTCTTTAATCTTTTATGTCTTCCCATATCCCCCTTTAGAATCCTGCCTCCATGCCATTCACTGAGCCCAAAAGAACCTCTAGAGACCAACATGGAGATCTGATCTCATATCAGATGGCACTTTAATCCCCCAACATAGACTGACTTGAGCCTTACACCATGAAGTGGAAGAGTCCTTAAAATTCTTTTCTGCAACATTTTCAGGGTCTCAAGGCACATCCTGTGATCTCAGGTATTGTATGACAGAATGGTAAAAAATATATATATATATTTCATCTCACCAATTCTAGATTTCACACTTTTTAACTTAATATTTAATTTCAACAGAAAATATCTCAAGAAAAGAAGAAGCTTCTGACCTGCACTGTCATTTGACATTTATTCAGATATTTTCATAACCTTCCTTAACACTCTCCCTTCAAACATAAGTAATTCCAGGCTCTCTGCCTCATGCACGTCAAAGTCAGTTTTCCCATGGCCTTGATCTTGATCAGTGCTGCTATTCTACAGCCCCTCTAATTTCAAAAAATCCTTTGGTAGACGGGATGATCAGTATTGCATCTACTATTTCAGTTCAGGTCACATCCCAGATTCTAAAGAAACATAGTTTCTGTTGGTTTTATTTGCTTTATAAACTAGATGAGGGATTCTTAGCCTATTCCTTATCCATCTATATGTTGCCCCTGTTTTCCTGCTACCAGCTGCACACAGAGCAAGGGTTCTACCAGCACTAGCTGCCATTGACCAGTGAAAACAATCTGGCAGAATGCCATTTTAGGAGTGTGGGAGAACTTATTTATTTACTCCCCCACCTCCTTCAAGTTGGACCAATTCACTTGTCCAAGAATCTTTCACCACTGGTTGCATCAACGTAATGAAAGGATGGTGCAGGAACAGCTGAAGACAGGATGCCTTAAGTTAGCCTATTACCCAAGTAAGAGCAAAACTACATACTCAGACAGAAATTTCAGTGCTAACTACTGGAGATTGCTCATGTATAAGGAGCCTTGGATCAAAATTATCCCATACAGGATCACTTAAAAATAGATTCTTTAAGGCAGAAAGTATTATTTAACAGGAAAATAAATAAATAAATAATCAAGGTAACACTGCTGGAAATTCTTGTGAAAGCAGTTAGTATCCTCAGAATATGATTTTGTTAACTGATTGTCTAATATAGATTGCCTAGTATAGTACAGCATTTCATCTGCTCTAGACAATCTATACCTGCAGGTATTCACTGTTCTTTGGTACATTAAAAACACATAAGGACACAACACCTCACTCGCAGCTTCATGCTACTGTCCACATTTCGTATCAAGACTTGAATTTACTAACACAAACATTATTTAGTTAGTTTGGGTTTGCAAGATGCTAGCACTAGAAATAAATAATAACGGAGAACATGACATTACCTATAAACAGAATACAGACAACAGTTAATGGACAAAATATTCTGTAACTAGGAGAAATAAAGCCTGAATAACAGAAATATCAAGTTGATGATCTGTAAAACCGAGTCTGAATTTAAATATATCAACAACTGCAGAGCAGAAGTGAGAAAGAGAAAAAAAATCCAGTGTGATTTCTATCGTCAATGAAGATTCCAGTAAGAAGAGACTTTCAGTATCTTATAAAACTTTCCAATGAAAAGTCAACCAAGTTAACCCTATTTTAAACATGTGTAAGGATAATCATTCATGAAGAGTAAAGATCTTGGAATTCATTTTATGACATTCCTTTCTGATCCAGTGTTCACAACCTCAACAGTATCTCTTTATCTATATTATGGGCCCTCAAAATGATCAAAATCAATCATGACTTAAAAACTAAAGGGAACGGTACTACTTTGCTGCTGTAGCACCTGCTGGCATGTGAAAAGCTTACAGGCTGAAGTTCTTCCTTGGCCTGCCAATTTTGAAAATTATTTCCATCTTAACCCTAAAAAAAGACGGAGCTGTTGCTGTCAATAAGCATCAAAGCACAGTGAAGACAAAACTACTGATCAAATCACACAACAATGCAGGCTGCAACAAATCGTGTGTACTACATTTCACAGCTACAGGAATAACAGGTTCCACTTGTAGCCAGTGCACTTTGGAGTGAAAACAAACACTTACAAATTCCTATGCTCTAATTCCTTCTGTTATCATTGCTAAAATACAGATTCTTTTTTAAACAATTCTCTTAAAAATTACAACACACGATGCCCTAACAAAAAGAACTTTACATGCAAGGCACAATCTACAACATCAAGTTTGTTTTCTTCAGTTCTTCTATGTTGTGTGTGCATGTGTATACATACAAATATGAGGCCATAATCTCTAGCAAATAAGTATGATCTACATAAAACTCCCATGTAATAAAATAAACACGTACTAACACTTGAAATAAGACACTAAACTTAAAGAGCAATTGGGGATATATTCCACTAATGCTAATTAAAAATCTGCAATGAGTAGCATAAATGCAGACTCCAGCATGTGTTAGTTTTGGCTTTCACCAATTTAGAACAGTTAAATGAAATCTAAACAAACTGCCTCAGAATATTCCTCTCCAATTCTCTTAATGGAACATATTCTCCTGCTCACACATGACAAAGTGAGGTAACTTCTTGGCACCTCTAACACTCATCTTTACGACCTTAACTGCAGGGCCTCTCCATATCACAGAACTTAGAGGAATACTCTCTTCCTCCCTCCAATTGTTAAATACTGAGTAGGCATTAAAATTGGAAGATCCAAGCAATACCTCACCTAGAGCATTAGATTCAAAACAATGAAACTTGTTTATTCTTGTTTTCTGCACACACATGGCTTTTATCACGTATAAGGTCCACACTCTCCCTACTCAATAAATCAGAAATTAACTTTTATGTTTATCCAGAAAAAAAGCAGCATCTAAGCTCTCAGTACAGCAATGAATGAATTAGTTAGTAGAACATTTAATATTCACACTATAGCAGCTCCAATAACACAGTGTTTAATTTCAGACACCCATGCCTAACCTCACTCTGCTCCCTACACAGTTAATGAAGCAGGAGCCTCTACCAAGGGCAATCCAGAGCACTTACATTAGGGATCCAGGTCTCACATTCTCCTTCAGGCATTTTTTCTCTCCTTCTCTAACTTCTCATAGCTTCAAACTAACCCTGACCTTAGGTGACCAAATTATGTGGTGTGTCCCAGTGTCAACTCCTGCTGATATACTTCCCCCCAAATACACCCTACTAGATACAACAACGGATACTGAACTGTCATAGGAATGTCACGTTCAAATAAAACACTAAATGAGGTAGGGATTTTCAAAGTGTGCTGAGATGCCTTCAGCTGAAAAGCCATCACGAAAACATTCAATCCTACAGACATGGTATGTTTATCTGTTTCAATTATGGTGAAAAGAAAAAAAATCCTCAATGAAAACACACTTGAATGCTAACTTTGACTTTTCAGAAGCAGGAGTAAGTACATGGATCACGAAGTTAAACTTTGTCAGACTGTAAAGGATCTCTTAGACACAACTTTTCTCGCTGCAAATAGAATTACTTTTGTAAGAATTCTGTGGATGATCGCATACAAAAAATCTCTATTCTGCTGACATCAAACTAAAACTTGACTTATATGTCCACTGCTTTACCTGTCTTCATTTCCTTACTGATTATAGAATCAGAACACACTGAACAGCCCCAGTCATTCTAACAACAAAGGAATCTGACTGAAAGAAGTTCCACCTCTAAGTTACAGCCCATGTGGCATGCTCTGCCCTTACAAACACTAGCACTAACAATAACAGAATCAAAAAGCAAGACCTAAAGTGCAAAGTACTCCAGTCTTTACGACTTGGCCCCAAAACCACTTTGCAATGGAAAACTGGGAACACCAGCCCAAAACCAAACCAAGCTAATTCATGTTCGGTTTCTTCTGACTAAGATAAAGGCTCCATGTGAAGTGGCATACATGATAGTTGTCAACCTAAATGAAAATGTTCATGAATAAAAAACAGGCTGGATAAAGAGCTAATTATAATATTACTATCAATTGCTAGTTTGCACTTGCAAATCTTTCATATTGTATGAATGCATTGTTTTTGACATTTCTCTGTAGCTAAACATCACATCATTTCACTTTTTCAAAGTAGTTCAAGTATGCATAGGATACGCTATAAGGAATGCACCTACAGTTACAATGATAGTGAAAGTCTATTACATAAATATGAAATCATTAAACATTAACTTAAAACTGTTGTCTCCCAAGTGAAAAAACCTATACCTCCAGTAGCCTACATAAGCTGATTTTTACTCTCTGCACAGTCATTCTTTCTATCCAAAATACCAAACAAAAATGCTTCACCTGAGGATGCATTTGAAGACTAAAATAAGAGATACACCATTTGTATACCGCTAGCTAAACTACTTATTGCAATCACCCATACTTTTAGTATGCAAGATGAATGAAAAGATTAAGCAATCAATTAAAAGCACCACTCCGACTTTAATGACCAAATTATTATTATTATTTTCCTATTTTAGAAATGTTGCAGAATTTATATTTGGAAAAAGCCTACTTAAAAGACAAACACCCTAGTAAGTAATATATGGCTAAAAGCTGGCCTAGCCACAATATTTGATATGGTGTTACATGTGAAACCACTCAGTAAAGGCGGGTATACACAGACTGTACAGAGCAATGCACTGGATAGGCTGAGAACAAATAAGCTTTTAAGGATATCAAAGAAACTAAGTAGGAATCTTAAGACACTAATTAAGTTTCTTAAGGATCAAATGTACATAGATCTTATTTAATACCTACATTTACGATCTCGACACAAACACTAATTGAAGGCTACATTTGCTGCAAGCAGGAGATGCCTTCCTCAAGGAAAGTTATCATCATAAGCAATTGGGAGTAGCAAAATAGGGGTCCGTGATATTTCAGTCTCCTTCAGAACAACTCTGAGTCATCAATAACAACACAACACAGAAAAGGCAAATTTAATGTACAGATCCTACTGGAAATGATTCCTTTTGTTTAACTAGATGTGTTATACCTGTCCCTCCATGTTTCCATGAGTACCATGTGCAGATGTGGTCAATTAAATTCACAGAAACACTATCTATTTTCAGAATAGATCGAAGATTAACAGAGGAAACAGAATCACACATAAACAACAGAAACAGAGAATTGACAATATAGGCACATGAGGCAAACCTCAGTTAAGTAAGATACTACTTAATCTACCGGACAAAGGTATCAGATTCTCCAACAAAAAAAAGCCAGCCTCAGAAAAATGGAGGCTGGAAATTAGCAGAACATTTTCAAAGCAGGACAGCGGTGATGTTCTGTGAACAGCCACTCAGTACTAACAGCAAAACAATCAGCTACTGCTAAAAAACAATCTTAATTTATGAAAGTCATTATTACATTGCGTAGCTACCAACAATAACTGGTTCTGTTCTGCAGGCAGAAGGATTACAGTAATTTAGGGATTACCATATAGTTACAAGAAAGCACTACACTTCGTGAATTTAGAACTACATAAACATTATGCAGAAATGCAAAAGTGGGACAAATGGGTCTCAGTCTTGTACAGATCCAGTTCCTATCGGTTTTGTAGAAACAAACGCCTCCATGAGGAAACAGCATGAAGAATTCCACCACCACTTATTTGATTTAGCTGGAGCTAACTAGATGGCCAACAGGGATAGGCTGACAGACTGAATATCCTCGCTAGCCAGATGAATATGATGCTACCTGCTGTCCAGTGAAATGTTCCTTTTTTAAATAGCACTAACGAGAACATGGGACAACATTATCCAGTTGGTCAGATGAAGAACATGACTACTTAAAAATATGTGAAAAAATACAGTTTACATACTTGGCATCACAGATGAAAATCTAAAAGAGACAAAAACAGTTCTATAAAGGCATTGCAACTTATCAGATACATACAGTGATATGTGTTCCAAAGCAATATTTACTGGAAGTCCTTCAGAAGAGTCTACAAGAGCTCAGAAGTTATTGTATTTCTGAAACCACCATTTATCAAACAAAGTCTTCTCTCTTCACAGGCAAAGGACAAAAAATAAGAACCTAAAAACAGCAGACTGAAACACGGTAAAGTTAACAGCTATCATGTTGTTCTTAGAAAGAGAAGCTCCTCTCAGAAGCAGCTGCTGCCAGTATTTCTCCAGTGAGTTCAAACAGTTATCGTACACTGTGTGGGCATGTGCATGTGGAACATCCAAAGAGAAATGCCAGGACTGCAGCAGAATTAAACAAGTCCTTAGTTTGCTATTTACCACAGAGAAACTATATGTTACACATCAGTCAGAAAGATATCGTTCAAATGAAAACAACGTGAAGTACAGAACTTCCCAGAGACCAGATGCCTAAAACTGAAGTCCTTCCCCAGCTCCACAGCAGTAACAAAGTAGCATGCAATGACCGATTATGGAAAAGGCTTTTAGCAAATCTGTGCAAACTTGTATGTTGCAATTTTCAAAAAAGCACTACGCTACAAATGCACTCCATTCATTCAAAGGCAACTCATACCCAGTACTACTATAGAAGCTGAAGATACCACTCAATGCAATGATTCATAGTTCCTCTAATAGAAAGATTCAGCAGTTTCCAATCGAGACCTTTATTCCCTCTCTGAATAAATGATGCCTGAAATTTTTATTCTTGTTCTAATGGAATTTCAATGGCCTTCAGTGCAAATCTACTGGAAATTTTCGCATATTAAGTGGAAAAAATTAAATGATGTTAACCACATTTTAATGTGATTAAGGCTGACAGGGTCATTATTTCTGCTAATCACTCAGTTTTAAAAGCTCAAACAAAACTTTGTAACAGCCAGTGTTTTTTCTATTTTTCTGTATGTCTACTGTAGTCGAGAATTAAAGCCATGAGAGAATATGAAATCATATATATCTTAAAAAAGACTTAGTTCGCTCCAATTTGTACACGGACTTCATTATAATTAACCTTAAGATTAAAAAAAAAAGGGGGGAGGAAAGCAGTCTTACAACGCGTATACCACCACTGCTTTTGTCTTCCTCAATCAAGACGCAAGAGAAAAAAACATAGCTTTTTCAGCAGTTCCTATTAGCTACTAAAAATGAGAAAATATTTCTGGCATGCCTTTACAATGAAACAAATAATACATGTAATCATCCAAATAATGTTTTTTTAAAGAGTCTGTTGGGCCCTGCAATTGGAAGTTCTGTTTGCTACCATTTCGGGTCAGAATAAGCTACGAAATAAGCACTAAAAAAAAGTGAAAAACAGAGGCATAAGACAATGATGAAGAGCAAACAGTACACAGTTTTCAGTGTCTTGCACTTTCCTCTAATGGACAATCTAGGATGGAACAGAAAGCACAGGCTGCAGCAGCAGTGACCAGCTCAGTTCTGAGCCCCAGGGCCTGGTGTGCAATGCCATACTTCTAGAAGGCCCGCCAGCCACAGCTCAGTAAGCGCTGTGCCATAGCAGCTTCAAGGTGACCAAAAAGGGCAGCAGGGTTTCAGTAAAACCAGACACTCATCTGTCTCCTCAGCACTACTGCTGGGGTAGTTGTTGGAGGTTTAGTCTTTCTTTATGGATGGGGGGTTGTTTGGCTTAGGTTTTAGATTTTTTTTCCTCACAGGATCAGTATTTTCTGTAAAGAGAACCGATGTAATTAATTGCTTACTGTCTGCTTAATAATTACTACAGCCCTCTTGGGACCCTTATTCTCAGAAGATCTGTACATCTCATGCCAACCTCTCACAAAAAAAAAAACAAAAAAAAAAGCCAACACAAAAACAAATCACAGCTTGATGTGGCCATGTTATCTCTTTGTGCACAAAAGAAAGGGGAGGAGGAGGGGAGGGAGTGGAAAGCATTTGAGCATCCAGCTTACTTTTTTTCCTCTATGGAACTGTTTATATTTAAGTTACTTTAGAAGAGAATGAAAGTTCAAGACTGACTCACATAGATCATTTCCATCTGGTTTAATAGATACATTTCTACCTTACTGAATCATTAAAAACAAAAGCAATATTGCAGCAGCTTCATCAATTACCAAAAAAATAAAAATAAATTAAAAAAAATAGTAAACAAGATTGCTACCTTCTTAACATTAAGGTACATGAAATTTATTTGAACATTCATTTCCTTCTCATTCCTTGGAAAGTATATAACCACATACACAGCAATTTTCATATCTGCTTCAGAATTTCAGAAAACAAAATAGCTAAGATAAAACACAGTAATTAATCACACATAATTCACCATACAAGAATTTACTTCTACCTTCATATCTGGCATGTACTCCTAGCTTTGTATTTCAATGCCCAGCAGCCTTTTTTTTCCTAAGGAACATTTGTTCTCTGACAGAATACTTCCTATAACAAGAAAAATATTTCAAATGGCATTAGATCAGTTACAACCAAGGCACAAACTACATTAATATCAATATCACACTGCATCTGGAGTCCATGATGTTCTCAAAAAGCAACATTACTGGCATTGTTGGACCTCCTAGCTTTAGTGTGATGCTATGCGCTAGTGCATCAACCAACAACCTCACAGAATTCTTGTGCTGATCTAAGAAGGGACCCTGCTGAATGTCCTAATGCATCTTATTGTGAATCTTCAGCAAATAAAACTTCATGTATGAGCTCATGATGTGCTTTGCTGCTGGAAAGTCACAGACTCTGTGGGAAGCTTTTTATCTTCCCAGCAGTGAGTTCTCTGAGAACATCAGTGCAGCTACTGTAGTTACCTGTAGATTACTTGTATTTTCTCACATCTGTGTCCAGCAATCTAAACCATGATGATAAAGGGTCATTAGGTTTTGAGTGAGGAAGGGGATGGACTAGACAATTTGCTCTGATAAGCTCCTTGTTGCGAGCTCCAGTTTAGAATGTGAAACGCAGGGTAGATACGTTCTGTGCTCAAAAACCAGCTCACTCAGAGCACCAATTAAAAATCATATTCACGCCATCTGAAACTGTATCAACACACCTCATCTGAAATTTTTACAATTAATAATTTTGCAGCAAAATAATTTTGTCATGGTAAAAAGGACATCAACTGTCTATTAGCCACAAAAGAATTCAGGTACAATTACTGAGATAACTGCTGTTTGGAGCACAGCAAAGCAATTTCCCACAGTGGGACTTACAGTTCAATTTACCAGTTGGGCAAATATTTTGTGCTCTGTAGTGGTCTACAGAGTTAACAGTTACCTGTAACATCTGAGCCGTGTTATACTTGGAGAAAACTTTCTTCAACCAAAACAGGTGTTTCAGCTTTACCTATTCCAAAGAACCACATATTTTTTTCTAATGTGGTTCTAAGAGTCACTTTAAGGCTTCTCAATTAATGTGCAATGCAAACTAATGAAAGAGCCAGTGGAACTACTTTCCCACTTCACACTGCCCACAATAAGGTCTTTTACGTTATAGGCTACTTGGAAGAAGCATGAGAATAAACACAAGCTCACCTGCAAGATTACGACAGTCCTCAAGTGAACTTTTATTCCTTAGAGGGCATTCTTAATTCAGTAAAATAATAAAGAAGATCACTTGATCTAGACAGTACAGTCACAGAGAGACATACAGCCAACATATGGAAGAAGGCTGTGTTTTTACATGTAGCAAAAACAAATTATACCATGAATACAATACACTATGAGAACATCTTCACTGACTTACTCAGCGTTAGAGTTGTAAGGGTCATTTAAGATACATATAATGAAATTGTGTGTCAAGTTCCAGGGATTAATATGGTATCATACTAGGCAATAGATAAATACATGGAGAGAAAAAGGAGTCCTTGCACATCTGGTCAACATGCAGGCCATCGGAAGAAACTAACAAAAAAGTATGAAGAAAGTAGCTACTGCATTTTGCACACCTCAAAATAAAAGGTTAAAATAATTGCCATTCAAACGCTAACTCATCTGTTCAGATAGTTCAAAGGGGTTGTTCTACACTGCCCTTGCAGAGATGATTATATCCTGCTATGTTGCTTTTGAATCTTAATTTCAAGTCGGTAATGAAAAGACAGAATAGTCTATTTTGCACAAAAAGCATTAGGTCTATTTCCAAAGCAGCATAATAGTAACAGTGCGTGCTCATCATAGACTTTTCACAGAGACTCAAAGTTAGCATTTGAAAGAGAGTTTTAAATTTGGTGGATTACTTTTATCTCATACATACACCTCTGCCGGCTTTATCTTCTGCAGCAGCACTAGATACATACACCACACTTGTTTTTCTTTATCAGTACATGGCCTTTAGTGAAAATGCAGCGTTTGGGGAACTAGCATTAACAGTCTGCATCATCATAGAAAATGAATCCTTAATAATTATTCATACACCAAGTAACTGTAAACCCAAATCATTTCAGAAGACCTGAATGTGTCAAGAACTTTGACAATTATGACTGGAGCCAGGAAACTGTAGCACTGCAGAATTTCTTATGAATTTTTCTAGTTACTTTTTATAAATGCTGTCCTAGATGACAGCTTAATGTGTACCACATGCAATATTTATTCTTCTTCAGTGTCAGACTGTCTAGCCATCCAAGGGAATACAAAGAATGTCACTTATTAGGATAAAAGCACAAGGAAGGTAATCAAGGACATATGTAACATCAGCCAATCATGCCCTATTTCAACATCCTATTCCATTCATAACAGTTCAACAATTATTTGCTTACTGATAACTTGCTTTCAGGCTGTTTGTGTTCCCCATAATAGTGGTTTGCATTTATTTTACTCTTTAGAATTGGACACTTGCTGTGCCATGCATGTTTGTCAAAACTTTATATCTTCTGTCAGAAATAGCTTTAGCATATCAAATCATTTCTATGTCAGAAATCACTAATAGAACAATCTCGTTACCTTCTATGTCAATAGGGCACTAACACAACTAGAAATAAAAGGATACTGCACAAACACATACTGCTGCAAGACTGACAACTAGCATTTTTTCTTTAATATACTTTGAGCTTGATGAAAAAACCTAATAAAGAAATTAGACTTTGACCAAAATGGAAAAAATAATTAAAAAACACGCTGTCCAAGAATAAAGGCATTAACAATTTTCTGAGGTTGTGTAACTAAATGCCTTCCTAGTTCTCCACACCTCTTTCACAATACTTTTAGTTACTTGCATTACAGATCATCTCTATGGAATAACTGTAGACATTTTATCAGCTGATTCCAATCTGATGGATGTGAGTTAAAAAAGTAATTAAGACAAATAGAGACAAGTAGATAGAGGGAGCCAAAGACAAACATTTACCCTTTATAAGGTTAGTTTTGAATTATAATAATTTAAAAAATCCTACAGGAAGCCAAGCACGCATGCACTTACGCACACACTTCATTAATCTGAGTATCCTGGAACATAAAGATTTCATTACATAAAAACAGGTATGGATTTAATGAGCATATGAAACAAAACAAGCTGGGAGAACCATCACATGTTTTAGATCCACAACATTTGTAGGCTTCCAATGTATTAGGTGTTAAGATTTTCTTTTTATTAATATTATTTTTAAATAAAAGCCATTTGTTTGGGCTTATATTCACTTTAACTTCAGAAGTGTAACACTGTGTCTGTGTATGAAAAGTCTGTGTATGAAAACAAGAGTGAAACTTGATATAAGGAGAATCTGATAAAGGCATTTTCATTGTTCAACTCAATGAAGTACAAAACCAGCACATGCAATTACTTTCAGTTATTTATATTTTAGACGTCTCTTCAGGCTTTAGTAACTACTGTCAGAGCACAATGAATCCCAAACTTTACTATAATTATTGTGAATTTAGTAAGGACCTATGGTCAAATATTGGTAATAAAGGATAATATAATATCCATCCAAATATACTGTTTGATAGTTTTTTCCACTAAGACTGCATAAGCTATGGATCTTCAGCTCCAGTTTAAGCATGAAACAGCACCTATTCTTGGTTTTAAAACAAGAATAAGAATCAGTGATGACCAGCATTTGAGCATCAGTCATTATCGTACATCATTATAGGAAACTCAAGTTGTGAAAATAAAATACTCCTCAAAAACTTCAGAAGTAATCCTTGTTGATCAAAACAAGCTGTTAAAAGAAAACTGATACTCCTATGCCTAATGCATAAAATAGAGGTATAAATAATCAGAAAGAACATAAAAAAAGCATCGTATTTTCAATAACAAATGCCAATGAAAAAAAAGGCCATCAACTGTAAAACAAAGAATTTACATACCACAGAGCAAAAAGTAAACTTGAAAAATGGGTGGCAAAGTCACAGCAGTCTATATTTCCAAGGCATGAAAGGATTTCTCCTCAGACATCATTTTTCTATTTAAAATAAACTATTTTTCACTGACTAACATTTCCATTTAGCTCTTTTTGCAGTAAATAAGAGGAATATTCCTAAAATGTTCTCCCAGAGAACGAGAATGTCGCAGACCATTCACAAGAAAAAATTTCAATATGAGCAATATTGCTAGAAAGCATAAATATCTCAAATATCAACTGCAGCAAGATAAAAAATGGTGAATGAAATAAAATTAATTTCAACGATGAGAACTTAAAAGAGATTATCAGAACCGTGCAGCTTGTAATGGCAAGAAATGTTTGAAGACATGATCCAGACAAGCCAATTCTGTTAGCAGAATAGTAGAGGTATGGACACATATACTTGTCTGCAAATTAGATTCATTAACATTGAGTAACAGATTATAGAAGGAAAGTTGCTTGCTCATTTGGACATCATTTAAGAGATACTATTGCAATGGTACTGATAGGCATATTGAATCCAAATCATTCCATATGAAGTTTTAAAGAGGTAATACAACAGTTCTCTTGTTATTTCAGATTAGGAAACAATATTATCAGAGGTTCCTTTACTTAGAAACGCTCAGAGGTGAAAGCTCACATACTAGCTATTAAATCCTTTTCTACAGTGAGAATGAATGTCTTATTTCTCAAAACAAGAACAAATCACCAGTTACAAGCAGCAAGGAGGTTTCACACAAGGAATGAGAGGCAGTCCATTTGCTCTCCTAGCAAGGCACAAGGACAGCTGTTCACTTCTCTACAGTCAATCAAAAGCCTCTCGCTGCACTTTTCAACTTCTCAATAGGACTCGCACAGAAATAAACACTGGCAGATTTTAAGTATCATGACAGATTTAACAGTAATAATAACCCAACAGATGTTAAAAGCAGGGTACACAGACCCCGAGCATCTATTTTTTTCTTTCACATGATCCTGTGCTTTCTGGATGACAAAGACTGGCTAACAACGCTCATTCGTTCTGAAAGGCACATGGCTCAGTACATTTATTAATAATAAGTAACTTCTACGAACACACAATTAGTATCAACATAAATAATCCCTCCCTGCTCTTTGTAAAGATGAATCTCTATGAACCTTGCACATCTCTATCAGTTGATTTAGGGGGGGGCAATGATAAGAGACCTGTGAAGCTAAAAATCTCAGTGTAGACACTATGAGAACACATCAAGCTACTGAAAATAGCTTGTCAGCAAAAAGTAACATAGGTTGCTTGACTGTATATTCTCAAAAGCTATGCTGTACACTGCAATAACATAAAGAAAATGAATTTAAGACATGAGAATTCCAACAAAGCATGTATGAAAAAGCTAAAGATATCAGCACGGAGCAGCACACTGCTCAGCCAGCCAAGCCAATATCACCATATGCCATTCTTCTGTGGAAGTCCCTCTCCACTGCTTACTGAATGAAGCAAAGTTGCATAATTCATGGATTTGAAATCCACTGCCACATTATCCTCTCCCCCTTATTACCCTGCACCAGTCTGGTTAGCGCAATCAGCAGTTGTTTTGCTTGTTGAAAGCCATCATCTACTGCTAAAGACTATGAAAACACAAGCATGTAAATAAAATACCACACAAGCTACCTGAATTTCAGAACTCTCACGGTAGACCGAAAAAGTATCATTACCAGGCAGCAATTCTTAGGACTACACAAGCCAACAACAAAACTGAACTCAAAGCTGCAGTTTTTCAACATTATATACTGTGGCCACAGAGCTGTGGTGTATGAAGAGCCCAGAAATTATAGCAATGACAGCCAAAAAAGACTCTAACAAACACTTAAGAGATCATCTGGAGAGAGAACAAGAAAAAGAACAGAAGACGGACCATGAAGCTGAGTTCTTCAAAAGATGACTTGGGATGACATGCAGCTGGTTAGGCAGGGTTCGTAATAGAGCAACAAAGTTGAAAAGCAGTTATGGATGTCTTCACTGAGCATAGCCTTACTGGTATGGAGCATCCATCAGTGAGTAGCTCTTTGGAATCACCCTGGTAGCACAATCATCATGAAACACATAGATGTGCTTGGAGCACACATGGGACTTGCTGTGAGGGAATGCAGGGAGGTTTGGCCATGCCAGGCAGGCATTTGGAGCTGCAGCCTGCTGGGCTGACACCACAAAAAGAACTCTTCAAGGCAATGGTCACCCAGCAGCATTTAATATGTCATAGGAACAGCTTCAAGCTACCCCCATCCGCTTGCCCAAGAACAGAGATGTTCCCAGGCACTAACGCCCATTTTACCAGTTCAAAGACTCAAAATATACTAGGTAAATCACTGAGGCCTCAATTCCCATCCTCACAGCCTCTGCTGGAGCTATTTATAACTGCCATGTTGTAGCCAGCCAGGTGGGCTGAAAGTTTTGAAAGCAGCTTCATCGTACAGTACAGGCCATTTTTAAAACATCCCAGAAACATTTTCTTTGAAAAGCTTTAATTAGGAGCTTAGGAGCCAAAACTTCACATTTGGCACAGAGCAAACTCAGCACTGGAGATAAACCATTGCACTTCTGTTAAAACCCATCCAGACACAGTAACTTTCACAACCCACAAAAAACAGAAACTCACATTCTCAGGAGCAACTGCTCAAATTAACACTGCACAGTCTCAAAGATTCAACCTTGTTACACAGCCCACATTACTGCACAGAGCCAGAGCAGAACTAGAGTTTTTCTGTCTCTTTTGGAGGCCTAGAGTGAGGGGATGTACAACTGCTGAGAGTAGGGAATCCATCCTCCCTGTGCCCAGAGACAGGTCTCCAGCTCCTGCTGTTACCTAACAATACACATTCACATTCAAAAAGACAACAGGACAGGCACAGTAAAGCAGAACCCAGTGAAAGAAACACAATCTGGAGGACTGGACTGGAACTAAGCCAGTAAGAATGGCATGAAACCAAAGGAAAGGAATAGACGATCCAGTAAGGATCTAAGGGGTACATATCCGCTAGAAAAAGGATGGGGAAAAAAAGCTGGTACAGATAGAACAACTGAAGGAAAAGTGCCTGCAATTGGTAAGACAGAAGCAAGAAGTCAACTGGGAATGTCAGGCAAAGATGCTGGAAGGAAAAGAGATCACAATTAGTCTGATGAGTGAGAAATTAATTAGTATTCCTTAATCTGTATGAGCCACAGTAAAGAATAACAGTTCATTAAACTAACAGCACACACCATTCCCTGCTAACATATATGTGCTCTATGGAAAACATACGTAGTCTACCAGTTAAAATAAATAAACAAACAAACAACAAAAAAAAGAAAAACATCAAAAAAACAACTTATAACCAGTAAAGTCTTCTGTCTCACTCGAGCACTAAGTGCAACAGAAAGCCTCAACCCTCAGCTTGTTAACTGATATCTTCTGACTTCAGCACACATACATGCGGAATGCCATTTATGCACAAATATGAGTCCAGCTATTTATAATATTTAAAACATTTCAGTTCTAAGTGAGAAACAAGAAGTGTTAGGTATTTTAAAAAATATTTTTTTCAGCATAGGAAAGAACTTCAAAGTGTTTAGAAGCTATATCAAAGAAACCACTCATACCACAATGACATTACTGTTTATTCTGTGATGTAAGGAAATCTCTTCAGAAATGTTAAGGATACACATTATCGGCCTAAACAGCCATGACTTCATGACATATAGTATGTTTAAATACCCACTTAGTATCAGAAAACAAACCTAATTCAGAAGCTGAAGGTACTGAAAACAGCATTCCACAGTGATTCAGGTACCTTGCTACACAATGAATGCACCGATGTTTGCAGATACTGCTCTAAAGGGTGTTAGGTGGTTTAAAAGCTTATCCACCTCATCAAAAGTGATGCATCTCTATTTCCTTTGGCACCGCATAGGTTTATTACTTACTACATCTCCCCTTTTAGAATAGTACTATTTTGGGGTTCAAACAGTTTTTTTGTTTGTTCTTAGCAAAATTTGCAAAACTTGTGTACAAAGGCTGCTCCAAAAGTAATGCCTTCCATTACATCAGTTTACAACAGCAGAGGTGGATGTTGGTGATATGGCAGTAGAAGCTGAATCTTCTCAACAATATTACAATACACTCTGTAGCCATGTGACAGATGGCGGTAGAGGGGCAGTCTAACAAAATGGTGTATGACATGGAAGAGCAGATGAAGCAAAGGTGTGTCACCGAATTCCTCTACATGGAAAAAATTGACACTCATTATCATTCATTGATGCTTGCTGAATATTTATGGAGACCAAAACAGTGGAGGTGAGTGAGCATAGTGATGCAGTGGATGGTGCATTTTGCCATTGGCTACAGCAGGTGTCACCTCTGCTGGTGCATTCTGACAAGCACAGCATGTAGGCTCTTGTTTGTCACTGGCAAACATGCATAGCTAGTGGTGGTGACTACATTGAAAAACGGAGTTTTATAGCTGAGAGTTTGCTTTATCAAATACTGTTATTGTGCTTTTTCTATCTGTTGTAGTTTCCACATAAATATACAGGAGGCAATACTTTCAGAGATCTACGTATCTCAGACAGCATTTGAAAAGGATTAAAAGACAGACAGTAGAAAAGATGGTGTTTTTGTGGAAATGAGATGTTTCATATTTTTATTTAGTCATCATAATTTCAGCTGTTAAAGAGACAGAGCTGGCCTGCAGCTGTTCTTTCTCTTTATTTTCTATAAATCTATTTCACAGAACCACAAAATTGCAGGGGCTGAAAGGGACCTCAAGAGATCACCAAGTCCAACCCCCCACTCAAGCAGGTTCCCTGCAGTAGGTCACACCTATTAGAACTAGGGTTCTTAAATATACATACCCGTATTCTGCTCATTAAAACATTTTACTTCATGACACGTTAATATTACCATTCCACTATGTTTTTTTTTCTTTTTTAAAAATATCTTTAGAGGGTTTTAAACTGAAACACATATAAAATACTATGGAAGAAAATAACTTTGTTTAAACATAGAGATCAAATACTTACTGTTGTCAAGCTGAAGAATCTATATATAAAGTACCCTCTTTATCAAAGTACCCTTCCTTATACTCCTCTAAAATTGGACACTATTTAAGTGTAGATGGGGAGGTTTGGGAACTAAGGGGTATTTCTGTCATTGATTTTAAGTTTTCTTAACAGGTGTACAGAAGATATGAAAACCTTTTGAATAGCACTTCTCTTCTCACAGCCCTCTTGCTCCAAGTCCTCCACATTCTATCAGCACATGAAGTTCTGCTAAGATGGTGAACACACGCCTATTGGAAAACTTTATTTTCTAAGTAGTCTAAAAGTGAAAGAGTGAGCCGGATAAATCCATACACAGGCCCATTGGGCCTTCCTTGCACTTTACTCTTGATGTTTCTTTCTTAATGTCAGACTTCTTTTTTTGTTGTTGTTATATTTAGAACATCTGAAGCAATGTGGAAAAGATGAATAGAAAAGAATTATTCACTCTCATACTGTAAGATCTAAGGAGCATCAAATGAAATTATGATGTGGCAGATCCAAAACAAGCATAAGGAAATACTTCTCCATATCACACATAGTTAAACTGTGGAAGTCCCTGCTCCAGGATATTGGGATGCCGAAAGTACACTTAGGTTCAAAAGGTCAATGGCTATATTCATAGAATAAAAAACAGTCAAATTATCTACCACAAGTATATCATATCTGGCTTTGCCAGTTCTACACTAACAGATTGCAAGAAGCTGGGCACATATACTCATATATTCCTGTTTGCTTAATCTTCCTATAGTTTTCCATGGACATCTGCTATTGACCTGTCAGAAACATGATACCAGAAGAGATAAATGTTCCATCTGACCTAATTATGGCTTTTCCAGACTAAGACCATAAAGAATCCTACAAGAATTAACTGGAAAAGGGCTACTTATTAGACAAATATACCTTTTTAAACACACAGGGGTCAGATACGTGAAGAGAATTATTCTATTCCATCAGTACCCATTTAAAGACACAGTGTTCAAAAAACCTAATTGGGATACTATACAAATTCCCAATTTCATACTTAATAGTATAAAATCTTTAACCATAATCAGCTCTAAGTTGCAGTAGTCTGAAAAAAAGTCACTTGCTTATATCAGAGGTGTTGAGTCAAGATAAAAAAAACAAAAACAAAAAACAGTATGCAACCCTGACACACAAAATTGTTCCTGGCACCTGCTGCAAAGAACCATTCCAAAATACTGCAGTGAACAGTATGCTAAGCATTACCTGCTTATTAATTAGCTCAACATATTTCATAATTGGATTCTATAGTACAACCTCTTTAAGCAAGACTAAAAGGTAAACCTTTAGCTAGATGAAGACTGCTCAGTCTCATGTCCAGGGCGTATGTGACATTTTCTAACTCAGAAGGCAGCTTCAACTGTAAATGAATGGGCTTTTTTGGAACACTTTCATGATTAAACTCAAGTATATCACATAAAGGCGGTAGTATATCTGTGTAAAAATAATTGCAAATTACTAAAAAATGGGCTTATGCATTCACTCAGATCGCAGCAATATGTAGTAAGAATGGTTTCAGCGGATTCCTCTATACAACATTATGATTACTGTCATCTGATCATAACACAAGTGCGACTAACGCAGCTGCCATGTCAGCTTCTCTTCAGGGGCTAGGTCTTAATCATAAATCAAGGGAATGACTAATTCAACATTGTTAAAACCAGCAAGTAGCTGCTTGGAGCCATTCCAGTTTTTACATCTTTCAAAAGGTCAATACACCTACTCAGACACACAATAGTCCTATCTTTCACTGTGTTTTCTTCTTTCCTAGGATTGAAAAATAACATGTTAGCACTTAAACGTAAGTATGTTTTAACTAACAATTAAAATGTTCATTAATTCTGAAAGAGTGACCCAGTAAAACAAAGACAGCTTTAGTTCTCCTTTCATACCCACAATCGAAAAGCCTCTCTTTGCTGTTCTAAATACTTCTATAGTTGTAAATGTCTCACGAAAACATTTTACTGCTGAGCATTTCCTGCGTTACCCTTACTTTTGTTACAGCAATATTACAAATTAAACTGAGAAATAAACTTTTTCAAGTTGAATGACTAGTCTAAATGTGGCTTACATTTCAAATATGTACCTCTGCCCTCAAAATAATAACATAAAAAAAATCACAAATTAAGTGGCATCTAACAGCAAAATATATTGTAATCATTTACATCTGCTTACACCACACAAATGGCAAAAGCCTACCGTTAGCATCCTTTATGGAAAAAAATTATTCTGCTCTTAAATATAAAAGCTTTGCTGCATAAACAGAGGATTTAAAGCTGTAGCAGAGTGGCTGAATGAAGGAAAATGGCAATCTTTCTGGTTCTTGTAGATGCCTTTCCCTATCACACAATGTTTCCCACTCATAAATACATGACAAATACTTCCTCAATCATTTTTTACGAGCAGGGATGCACAGGGGGTAGTCAATGGCTAGCTTGAGGGAAAATAGGAACAGCAGGAGGCAGAAACTGTACTGAAAATGGCTATGTGGTAAATTCTCTTCTGGAACATCACTCAGCTACCCAGGCTTTGATCTTTTGGCTACAATTACACTAACATCCATGAGATCTAGACATATTTTTTTAAACTAAATTATTAATTGTAATAGAAACAGTTAAACTATTTCATTATATGACTCCTCAGTCCAACAGTCTGAGCTTTTTCTGCAAATTAAAAATTGTAATTTATACAAAGATATGCTTTCAATTGGGTTTAACTATGTCATCATCACAACTAGTCTCGCAAAAAACATGGGGTGACTGGCGACAGCTAAATCACAGACTGGCGTCTCCTAAGTAGTCTGTCTACCATTAGGGTCTGGGAAATGGTATTTACTGTACAATTAGAGCCAGCGAGCTCTACCTGTAATCATCCAAATACAGGTGTGAGGATCCCTTTTGGACAAGGAAACCGATGCATCCATTTTCACATAAACTTCCACGTATGTACTGTTACAGCAAACCTCAGGAAACCTCAACATTTGCACTCAGAAAAAAATATCACCTGACAATAACAGAATGAGTACTACCACCCTGATTTTAAAGACTTTCTTGGACAGAAACAGTTTTAATGTTCAAACATTCCTACCTACGAAACATCCAAAAAAACAAATAAACTAATTTTATAATTATAAAATCCAGCCAAACATGAAAAATTTCAATCACAACACTGGCTATCGAGTTCAATCCCAAAGTCTGTACTTCGGGCCTGAGATGGGATGCTATTAAAAAGATTACATTTTGATCTTAAATACTAACACAAAATGTCTTGGGAGTATCAAAAGGACAGTTTTAGTTGCAGTAATTTCACAGAATTTATTCTAATGATTTATTGGAGTTAACCATCTGACATTAATTATTGTTTTGGCTTCCAGTCTATGAATGTTTATTTTTCAGTTTAAAGCCTTCTCACTCTTTGATATCATATGGAAATGAGAATTTTTAATGGAAAATTGAAACCATGTGCATCTAAGTACTTAATGAAGTACAGGGAGAAACAGAGGGTGTACTTTAGGAGAATTCAGATATTCCGCTTTGGATACTTTTGATTTGTTTGGATGAGCTACACACATATCTGTTTGCAAACATGTATTTGTTCATCTTCAAAGTATTTCACAAGTGTTTAAAGATCTGAGTACTAAAAAAAGGCTTCTTTTTTTTTTTAATAAACAAAACATGCTGCAACTGATTTTATTTCAGACTATACTACTTAATCTGTTCTTTCCTCCACAATCTGAATATTTATCCCATCTAGAGTTTCCTATGACATACTAAATGTTGTACTTCTCAACAGTGGATTTCCACCATGCCTATCTACCATGCTAGCCCCAAATCTTCATTCAGCTCATTAAATGCCTGATAAATACATGATGGTTGAGAAATCAATTTAAGTCACATTGATGTCAGAAATACATGAATAAATCCTGTGCTGTCCATGACATTAAAGATCATCAAGACAGGCCTATAAACTGTAAGCAAAGTGTGAGCAGTAGCAATTAAACCAGATAACAGCAAACAGAAGTGTACTGCTAAACTGTACAATTTTGCCAGTTTGGAAGTTTTCTGAACAACTGACATAGTATTAGTCCTCTGGCATTCAATTCATTCCCTTGGAATGACAGAGATGGTGTTCAGATGATCAGAATAATTCATAACATGCAACACACGCTTTTTGATTTAAAAGTTCCCAATCAAATATTTCCTTCATAGCTAATGGATTTACATAAAAATACAAGTCAGGAACATATATTTTTTCTATTCTATACTTTCATTCATGGTTTCACCACACGCACTGTACTCAAGCAGCATGTCAGTAGGAGCATAACGAACAACGAAAGTCTAGCATCAGTTTTAATTCCTATTAGAATTAATATATTTTGACTTTAATGAGCAAGGAATTATTCACTGTTGAACAAAATGTGATATAGAAACGCATATTTAGATATTTAACCTGAACACACTTACCATTTGTTTTTCTTTCTAATGTAGTCTTTTTCAGAGAGGTTAACCAGATAGATCATAGGTTTTGAAGTGAAAAACAAATGTTTGTTCAAAACATCGATCTAGAAGGGAAAATGTAAGAGGAGAAATTTAAAAACAAATTACAGCAACCTGAGTTAAATTCAGGACTGTTTTCCTCGTGGCATTTCTGAGAAGGCAACAGAATTAAAATCTAGTACACTGACACACAGAATTGACAACAGATTTAACATTCACTACACTGTGGATGTGAATTCTTTAAAAGAAAACCTGAAAAAAGACAGTAACAGGTTGCAAAATTAGATACTTCATGGGATAACGCTTATAGCCTACCTCTTTGTCATTCCAATCATGATAGAAGCGGACAGCCTTCTTTTCATCTATTACCCAGGTTTTGATTTTGCACATTACATCCTAAGGAAGATAAAAAAAAAAAAACCACAAATGAAGCCAAAACTCATCTGGACATCAGACAATTCTGTTCCATAAGCAAGGCATGTACAAATTAAAATTCAGCATGAACATGCTAATTAAAAAATTAGACAATATACCTTAAACAGAATTTTTACCATCTCAGAAAAATAAAAATTCCTGATTTAAGAGACTTTAAAGACAAACAGCAATTACTAAAGCGATACAAATCCCATCATCAGGAAGGTAAATACATGAGATCCAAGTATCATCTCCTGCCATCAGGAAAATTAGCAGAGCTCATAAAATGTAAAAGTCAGTAAATTTTAGATTGCTTTTCAAACTCAGTAAGACGCGACATTTCAGCATCCAGCGGGAGAGACCACGCACAATATAAACATGCCATTAAGAAAAGGGAATGGGTGGGGAAAAAAACACCGCAAATATATTTTTTTAAATTGTTCGCCACAGAAATTGAGCCTATTATTGATGATCCACCCTTCAAAAAATTAATTCAAATGGCCAGAGCCCCTTTTATTCCGCATTAATTTTTCACCAACACCTTCTCCCTCCCCCCCAAAATGAAACCTGCCAAAGCCTCCATTACACAATGGCAAGAGCCTTGCTCTGGTGACCTCCAACCAGCTGCATTCACTTTCAGAACATCTCTCTCCGCAGGAAATCTAAAGGCCTTTTAGTTAGCAAGCTAGTGTGCATTCAGAAGGAGTAACTGCAGGAAGAGCCCAATGTGCTTTGTTTCTCTGGCCTTTCTTCACAGAAAGATTAATCATCTGTGAAATGGAAACGGCAAACAGCAAGTGACACAAACTGAACCCTTCAAGCCTTTCCTCATCAGTTTTGTGGTGCTGAATCTGAAAGCTGCGTGTGGCACGGCTCTCCTTACAGGCAGGTGTTAATAAAAGGCTCTCGGGTCTGAAAGGTCACCCTTGGCTCTTCTAGGAGTAGTACATTTCTGAGTCGTCGATTTTTCTGAGAGATAATTTATGATCGTGCTTTAAATAATGCTTTATTTTTTATTTTTTTATTTTTTGTTATAATTGACAAAACTGAGAATCAGGGTATTTAAAACACAAAGAACCGTTCCCTGAACCGTTGAGCGCACAACACTTTTTACACTTAGTGCTACACGGCTGAGGCACATTATAAACAACCACAAATAACATCAGTATTTACTACAGCCTTTTCTAGTCGAGCAGTTGCTGCAGTGAAAAACAAAGACAAAGCTCTTCGAAATCTTCAGATCCTGATTTGAAACCCTCCAGGAACAGGACTCCCCACAGATTTTAACAAGGAAGGGGCACGCTAAAACTTTTAATGAAATCTAACATGTTCTGACGAAGAATAATCACTTTTACTCTCCTATAACTGAATTTCACTCATAAACGTTTAAAAGTGGCTAATATAACACCATTTCCTACAAGGAGAAGATCAAAGTGCTATATTACAAATGCATTATGATTAAAAAAGCACTGTGCAGCTTTGCTATTAACTGTTCTTTAAACCCTAAAAGGCTTCCCATAGATCTCACTTGGCACTGCATATACAACCTTTGACAAGTAATGTAGACCATTTTTATTCATTGCCTAAAATTGTAGGCAATTATGTGCGTCAACACTGGCCACCTGCAAATTCTGAATGCCTGCTCCAGTTGTCAGAGCAAAAAACTAATGTCGGAGGGGATTAATCTAGGGGGAGAGAGTCCTCTTTAATGGCTCCAGCAGGTGAAATGGCCCAGCTGGTTACTGTGATGAGTGGCCAGAACAGCTTATGTAGAGACATGCAACAAGATTACACATAAAGAAGAAAACAGTGGTGCCATCTTATCTTTAACCCTATCTGCTTTCTATTTTTTTTAATTAATCGGTATAAACGAGGTAAGGGAAGCAATTTTAACAATAGGTACTTTCCATTTAGAATCTTTTTTGTTCAAACACATAGACAAAAAAAAATAATTAAAAAAAAAAAATAAAAAAAAATCAACACAATCTCAAAGACTCCTGGTCAGCAGTGAAGGAATTCTGACTGCACAACATTTCAGGTTTTACCATAATGCTATAGGTACCCACCATGTGGTTTTCAGCATTATAATTCCCCCCCAAACAGCAACACATTATTGCACATAAACTACAGTTGATAAAAGATTTACAGAAGAAAACATTATAGCAATAGTCGTTAAAGACAATCTTTTAAGCTCGAGCAGCAGTAAAATGTTTTCTTTTTAATTACACTGTAAGGGGTGCAATGCATTGTGGACCCTACAGAAAATTCAGGAATCAATGCAGCAAACAATATTTGCTCTTTCTAAAGCACATTTAAGCACAGAGATATAAATCAGAGCTTCCCTTCTACATTCTGCTTCCTACAGCAACATATCTAAGCCAATTTTGACACAAATTTAACTTAATCTAACTTTTCAGAGTTAAGCTAAAGGTACCCAACTTCACACGGTTTGCAGATGTTGTTCAAGAGGAACAATTCCATGGGTAACTTGAACAGAGAAGGCTGACCAGCCCAAGGTAATGCGCAGAGCCAGCAGCTGTCTGAGCGCAGGACTGCTTCAGTTTTACACAGAAACAAGCAAAGCATTAGAAAGGTCTATTTAGAGAAAGAACAGAAGTTTGAAGGAAACAGAAAATCTATGTTTGTAGCAAGAAGATGTAAAGAAGAAAATTAAGAATGAATCATTCCTAAAGGAATTTTTTCTGATGGAATATGTAGGCAGCTACAACAGGTAGAACATAAGCCAGAATCCACAGCTAAAATGAAATGAGTGATAGAGGAACTCAATTTCTCCTGCACCAATGGTGGTGTCACATTCAAATGAGATTTAATACAATCCCTTAACAACAAATCTGCTACATGCTTGTGACAATATGAAGAAAGGCAACCATTCCCATATACGTCTTGTTCACTTGGCTGCCCCAGTACACCAAACAAACACGCAAAAAGCACATTTTGAAGTTTTAATTCATTAAGCACCATTTTTAGTTTTATTAATTGCTTCTGTTTAGGCCCGATGAAAGAATATGAACTGACCTTTTTATCTTCACTATCATTGTAACAGTCATTTAGACACATTTAGTCATTACTCTAGTTAACACCAAGATGCTTAATAACAGAACATGGAACAATGATCTGCTTGGTTTCATTAGGGCTGGCCTCCCCAGTTGTGCACTTCGAGGTCAGCCTGCCACCAGCAGAACAATCCACTTCTCACTAGTGACAAGAGTACTCTCTTATTTTTCAGCTAGTAGCATTATAGTACACGTCACTTAAAACATCATCAAAAAAGCTCCCAAAACCCAACTTACTTTCAATTGTAAACATATGAAATACAGCAAACATCAAATGCCACAGTTTTAAACATCAATTCATTTCTGACTATTTCCTTGGCAATACATTTAGTGCACATGAATACTTGGTGTAATATGCAATACTGACTTTGTCCTGTCTCATTTTTCACAGATGATGAGCAGTCAACGCAGAAATGTTAAGCAGGACTTTCACAATACGTACTTATTTATAGTATTTTATAAAGTTGGGACATTCAAATTGCATCTAGGAGATTTATCAAGATGTGCTCAAGAGACACTACTGTGTAGAAAAATGTGCATACATTAACAAACTCTCTGGATGGATGATAGTAATAATGTGTGCCTATGCCAAATTCTTCTTGCAGCATGAGGGACTAAACTGAAGCTTGGAAAACTCACTTGCCTACTTGGCATCAGAGAATTGTGAGGCTTTTGTTGGAAATTAGCAGGGCATGTAATTAACTTCCGCAAATTTAATAAAGAAGTAAGCAGTCGTGAGGATTATCACTTCACACTTCAAAGTGCAAGTGAACTCTCCATGATTCTGCAGGCAGTGCAAAAGCCTCTGCTACTATGGAGAGTGACTGTGAATATGACGTTCTTCTCTTCCCCAGAGGAAGGTATTTCTGAGGGAAACGTGGAGTGCTTCCTAGTGCCTTATTTGTTTGCTTCAGGACTTCCAAGATACAGTAACTGACCGGCCACCTGCCAGCACTTGAAAAGCAGACAAACGTGTGTTATTAAAGTATTTCAGTTTAGGCAACACTATACCAAAGTAGCAACTTGGCAAATGAGGTGTAATTGTCCACGTTTTATCAACTTCACAGCTCTGTTCCTCTCACAAACTGTAAGAACTACCTAAAACATTTCCTGTATTTCATAGACCTTGCATTTCATACACAAGTCACAGCAAACCAGCAATGAAGGTAATAGTGTAAAGTGAACACATTTGGACTTCTCCCAAGAATCAGTCTGGGCCACATAGAAGTGTTTAACTAAAAAACAAACACTGCATATGCTAAATGGATTCAATACTACCTAAACCAGTAGTCCTAGAATGTAACTGTCGATCAACAACTCCTTGACTTTCTGATGACGCTCCAAATAAATTGTTTGCATATTGCTAGCTATCTCTTGTCAACACCCCAAAAAAGACCATTTTGTTGACAGATGATGAGCGTAAATGACTATGAGGAGCATGAATCATACAAATAGTGAGCAGAACTGTCAGAGAGATTTAGTGAAAGCAAACAATGCACTTCAGTACAATAACTTCAAGCTCATGAGAGTACTGGATGGAGGGTAAGTATGGGCATGGTATTTACCAAGCAGAGTACATGTTCTTTGCTAGAATAACTGAGAGTTGAATGTTACAAGCAAATGAAATGTACGCTAACTAAAAAGACTAACACAACACTTGAGTATATAAGTACTAATGTCAAATGCTTCTACATCTTTCTGATTAAATACTAAACAATAAAAGGTTAGAGAAAAGGCATAGAAGGTTTTGAACAAGTACTTATACATGAAGACCTAGTTGTGCTTAAATCTTACTTTCCTATATTCACTGCATTTTATATATATAAATAATTAACAAAAGCCTCAAAAAGCACCAACACTGAAAACATGTGGCTGAAAAGTTGAAGCTTGACAAATACAGAATAAAAGCATATTTTAAAACATGTTTTATTTATCAACATTAAAGACAAACCAGATCGTTACTATGATTCCATCTTTCAAAATAGCCAAGGTGTTTTTTCAGACACATAGACAAATTATACATGTCTGCAGAGAGTAAAGAGTATTCCTAGCTAGTTAAGCTGTGCTGCTCCAAAAACAATTTATTGCACCCACACCACTCAACATTTAACATTTCCTCATTAACACAATGATATAACCACAGTCAGGTAACCACAGTCCTTCTGTTCACGGCTTTCCTGGGGAAACCTCTTTCAGCTCTACCTGGCATAACCTTATCTCAGTACTTTCCTCAGAGTCTTTCCAGTAATGTACAAGAGAGACTAAAGTGATAAAATAAGAATTTATGATGAAAGCAGTTTTGAAACAGCTGTACTTCTAAAGGACAATTACAACAAAATTTCAAGTTTATAAGACAAGATCACATTTTCCAAGTGTGTTAAGCTGTTAAATAAGCTGTAGCAGCTGGGTGCAAGGAATAAAACAAGTCAGATACTGCATCAACTGGAGCTCCTCTGAGGTACAAAACAATGTCTAATCTCTTAGAATTCCCTTGCTCACTGACTTTAATAAAAACACAATGGGAGAAGTAATGGATTTAGGACAAGTGTATTATCCTTTCTTCTATTCAATATATCCTAACAGAGCCAGTACAAGCTGTACATGGTATAAGTTTTACTCAGAGCTAGGTGTCAGAAATGTTTGTGAACCACTGCAGGTACTTACACTAAAAACATTCTAAAAGCATTCCAGACAACATAACTCATGTTAATAAACCTCAAATTCTCCTGCGTTGGCCAGCTTTACAGGTTTAAATGCATAATACACTAACAAAAAAAACGAAACAACAAAAAGATATATTCAGTCCTAGATTCTAGAAGAAAATTAAGCATACATGAATACAAAAAATAGTTCATCTTCAAGTGATTATTTCTCTCAGTTTAGAAACTCAGAAAAGGAACGTGAACTGAAAATCAAAATGATACATCTTTGACACAAATTGACTAAGCATTTCTTAACTGCATTTGTCTACACATATCCTCATTTCCAAGGAATTCTGTGTGAGAATACTTGTCCAAGAAGTAAATAAAGCCAACTGAGAAAGGCATATTTTTCAGAATACGATTATTCAGATGAAGAGATGTTTTGCCATATGTACTGTCTATTTAAAGACTATAGCTGTAGCTTGATCTGGACATACCCAGAGAGACACTCTTTGCAAAAGTAATTATTCTATTCACTGTTCAAATCTACATAGGAAAGATCAGCCGTGATAGAAAGTAAGCGGTGACTTCCCTTTGTCTACTGATAATTCCCAAAGAAATCCAAACATGTATTTACACATTATGTGATTCTACCTCAGGCTTTACTACCAATTAATTCACAAACATCTGCCATGAATATATTCCTGTTACATTCATAATGTTCTTCAGAATGAACTTTAATTTCCTCTAAATACCACATTAAGCACAGCAAATGGTCCACTGAAGATTTTAGGCATAATTACATGCATTAAGAATATAAATATTTTCTCGATTCCCAATGATTTAACATTTAAGTTACTAATTGTAACAAGTCATTGGCAAAAAAGTGTGTCAATAATGTACAAGTACAATCTTCCTTTCCTTCTTTTTCCAGTGGAACAAACTGACCTCTCAAACTTCCCTCACAAAAGGAGACGAAAGCAACTGACAAAAAGAAATCCAATTCACCACTGTATTTATCTTCAACTTGGAATGAAAGAAAGGTGAAAATTCCCAACTGACATCATCAGTTAGATGAAATAAGAGTTCATCCATCCGTGAGAACTCTGGTAAGCGCTGGCAGTACGAGGTCAGCAAATTCTGCTCAGCACAATCCCATTCATCAGAACATTGAAGGAAGGGAAGACTTAAACCCTGTTTTCATCTAGTATATCGGTAATGAGAAGCAACAGAATCTACCATCCCTCTACTGTTTGTGATTCATCTCCCAGGTACTATTAGTAATTTTAAATGAACGAAACCGTCTTTGGAACTGCTCCTGTATTATAAGGACGAGACCAAGATATTAAATGGAAAGGAGGAGGGAAGGAAAGGTCATAGATTACATAGATACATATGTGCTTATGGATATTTCCACACTGTGGTTATGGTCATCGCACCAATTAATTCATCATCTACTGCAATAACAAAGCAAAGCTTGATGCAGTTCTTCTGCATTAAATGGTACTGATATAATGACATAGAAACCCATCTTTATTTTCATAACTGCAATTACTGGTCTTAAAAATTGCATTCAGTTTGGAAAACTAACCTGATTTTCAAGTTGACACACTTCAGCAACAGAATTCAGACGTCTTGCAGAACTTACAAAAGCATCCTTTGAACTGAAAACTGGAAGTTCAAATGCAGCAGACATTGATACTGACCTATTGTAAAAGCTGCCTTTCAACTGAAAATTGGAAGCTCAAACACTGCAGGCACTGATACTGACCTAAAGATTTTGCCTTCGTATCACTGAAGTCAACAGTCTGTGTGAACTGAACTATAAATAATATTCTTGTGGTCAGATATATAAATCACAATACCATTACCACTACAAATTATTCTGAGCTGGAATTCAAGATTTGGAGCACTAACAAAGGGATGAATGAATAGCTATCAATTGCAGTGGGTCAATCTCTAAGGACTAGAATTGAATCATGCAGGAAGGGTAATGGAAGAGAATCCTGTAATAATGTTCACTTAACTGTATTATATTGTATTAACTTAAAGATCTCCATCTCCAGGACTGAAAATCCCATAAATCATATATATACACATATATAAATATATATTTAAAATGAGATCTATAAATATAAAAGATACCTCAATTTTCCTTTGAAATCTCCTGATACCCAAAATGACAGATGAATAAGCTAACAACAATGAAGTTTAATTCAACTTTTCTCATCTCTCTGCAGATACCAGTACCAAAAAGATAAAATCAAAGCTACTCATTGCTTTCTGAAGTTATATTCATGCTACAGTAGTACACACATATCAGGGATATTTTTGTTCTACAACATCTTGTTAGAAGGTCATAGTCAAAATATTACATAAAGATACATTGAGTCTGAAAGAACAGTATTCTTAGTAAAAGCAGGCAATCATTTCTGAGTAGACTGAGAACACTTGCAAAACACAAAAAATGTGATACTTCCGTGACAGTGTAAAGGAAACTATTCCAAGCCCGTGTCAACAGTACATGTTGCTGATCTTGGACCATATTGTGTCATTGATTTTTAAGTAGAACTTGAAAATGATTTCATTGATGGCTCCTTAACAGCAGTTGGCTACTTTATTTCTGCTGACAGGGGATTGAGAAATCAATTCCGTGAGAGACAGCGCTAGCAGTTAACACTGTATTCAATAGCAAAGCCAGGTCATCGCACAAAGGTGAACTTACCAGCTGCATGTAACATGGGCTTACGTGAAGAAAAAATGATAATTAACAAGTCTGAGCACAGGTGTTAGAAAGCAGGTAATCAAACAAAAATCTGATATAAGAATTCCTGGCCGATACAGACAGACAAGTGCTTTGTGTTTTTGTTTTCCTCCCTGTAGCTTTTACAGATTTCAAACTATGGAGTTACAGCTGTGGAGGCTTACTGATAAAACAGACAATTCATATTTATGACATAAAAAGAACAACTTCTACTTCCAATTAAGTTTTACGAAGCATATACTGAAATCCCCTTCAATGGCAGCAATAAGTTTACATAGGTCACATGGAGATTACAGTCTCTAAAATCAGTAACATTTCCACAGCTTTCATATTATGCTTATTGTTACATTCAGCAAACAACTACAGGAAAAAAAAGCTCAACTAAGATCAATGCTATTTCTTTTCTTCCCTCACCTTCTTTCCCTAATTTTATACAGTGTTTTTTCCTCAATAGATCTCAGTGTGTTCTAAAAAAGCGAATAGAAATGAAAAATACAAATCAAGTGCTAGATGTTTCTGTTCAACTGGGGTAAGAAAGCAAGTAGAGGGTCTGAAAGCGATACAATTAAGAAAGCTTTCAGTGTTTTTATTTCAATGAAACAGAACTTTCAAAACACCCCTCAGTTAAAACTCTGAAGAAATTCTCATTTCCATTCTTTCCTAATTTAAGGAGGCAAACTGTTAGAAAAAAAGCCCTTAATCCACTCTACACTGCTGTCTCAATTACTTTTCTGCCCTAGAAAGAGGAAGCACAAAATACACAAGTTGGAAAAGACCTTCCAGATCATCAAGTCCAACCATAAACCTCAGCTACCAAGTTCTGCCACTAAAATCACGTCCCACAGTGCCATGTCTACACTTCTCTTCTACATCACCAGGGATAGGGACTCCACCACTACCATAGGCAGTCCTTGCCATAAATAAATTCTTCCTAATCTCAGAATCACACAGAATCACAGAATGACCCAGGTTGGAAGGGACCTCAAGGATCATGTAGTTCCAACCCTCCTGCCTAGCAGGGCCACTAAACATACACATTTACTAGATCAGGTTGCCCAGGGTCCCATCCAACCTGGCCTTGAACACCTCCAAGGACGGGGCATCCACAATATTCCAATCTAAATCTCCCCTGGCACAAATTCAGACCACTTCCTTGTGTCATATCCGCTGTCACCTGAGAAAAGTGACAGACACCTTTCCTTGCTGTAACCTCCTTTCTGATACTTGCAAAGACCTTACACTGGGTTATTTGCTGCAGAGAGGCGTAATCTTTAACTGTTTTGCCTGTTATAGGTGTTTTCTTTTTTTCCCCACCAATCACACAAATAGTGAGAAGAAACCACAAGGACGTCATTAACTGCAGTTAGTTCTTCAGGACAGTATATAAGCGTAAGCACAGGCCTTCTCTGCAGTGCAAAACAGTAAAGGAAAAAAAGACAAGAAAAGCTGTAGAAGAGCTAATCACAACCCAGTAACTGAAAATCTAAGTGAACTCATCCAGTAGATGCAAAAGTCAGAGACATGCTGTTATAATCTTACAACTGCACAAGTCTATTGGTGGAAAATGCATGATCAGGCCTAAGGATTGATCTATCAGAAAAAGAAAATCAACCAAGCAGATCTTTCACAGACTTTTACCCTAAAAACGTCCATTTTACTAAGGTCTACTGCCCACCTTACAATTCAAGAATCTAAGTCACAAAGGAAGCCGAAGGAGGAGATCCAAGATCAGCAGGACTCAAAAGACCTGATGCTCCATGGCACTTCCCTGGGAAGATTCTCTGGTGACTCTAGAGAGCAGAGTTCCTACTTGCAGCCTTTGTCTTCACAGAAGCATTTTATTTGCGCCTCTCCCTTCTGTTCAGCCACCCATTTCCATGAAACAAAAGAATTTAATACCTTTGAAACCTCTATTGTTGTTGACAAACTCAGCTGAAACTGGCCAAGTGTAACAGCTGTTACTGAGGTTAGAACTGGCAGAGCAATGCAACTTCAAAACCTTGCGTTTTCTGTGCTTGTGTTCACAAAGAAAGACTAAACCCCCCCAAGGAATGACAGGAAGTCTAAATTACAAACACAAGACGACAAAGTCACTTTGACAGCTGAACTACGAATTAAATAATGGTTAGGAGATTGAAGGGAGAGGCAAAGAAAAGGGTAAGAAACAAAAACTAAGTAGAGATCAACTAAATAATGGAGATGTTACAGTTCTAATTGATTTAAATTGCATTTCTAGATTTGAGATTTTCATTTACTGTCTATCTTCATTTTAGAAAAATCTGTTGTTTTCTGTTTTCAAGCACACGCCAACTTCCTGTAGCTATAAAATGAGTAAAAATAGGAGTCTGCTATGCAGCAGTAACTGTACCTATCCACTACGGTTACACGATAAAATTCTTAATGGTCAAATGCACTTTGATTACTTCTTCCTGCCATCAAAAAAAAAACAAAACCCGTTGAATTCTTCCTTAGCATAGAAAGAATTATTCAGAAAAGCACACTTAAAATCTAGACCAAAATGTTTCCATTGTGAGAAACAGGCTTTTTCCAGAGGTGACTGCACAAGGAAGTAAGCAAGGAGCTCACCGACTTGGACAGAACAGCATTATGCCTACCTTATTTTCATCTTCTCATCCTAAAGCAAAATACAGCCGCTGTTCAAACTTGGAATTTGCAGTGGACAAGATTTTTGCTTGTCTCTAAGATGAATTTAAAAACACAAGATGCTATTTGAAACTGTAGGCATAAGCTGCACTCTTCCTCTAAGCAGATGCAACCGTATATGAAAGACAAAAATCACTACCCATGCACTGGGTTGATGTGTCAGGTGACACAAAGGGATTCTCTCTCTGGGCTTTTATGCTAGATTTCAAATTGTCCAATGTTAGCTGTTCTTTCTCGCTTACACTAATCAAGGAGTAGAATACTTCTAAAGCCAGACAAAGACTAGTTTTTCCACCAACAGAAACTACCAAGGAAGTGCTTTTGATCGCTGCAACATAGAGAGGGATATTCGAGTTCAGATCCTACCCTATGCTCAACACTAGCTAGGGCAAAAATAAATAAATAAATAAAATATATATAATGCACTGCAATATTAATAAACTAAAATACCAACACAGTGATGTGACAATTTTTTTGTTGTTGTTAATTGCTATCTAAAAAGATACAGGATAAACCAGTATTTTTTATTTCATAATTACCAAGCATAAATAGCGTGTTCTCCTATTGATATGCTGTTGTAGTAATTAGAGAACATGCTTTACATGCCACCAGAAATATCTTTAGAAGATTCATGAAATAAAGTAAAATTAATAACTAGACTACTGACAAATTGTAGCTGACTAAAAAGTCAAGTGGCAGAAAAATAATCATTTGCAAAAATATACTTGAAGCTGATAATTATTATATATTCCTAACCTACAAAGAAAAAAACCACCACTGTTACCCTGTGATAATTGAGCTCATTTAAATAGCTTTCTGAAACTACATTCAAAAATGAACTTCAACTAGCAGTCTTCATTTAACACGCACAAAAAACACAAAACACAACCAGATCAAGAAGGTATATTCACTTGGTAGTGACACCAGAAATATTGGTACCAGCCATGTTACTTAATAGTAAGAGTAATTTGGAAGTGACTGCTGGACTTTGAATTATGACTGAACCCCTGATCTAAGTTTGATGAAGCACTGGCAACTCTAATATAATAAACCTGTCAGCAAGAAAATTACAGTTAATTTTTAAAATGACAAACCTTCCTTCCCCATGTCATCCCATCTTTGCAGGGGGCTTGCTTTAAGGTCCCTTCCAACCTTAGCCATTTTCTTCTATTCCAGTGACTTTTCTAATTGGAATCTTAAGCTTTCAAGAAAATTCAATACTTACTTACACTAAAAGACACAAAAATAGCAGTAGAGTTCTGTATTATGCATGTGGGAAATCATTAGCAAAATCCAACAACACAAAAATTTGAATTCAGTGCAGACAGTAATAAATTATCTACTTTTGTACTCACGTATTCGGGTTTCAACTTTTTGTCTCCTCCTCTCACAGCTACTTTTTCTAGCTTGTCTATACTCTGAGTGATCAGTTCTTCATCTTTAAGTCTAAGTTCCTCGTGTATTATTTCAATGTCTCGAACAGGATCTACACTTCCTTCCACATGAGTGATATCATCATCTTCAAATGCTCCTAAAACAGGAGAAAATATAAATACATACTAAGCCAACAAGAGACAATTTAAAATAGGCCATCAAGAATCACAAGAGTTTGCGACGTAAGTCAAGCCAGCAGTCTGTTTTAGTGACATTATAGGCAATATTTTATATCATACAGTTTTAGATTGCTGATTTATGCATAAACTCCCAAATGCAAAGATTTATACACATAGATACAAAGCACAGCATTTTGCCATTTCAGGAGAGCACTTATGGACTGGCTGGATGGGGCTCTGGGCAGCCTCATCTAGTGGCTGGCAATGCTGCCCACAGCAGGGGAGTTGGAACTACATTATCTTTAAGTTCCCTTTCAACCTAAGCCATTCTAGGAGTCTATGATTAAGCCATCTTTAAGATTTTTTTCTAATATGAACAGATTAAAGCACTTTTTTGAAAACTGGTATCACTGTATCTAATGGTATCTTACCTACCAGTAACAAACACAGAAGCCAAATTCAAAATTGTAGAACATTTTAGCATGTACAGTAAATGGCTGGTGGAGAGAAAACCTTACAAATCATCCTGGCAGCCCTCACTGGCTAACCAATTTAATGCATTAGGAAAAAAAGAAGTTCTAGACAAAGAATTCTGAAGTTCTGAATGACTCTTAGTGTTTCCAAGGGAAACGGGGTTTGGTGGAGGAAAAAAAAAAAAAAAAAAAAAAAGGCCTGAAATCATCTGGCAGACCTCTTCCCTGTTTCAATCTACTTTATCACTGTGGTTCTGACGGTGATTAGATAATGAACCACTCAGACACACAATTTACACAGCAGCTAATTTCATCGGCCTGATTTGAGGGTATGGTTTTTAGGGGGCCATCAAAGAAGCAGATGAAGGTGCATTTGTCATATATGAGTGACAACCATTCACACTATCTGAACAAAATGGTGCTGGCCCTTATTAGAAACACATGCTATTATCACATATTTAAAGTGCAGTTGAAGCCATAATTTCAAATTGCCAACTGGAAACATAAGGGTAAAACAACCAGATATTACTGAAGCATGTGTGCTGACTTCATGCCCTTCTGAAGACAACGTGGCAACATAATTCAACTAGGGTTTAAATTATCGGATAAAAAGCATGAAAAAACAGCAATAAATATTTTTAAAATAAAAATATGAACAGTTATTACTCATTCCTTGAACTATTTTCAGAGTATTTGTGCACCTAACCCATAACATTAAATATGTCTCAGAAATAAGTCATTACGAGAACTTTAAGTATTACCAAATGAAAATAAACAGTTTTTCTGAAAAGAAAAAAAAAAAGCAATTTTTGTACTAACTATAAGATAGGAAAAAAAGCTAAACTACAAACAACTTCTTAACTGACAGGCAGCTGAGATTCTTCATTGTCACACACATCTTAAACTTTGATTTTCTTTCCAACTTAGTGAAAGCAGTGGTTTTAGCAACAGCAAAACAGACGATACACAGGTTTAAAACGTTGCTGGCAGTCAAACATCAAAATCATTTTCAGACAAATACACAAAAAGCCTTTAAAACAGCAGTGAGGGGAAGCTCCCTCCTTGCCCATCAGCTGTCACTCTCCTAGAATGATCCCAGAGTACCCTGGTACAAAGAAAAGCACCTCTGCAACAGATGCAATCCTGAGGCTGGCTGTGATGGGAGAACAGGCTGCTCTGTCAAATGAAAGCCTGTCACACTAACTCATACCAGTACAAAGCAGCTAAGAAAAAAGCACATAATAGTCATCTTCCATAAACCCTATTTGTGCACAGAAGTCAGCAACAGGACATGGGATGTCTGGGTGCACAAACAGAAGAAAACATCATTCTACAGATCTGTTTAGATTTACAAGGAAATTACTGAATAAAAAAAGCTAAATAAGATGTAATCGTACAGATAAAGAGCTCTTCTACCAGCCCAGCTTTCTCAACAGATAAAGTGTATCTAGCTGGCTAAAAAAGGTAAAAGTTTACCTTTCATCCTTGTATTAAGAAAAAAGTCTACACTGCCATCTAAATAACACATTTTCAAGTTGTTCACATCTTCCTACTGCATTTAGTGGTTTAAAATAAATAAATAAATAAATAAATCCCACTCTGTTCAAGTTAGGAGAAAAGCTCTATGCCTCAAGATTCCATATTTTAAACATAAAAATAAAAGGCAGATGGATTATTTAGGTTTTATGGGAGCTGCTTTCCAAAGCAAAAAACAGCAGCTAGGAATATAAATCTGCTTCAAACAGTTTTATGCTCTCTGGGAAATGCCAGTACTGTCTTCCACAAAGAAAAGGAATCCATTTACCTTAGAGGTAGGAAAAAGTAAGTGCATAAAACAGGTTTGCTCAAGAAAGTTCCAAAAGAAACATCTCAGACAAAAACTAAAAGCCCTGATTGAAACCTTTGAGAGGAAGAAAACTAACAATCCCAAAATGACAATGATCTTGTTCTCCAGTGCATTCACAATGAGAAGGGCAGAGTGGGCAGCGTGGGAGGAAGCAATTCTGGAAAGTCTGAACTATGTGAGTAAGAACAGGGTATTGATTAAAGCTAAGCATACAGCCACATAGGAAGGTACATGGGAAACCATAATCAGTAATTTGTGGAACAGATTATGAGCTCTCCAGTGTCTAATGTGTACCACCAGAAGTGTATTTTTATTAAAGGTTTACCAGCCTTTCAAATAAAGTTGAAGATACTCGCCTCTTTCTCCAGTTATCCTAGCAAGCAGCCGTTTTGCAATTTATCCCCAGAAAATACCAATGGATTTGTGTTTGAGCTTGAAAGGCAGACCCCTTCCACTTCCTTTGGTGTGAAAGAACAAGGCCCATAGAGTTGAAAACATGAAGCTTGCTGTAAGCAAGTCTCCTGTGATAAATGCCCATAATATTTTAGCAGCACACAGAAACCGCTACCCAAACAATGCAAGGATTTTACACAGGACTATATTAAGCTTAACTACAAAGTTACTAGAAGTGGAGAGCTTGGAAATCCCCTCTGAGTAAAGGATTCCTCAGTTGCAGGGATTTATCCCCAGCTGTTTTATTTGGGCTGACTGGCCCACAATGCCATCAAGAAGTGCAAACCCTTTCCTAACAGCCAAGGAGCTTTGCATGGGCAGGCCTCTTTGGAGTATGCAGTTAGTGATGACACCTATTTACAGGTGTTCAGATGTACGACTATTTTTTCCCTCCTAGTATTAAAGACGTGTTAAAGAAGTAACGCAGTGACAGTTGATTTCGTGCTTTGGTTCCAAGTGACAAAGAACAATTAAGGCTGGGAAAACAGGATGACTGCCTGGAGATATGGAAGCCAGACTGGTTTTGTACTGGCAAGGCATAGGGTCCGACTATCTGCCAGGTACTGGCAGCAGTGAGGCCCCAGGCTGCACCATCTCTTCTTCACATGCAAAAGTAATAACAGATAAATATGTATACATCTCAGAAGTAATAACAGTCACATTTTCAACAGCATCATCTAATGGCATGCACGATTTTTTCCATTTCTTTCAAGAATCAGCTTCAAAATTCTTTGACAAAATTTACCTCTCAGCCTCCCAAGATTTTTGCATTGCTTATGTTATACCTGTCAAGATCTGATGACTGTATGTTATGTATTCATCTGAACAGAACCACTACACTTAGTTACAGGCTATCATCAACCAATTCATTCTCTTGCTAAAATCAAGTCATCCAATTACTCCTTGACTAATCAAGGCTGTTTTGGCTTTTTCTTTTTTCAAAAGGTACTCAACAGCATAAACAGCTCACTTACAAGAAATGGAAAGGGGCTAATCAGCAGAATTATTGTTTTGCTGCCACAATTTGCAGTATTTAAATGTAGTTGCTGATTGGACTGAAAGTTTTATGATATAGCATATATCAAACTAGTTTGACGCAAAAACGAAGCTGCCCATGGTCTGAACTTTGTTGTTCCTATCTGCCGCAAGCTGCTAAAGTGCAAATCAAAATGATACAAGACAGATCCGATTCCAGCCCTAATTGCAATTATGGAAATTAATTAATATCTCCAAGATTAATTTATACTTGATATGTCAGTTGCTTCATTTATTTAATTACTCTCATCCTTAAAACAAAATATTTGGCGAATATTAAGCTCCACATAACAGCATTTTGGTGTCTCCTATTCATCTGTGAAAGGCAGGTAACTGCATTGGTTTATGCTATGTTATAATTAAGAGGGATATTTATAACTTGGTCAGAATCTGAACTGCATCACAAGCTGAAACTCCCATCAGCATTTAGGGTAACAGCCAGCTTTTTTTTTTTTCCTCCAGTAAGCTATAAAAGAATGTTTAATAACACCACCAAAAACCAGATCGAGAGAATAATTGATACTTGCCCTTCCTTGCAAATATACATTCAATGACTATTATCAAAAAGAGTTGCTCATCACAGAGCATACATCACAATATGGATATGTACCCTGTTATAAGCCCTGAAATAAATGAGCAGTGATACCTATTGGCCATTCACTGGGGTAGGAATTGTGGAGCGAACAAAATGAAACAAAACAGAATACCTTGAGTGGAGGCTTAGAAGCAGAATATTTGTTTGAGCTATCAAACAAAACAAGATCACAAATGTCAAAAACAAAGTTGTAAACAACAACTCTACTTAATCTTGTCTGGCATTATCCTTGATGGTATGAAGATTTAAATGGTTAAAACAACAAAAAAAAAACAAAAACATTTCTAGCCAAGGTATATTTAACATTTTTAAATATTGTTGATGATACATTTTACCCTGCGTACTCACAATTACAAGGGCAAAAGAACACTGTCAGAGTCAACACAATTTACGGATTCTTAAATGCAACAAGCATTAATAAAGAACCAACAAATAAAGTAGGTTTAGCATGTTTTCCCTTGCAAGCTAATTTCAAGTAAAATTAATCACCTGTAACACAAACCCAATATTCCTTATGCAGGGCAATTTTCAGTTGAAGAAGATGCACCTGCCTACGTCGTCAACATAAGCAAAATCAACTACAAAAAAAAACATTAAATAAAAAGCTGTAGTAAACCTTGACTTCTGAAGAAAGAATTTTTTCAGACATCTTTTGTGGCTTTGTTTTGCACCACAGCGCTTTAAGTTTTGTCTTCATAAAGCCCTAACTAGTTGTAATCACTCACAGACTAATTGTGGACATTTATCTGCTTTTCTTATGCATAGAACATAGCTATTAAAGCTGAATGGTGATGGTGTGAAGTATAGGTTAAATTGGGTGAAATTAAAGCAAATTACTCTGGGATGTGGAACTCTGAAAATAGAAACCACCAATGATTTGCAACCCTCTTGATGATCAGCTTCACAGAACCCTAAATGACAAGAAAACTTACATATTTTAAAGTTAACTAGATTTTTGTAAAAAATAATATGTATAAATGTATTTAAAATGCAAGCAGTCACTGTAGCAATAATTATTTTGTTTTACCTGCATTGCAGAAAAACAAGAATAGGTTTTAATTCCCATTAAAAACACTTGTTTTTATTCTCAAGTTTAGATGATTTCCAGTAAGAGAAAAACAGTTCAGAATATTAGTCATAGCATTAATTACTTTGAACACGGGGTTATATTTTATGCACACCATATGTCTGTACAGACATGGGATGGTAAAAGCAGCTGCTTTGGACTCTCTCGGCTGGTGCAGTATTAGGACTTAAATTCACTACTTACCCTTACAAAAGACGAGTTGCTACATTTCCCCTGTTGAGCCCTAATACTACACCAGTCAAGGAGGTGCTAAGCTAGACGCCCTCCCCAAAAGTCTGAAAGCACAGTTGAATAGCAAACCTTTCAGTATCAAGTCTATCGGGAGTATCTAACAAAAAAAGGCAAGTCTATTCCTGCACAGACACACACACACACACACAATGAAAGCGTGTAGCAGCAACACAGGATTATAAATGACTGTAGTATCAACTTCTTGAGCACACAAAGCATTTATATTTGCATAAAAAGTACTTGTCAAGTAGGTACTTCACCAAATCATGGATGAGAATTACAACCTCCAGAGGAAAACCTGAAGCAAAGCAATTCACTTAAGAATATGTAAGTTAACAGAGGAAACCACAATTTGGTTCCTAGTGGAAGCAACTTTAACAGGGAAAAGTTGTTACCAAGAAAGTAGTTCCACTGAGCTTATCTATAAAAACTGTTCCAGAGGCCATATCCTTGGAAACCTGCAACAAATATTAGTGATTTATTTCTGATGTAAAATGTGTTTACCTGCCATTGCTCTTTCATCCTGGCACCACTGGGATGTAGTCAACACTCCACAGGCAAAACCTTCTACCTGCTGAGATTTGCTATCAACTTGGCCACACTGGGTAAAGAACATTATTTGAAAGCTGAAGGAATAATCTTTGAGCCCTTTGTGCCTCCATTTGCAGAGGGCTCGCTCTTATTGCCCTTGATCACATATTTGAAATACAATTCACTGCACTGTCCACCAAGTAGTGTTTGGGACAAACAACTTGCAAGATACTTTGTTCAGGATCGCATCAAGCAGTAATTTGCATGGATTCATTGCCATAAGATTCTACGAAGGGCAGCGCTCGAAGTAAAACTGTGAGATAGATGTTACACCACACAAATTTAGAGGATTCCATAGGAAAAAATAGACTCAGTTCACATTTTTTCAAAACACAACTGTGTTAATTGGAACAACAAGGGAAGCCTGGAATCCAGCCTGGATCACTGCAAAATTTCCAAAAACCAGAAAGACTGAAGAATGCTAATGTTTGCTGAGTGCTCTTGTCATCCTGAGTTCAGCAACATTTCATTTTTTACATTCTAATGATTGACAAATTTCTCTGTGAGTTAGTCTTGAAAAGAAATAAACAGCAACAAGGGAGAGTCTCCACAGCATTACCATCCCTACTCAGCATTCCCACAATACAAACCTTCGGACAGCTTCTTATACACCTCTGGGAGCCACATTTCCAGACATTTCACAGAAGACAATGTTTCTACTCTAGAACAGACTGCAATTCACATATTTGTGATTTGATGGCATCTACAGTGTACAGAAAATGGTTCCTAAGTGCACATTCATATTACCCTCACCACCATCACCTCCATGATACATTTTATGCACTTTTTCTGACTGAAGGTCAGCCTCTTAGGACTTCTCTGTATGAATGTGCCAATCTCTAGAGAGTCAGGCTGAACTGGAATTCCTGGGAGTCACCGTAACAAAATCTAATTACTAACAATTGCACATTTAAGACAACGTTATTTGGAAAGTCACTAACACCAACTAGCAACCATCAGCAGAAACCCACAGGACAACACTTTGTTACCCTCAAATGACCAGACATATATTCTGCTTACACACAGGCAGTTCATTTGGGTCACAGACTGTTTTTTTTTTTTCTTTTTTAACTAATCATGCAGATACCTAAAAACACTCAAGCCTTCAAGTTCCTCTTGTGTCTGGTACAGCACTGCATAGCTGTTACCACGACTCCTACTGAAGCACTTTGGATCCTTAACAGAGCAAAGTCCAGGCAGTTCTGCAGTCCTCAACATGTTGGAGTGTTATTACTTTTTGTAACATAATGAATAGAGAATTATCAGCTCAGTTCAGCACAGAACATGAAATTACAAACCTCCTGGAACCCACGGTGAAAAGTATAAAGAATTACTGAAAAATTATTTCAAATGAAGCAACTTCGCTTCTAAAATGTTTGAAGTAACCTTAAGTTACATAAATACCCAGACGAAACTCAGTAAGGCAAAATTTTCAGCCATGAGAGCTTAGTTATCTAAGCAGTTCCCAAACAATCCAAAACTTAAAATTATACTGTTGTTACATTAAAACAAGAGTACTACAAAAGCATCAAACTTTCATGCAGGGCCTTACAAAATGCTATCAAAAAATTACAGTTTAGCACAGTGAAACAGGCAACCTGTAGGCAAACAACGACTCGTCTATAAACAGAGTAGCTGTTTGTTTGTTTTTTAAGAACAGTATTCATAAGGAGTTACAATCTCAATTTATGACATGCTGACATAAAGCCTTGCTCTATGTATCTGGATCTTTATCCTTTGAGGATCTCTGTCTGTACACAGTGGAAGGAAAGACGAATAAACATAACCTGTGGAAAGGCCAATTAAATTATAACAAAAGTGACAGCTGATGAAGACTTAAGCAAGCAAAAATTGTTTGACCAGTGCCATTCAAAAAACAAAAAGTTTATCAGTAAGTTTACTATACAAAAATGTGCTTTATCATACAACCTCCCTTCTGGTCATTCCAGTCCACATTCAGAACATAATACACAACGTAACCTTCATTCAAATTTCTCTACTGTAAAGCAATTTAAATCTTCAGAGTTCTGCTCACCTACTTTGTATTAACAGAATTGAAAACAACAACAACAAAAAAAAATATGTATTAGCTGTTTCAGAGACTCTTTGTTCTTCATATAGTATTTTTCATGTGCAGTGATTACTTTTCACCAAAACTAAGCATGCTACTTGTATAGACTTAATCCATGGAAAGTGAAGAACTCACTTTTTTATACGTTATTTCTGAGAAGAAATCCTGAACACTCAAGGATTTGCTTTTCTTCCTAGCAAGCCTTTATTTCAATGACATCTACGTTGTGGAACATTTCAGTTGTTCTGTAACTATCTGGCACCATCTAGTAGCCAGTGGCATTGCCTTTACAGAATTCCATTAAGAGAACCTATGACAAGAGATGATACTGAACAGATCTGCAATGAACAAAATAGAAATTTCTCTTACTACCTGAATCTCATATAGTCAAACATATTTTACATAGAATGAGGTACTTATAACTCTAGACAGTAATTACTTGTACACTGAGCACATCCTTTTGCCTTTCTTGAAAAAGCACTTTAAATACTTGTGTACTTTTAAGTTGTTTGGTAATTTAAGAACCAGCTCACAGATTTTAGCAATGGTTCGCTATTACATTGCTCTATTCATGTATATGGCAAGTAGTTTATGTTCATTTCTTTATACTATCCTGAAGAGCCTCACGTAAGTTAAAAACTATGAAGGAAAACATATGCTTTGATTAATTTTAATTCTGGACATAGGGGGTGCCACTTCTTTTCTGCAGATGTTTAAGCAGAACTGTTGATAGGCCCGAAAACAGGACAGGAGAAATATCAGCATATTGAGGCTACTTCATTACGCTCCTGAGGTGCAAACTGGTAGAAATCTCCCCTTTCCAACAGTACTGTTTCTTTAATGTGCAAACAAACACAAGTACACAGCCCCACCATTCTGTTCCCTGCAAAATAAATATATAAACGTGGTACTTCTGCAACATCTAACTACCGCTTTTTAAGCTGAAATGCTTCTTCTCCTTTTACTTCAAATGTCAAACCCATCAGAGGAAAAAATGTTGTTTTTAAAAGACTTCCTCAACGAAGCAGTTCATTTCTCTGCCATTTAGCTCACTGTATTTTTACAAGCACCAGGCTGAGCAAACTATGATTGAGAGAAGCCATCTTATGCACATTGCTGTTGTCCCACATCATTCAGAACAAACCTTTTTAGATCGTTAACTACCACAGGAGTGCTGATTACACAGGCACCAGCAATTTCCTAACCAATGACCACCTGAACAATGATGTGTTCAGCTTCTCAGACCCTGAAGCCTTTCAGAGGTGAATCATTTCACAGTTTGGAACTAGATCTCCATAGCAACTTCCCTTTGAGGGTTTTAGAATCACCATCCCGTAATTCTATGATCATCAAGCTCAACCATTCCCAATGGTTCTTTTCACAGCAGATGGAAAAGGAAGCCTTGAAATTTTACAGTCTATTTCAAGCAATTCATCTGGCAGCCTATTAGAATTCAAAATATTTCGACCTTCAATCACAAAGCATGTTATCTGAAGCTGTGGTGATCTCAAGTCAAGACAAGCAGACGTTTTAGTCTAATCATCCATGATGAGAAGAGACTGACAAAAACTCTTAATTCAACCACCATCAAAATGCTTATTTTAACTGCATGAAAGTCTTTCAACAGGCAATGAAAACACACCATGTACCATTTTATCACAACCTTCCATTCAAGGGAAATATGAATTCTGAATATTGGCATGGATCTTTGCACTCCCCGACTGCTTTTGAACAAATATCTGCTTCCTAAAGTCACTATAACTCCAATCTTATCACATTATTTTCAACAGCTGTCACAAAAAATGATGGAAGCAAACTGCAATTAAACTTCTCACGACTGAGTACAATAACGCTGTAAGTTACTTATTGATGGATCCAGTTTGTTACAGACACCTTCTAACAAAATCAAATCAGCTAAGTCTGAGAAAATAAATATCAATTAAATTATGAAAGCATAGCTTCAGTTAAGATCTTGAAACAAAGCTCAGTTTGATAATCATAATCAGAGGATGATAGAAAGTTTATTTTTTCCCCTCCCTGTTCCCAATTCCCAAACCCAATTCCCTCTGTTCAAAGAAACATTTTCTGTCACTTAAATGTTTCAGTCGGTCACTGAAATAATCAAGTGCTATTAGGGATACAGCAGCTTTAAATCTTTTCACTTGAAGTCCGGTCTTATTCACTTATATTTTTTTAAATCAACCTTAGATCGGAAGCAAAACCAAATGTTTTAAAATCTCAGTTATACTCCATCATCTTAGTAACAGCAGTTTCTAAAATTTCTTTCTTTTCGTTATGATAAAAGATGCTCTGTCCCACCCCCTAAAGCAACCCTGTAAAGTTAACTCTAGAAATACCTTATTCTTGCAACTACATTGTCAGCAAAGTACACAGTATTAAAATGCTTAAAACTGAAAAAAAAAAATAAATAAAAATCACTAAATACCCAGACAGAAGATATCTAGTGGCTACAGAATTCAAGAGACTTACAGCTTTCCATATTAGAACTGTCACCAATAGTATTTAAAAAGATCTGCAGTAAGTTTAGTTGGTAAACAATAATATATAGATAGATTTTAATCACTATTTAATGGCTTGACAGTGAGACTTAAGACAACAACTATGGAAATGAGTGTCACTCTTAAAATAAGTAGCATAAGGACTCACTTATATAATAGACCACTAGAGCTTCGATAAACAGTAAAATAAAGTCTAACATAGTTGTTAATTTCCCTTACAGTATTTGTGGAGGTAAGAACACTTAATTCTATTATTTTCTAAGATCAAATAAGTGCAAATTCAGAGTTCCTAAGCAGTTAGTTAGCTGAGACAGCATCCACAACTCCTATCCTTTCTTACAGCACTAAAAATGCCACATTTTATTAGGCTGAAGGGATGTTAACATAAGCACAAAATCTGACTAGGAATAAAGTAAAATTTCAGATATAGAGAAGAAAATGAAGAAGTCAGACATCAGCTAAAACTGTAGGCTGCTTATTCTGTGTACAATTAATGGAAACAACTACTGATTCTATTCTTGCAATGTGAGAAAGAAATGAGGGGGGAAAAGCTCTGAGTATTTAAAACACCTCTGTCTGCAAAGAGCAGAGATTAAAGCACGCGAAAAATATTACACATGAACAACACTGAAATTCATAGTGGTTTTCAGAATTGGATGAGTTATAGAAATTAAATATAGAAATTAAATAACTTCCTACAGGAGATAAAGTAGTTATAGAACAAATTTAACAATACTAAAAATTCTGCTCAAAAACTGTTTTTCAGCTTCTTCATTTTAATATGTAAAAAACTCAAACGTACCTTATCAGAAGCTTTAACACATCTATAAAGTTTTGTTATTTTTAATAATAACTGTTGAACAAACATCCCAATATTTAAGTACAGGCTTCACTGTTCTATCAGAAACTGAATGTAAAACCGCCTAGGAACACAAAGTTGTTTAAAAATTTACGCATTAAAAAGTACAGCTATCACTGCAGTGCTACTCAGATGCACTGTCAGAAGTACACATCCGTAATTCATCCACTTGTAATGTACCTATTACTAAACATAATCTAACAGGAGCATTTTAACAAAATTCTTAAGTGATGGTAAATGATAAGTATCTTGGATTGTACAATTAGACTGTCAGAAAAGGATGCCTATTAGTAACACACGCGTAAATCAACCAAGAGTTACCTCTTTACAATCTTTCTTATGATTATGCACAATTATGATTCAAAGTATTTTACCAGATATTTCTTGTAAATAGTAATTTTAAAATTGAGGAGGCAATTCTTAAAATTGTCTACAAATACTCAAGAATGAGGCTGCATTTCTCCAGCTACTCCTCCTCCCAATATCCCTACCGCCATACCCAAAAAACCTCACCTTAAGCACAGTAGTTCCATATTAGCTCACCATTTAACAATCTAGGATAACCTTAAGTTTATTTCATAACATATAATCAAGCAACATACGGTAATTAAAGCACACCGAAAACAGCAGTTACTAGCTAATTAACATTACAGAAACACTTTTCTTAATGATAGAAAAAGACAAAGATGTTATAAAGTACAGCAGCATAAAAAACAGTTTGCTACAAACCTTTTTGTCGACAATGTTAAAAACCTCAACTAAGCATTCTGAAATTGCAGTATTTTGTCGATTAAAAATACCCAGCTAAGGGATGTATGGTTAGGTAAGTGGTTTAGGCACCTCCCTTTCACCACACGGTTCACGTAGGACAAGTACTGCTACTGCAGATAGTTGCACCCCTAAACAGGGCTCAGCATTTGCAAACATCTAACCTCTTACATTATATCCTCATTTATGCAGAGGTTCAGCAGGAACTTCTGCTATTATCATGGCATTGAGACATATTCAGCCACCACCAGCATGTGCTGGGCTCCTGGCAGGCCAAGCAGCAGAGCACAGGCCTAGCTGCAGCCGTGCCATCATGGGCTTCAGCAAGGAGACAGCTGCCAAGACACATGCCGTGTCCTCCTGAGTGCTCTGCTTGGCAGTGAGCATCACCTCAGCTGCACACTTTGTCAGATAATTGTTTTATGTTTTGCAGTTAAATCACAATTCAAAAACAGCAGAAATTCCCTTTCCTTGCTCTTTTTAAACCCAACTCCTATTTATTACATCCTATCTCATAGTACATGTTAACAGTAGCACTTAAAAAAAAAAAAAAACAACTAAAAATGCACGCATTGGTACTTTCACATGATAATCCCTTCTGATTTTTAACTTTCTATTTGCATCCTACCACTATTCAACTGTTTCTATGTATACTTGTCTCATTATTTTTCTTTTTTATTTAACATTAAAATCTTTCCAATTACAGGACATATAAAGGTGCATTAACTTCCACTGTAACTTCATGATTACTAAATGGATATACATTGAACCGTGAATTCGTTGATGGTTAGTAATAAAAGGGTCAGGCATTCCATAAAGTTTGGCACACAGCCACCGGCATTTGGGGGCTGCCAGACAGAAGCAGGACAGTGCATAGGCCCCAAGACATGGGCACCACCCGATAGACAGCAGAGCCCCCATCTCACCAGCATTCTTAATAGCTATAAGCCAGCCAACGGTATGCACATCCATCTACAGGTTTTAGTTTTGAAAGCCAAAAGCAGTACTTACATGAAGGATTGTTCAAAATCCTTAAGGCCTGCAGGTCTCTACATGCAGATGTCATGTCTGTATTGTGCAACAATAAAGTTAGGCAGTACAACAGAAACTGTCCTTTTGCACAAGGAAGCACATACCTGAAAACACTGCCTATCTGATTAAAAAAAGATGCACCTGAAATCTAAACATTTCAGAACGAGAAATAATCAATACCAGTATGTTCTTCTTCACCTGAACACTGCTAAAACATCACCCCTACCAACTTTTTTTTGTTTTTCTTCTTTTAAAAACAGGCTATGACATAAACTCCTAAAGTCCATCAGAAAAGGCACTGAAGAATACTGTGTTGGTTGCTAGCTCCAGCGTGCAGCATCTTTCGTTCGAGGTCTGGCTTGATACTAGTTTTATTCTCTTGATAAAATAAACCTAAAAATTACCTTGGGCAGAATGAAAATTCTCTGTCTCTAAACAATCTGGCTTTGTAATAAATTCTCCAAAAGTAAAGCTCCACACTGATCACCACACTCAAACTTCGAGCAGTCCTTTCTTATTCTGCAATTTCTAGGATGTCCTCTTTCATCAACACTTAAATCTACACTAAAATCTTCATCCAATTACTTTAACAAGGTTCCTTGCTTTTTCTTGTTTTTCCCCTTCACAAGCTAAATGCTATCATGTACAATTTAGTTTGGATGTGGGCAATATGTAGTCGAGCTTTAGGGTTTCTAACTCGTAGACTCTCTAAACAGAAACTGCTGAATTACAGCACTGATTTTTCTTTACATTAGATGAAAACAAGCTGACAAAAAAAGCAAACAAATGCCAGCCAAAAGATATGAGGAAGGCATACAGAACATTTAAGAACACGCACAACCACTTCTGACACTACTGCTACCGGCAGCCCCAGCACTGTTTCAAACACCACTGTCAGCTCATGGGTTTTGTGCCCCTTGTTGCCTGTGTTCTTAACTATGGCAAAGAGAGCCCTCTTTGGAGTAAGGAGCGAGCCACAGGGCAGGTAACTGTCCTGTCCTAGCAGACTACATCACCACGCCACTTCACTTGATAGATAGAAGAACCTGATGGAAAAGATCTCTTACATGTCCAATGTTTCAGCAACCTTACAACTTCTAACCAGTTTAACTTTGGCACAAAGATGAACCTCACTGCTTATTTTTTTCCATGATTTCCAATCCTGACAAAGAATACCATACCTACATTACATAATGAAACATTCTATCCTAAATTTGATGAGGAATAAAAAACATTTGGTATCACCTAATACAACGTAATACAGAAAGTAAATGTTACCCATCTTGGATTCTTTCACTTTTGCTTGGCAGGAAAACCCTGAAGTTCTTAGCTTACAAAAATCTCAGAGAAACTTCAAGGTTAGAAATCCACTATAAATCAACAGAAGACTTTCCCACATAAAAAAAAGGGAGGGGGGAAGTATAGCTGCTGCAATGGTATGAAAAGAGGCCACGTTTCATCACCAACAAGCTAGTGTTTACTCAACACTGATTTTTCAAGTACTTTGCTTCTATGAAATCATTTTCTGAAGCTTTAAGAGACATTCACTGCAAAAAACAGCAACTCCCAGAGTGCTGTAAGACTGTTAAGCTTCTATTCCATCATTTATTTACTAGTACATACAAATATAAACTCCTTTGCTTTACAGAATCTGATAGGCAGTACATTTAAGAAAAAGCAGGTTGAGTGAAGCAAAGATGGATTAGCTTTGACTGGGCTTTTGATTCTGATGAAAAAAAAAAAAAATCAGAACCCTATTAACAACATAATTTTCTTTGTCATTTGTCAATTATTAACCTTAAAGATGTTTTCTGAGTTACTAAAATTGTCTGTTTCTTCACAATGTGCTTTCAGTTACTGGTTTTCAGCTCTCAGCACTACTTGGCTGGTAATATTACGTACAATATCCCCTCCTAGGAGGGGCCTTTAGAGCCATTTACATTCCAGGGAAATGCTGCCTCGCTCCCCATCTGCATTCCTCCTCACGCTGACATGCACATGTCCTGCTTCCTTGTCTGCTCACTCCATCACGAAATCAAAACTAGGGGCATACTGTACATATGAGACTGATTTATGCATTCAAACTGCATCACGGGAGTAATTTTTCCCTTACCAAAGGCTTCCAAAAGGCTCTTTCTTTTTAAACATGCTGAATATTTCATTCTAGTTACATGGAAATATTTCCATGCAGCACTCGCATAATGCAGAAATAATGAACTTCTACATAATTACACTCATTCTAAAACAAAGAACAGCCATTTGTTCCAAAACCTAAGCTTAAAACAGAAATAAATAAATAAACCTGCACTGGTTTTCAAGTGAGATGAGAAGTTTTTCTGTGCTAAACTGGGGATCAAAGTATTAAATTCCACCAAATTTGACATTTCTGTTTCTCAAAGCAGCAGCAGTCAAAAAGAAACCTTTCCAGTAAAGAGGTCTTTACATCTCTAACCAAGTTTGCAAACAAACTGCCGCATTTTCCTTACTCTAGAATAAAATACTAACACCACCCTAGGAAATAACACTGCTGATATACAAAATCCTGTCCAGACCCCACTGACTGTCACCATGCTCCTGGACCAGGCTGGTTGCCCTCATTCAACACAGAGCACGAACATTTCCCACTACAGCAAGCCTACGAGTAGCTGTGAAATATTTCTGGCCGCACAGCCTGTCAGTCAGGAAGGTCAGAACAATGATGCACCTATCTTCTGAAGCGCCTGCCAGAAGGTTTCATTAAAACCATATTATAACATAACTTTGGATGTTCTTTCCTTGTGCTAATAACTAAAATCCTGCTGAGGATCAGCAAGCAAGATGCTTGACAAGCTGCCTGGCACACTGTGCTGGAGGGGCACCTGCACCCCACCACGCACTCACACAGTCCTTTCCAGCTCCTGTGAATAACAGTGAGATGTTAAAAGCTTCTGTATAAAAGAAAATATACACACGTAACAAACGTCTCCAATTATTTACTCACAGAACGCAATTGCATGCCATTAATACTCAAAACCACTCAAAGTGAAAACACAGAGAAGAAAAACAATTTGATTTAAGCAAGTATAGAGGTGTTATTTTGTTTCAGTACAGGACAAATCAACTACCAGGAAACATTCTCTCTTTTCACACAACAAGAATGTGTATTTGTAAATGATGAATTAAATTACTCCTTTTCTATGGCACAGGTATTGAAGTCATTCAGTAATCAATAAGGGAAAGGGGAGGTTGTCTGTTTTTTGTTTTTATAAACACAATACTGATCACTTTAGGCTCAGACCTAGCCATCTTTATTCCCAATGAGCAGAACTTGAATGCAATTCACTGAATTTCAATCACAAATATCATATGACAAAATAAAAGAATCACATCCTTGGAAAGGACATGACGGGACTTTAAAAAGAAAAAGTCACTTTTGTTCCCTCCTCATGCTTGCTTACACATATATTCCAAGAACAACAAGTGGAAAACATGAGAAAAGATCGGAGCATAAATCAGTTATCTAGCTAGCAGCTTAAAATGAAGATGCAAGAAATCTCACCTCAGTAAAATTATTGTTAAAGATTTATCAGTTTAAACATAATGATGAAATGCAAACATTGAAATAATCACATCCATTTCAGAGCCACCAATTGGGAAAAGAAAACCTATTACAGCATAGTTGCATTTCTTATGTGCTCAGCTAGGCTTCAGGTTGTGTATACAACTTTCTTGTGTCCCACCATGGGAGTTATTGCTGGAACAGTCCTGTAATTGTTACTCAGCTGTATGCTACTTTCATTTTTGTTTGTAGATTGAGAGATGATCTCAAAATACCATTGTGTCTCTTTCCCCAGTCTATCAGTAAGAGCTTTAATGAGTAAAACAGGAAGCCAGCCCAAATCACACTATCTCATTTTAAGAAACTCAACATCAAGTATCAGAGACTTTTTCCTATTTGTAACCAGTACAGACTCCTTGCACCAAGAACAAGACAGGCATATTAGAAAAACTAGCATATAAAAATCTACACTAACTTCACCCAACTATTAAATAACAAAAAATTTATTTGAAAATTAAAATATAGTTTTAAAAATTACTTCTTACTTGAGCCCACAGACTTCGAGGAGGACACAGTACCTTCCCATGTATTTCTACAGCACTGAATATCTGCTTCACAACACGGAAAACAGCTTAAAATGAGGAAATCATAAACCTAAGCACACACAAATTCTTCCTTTTCAGTTCTAGATACAAAGACATGTAAAAGAAAAAAAAATACAGAGGAATAGATGTCACAGATGAGGTATCTTCAGTGAAAGGTTGTTTAGTAATTATCTGTACAGTCATTAGTACAGTGGAGGCACAAGGGGAAAAAGGCATATTACCAAAATTGAGGTTTGATTTGGGATTTTATTTTAAAGCATGCAAACAATAACTACTCTAATAATGACAAAAAGCGTTCCTATGGAACTAAATATCTCCTGCAGTCCAGATCAGTCACAATATCACTACGTACCATTCATATGCTACCTATATATATATATAATATATATTTATACACACACACATACACTGAAGCCTAATACATATTGATATCTACTTGTTTAGAAAAAAATGCATGCGAAAAGCCTTCCAAAATGGAGAAGAGAAAGGGAATGGAGAGGGTGGCAGACAAGAACAGGACACAAAAAAAACACCTTTTCCAAAGATTGTTCAAGGCGAAAGGGACATGTCATGTTAAACAGTAGTCAATAGCTGCATACAATCAGTAAACAAATTCAGCTCTATGAAAAAAGAACTACATCACCATTTAGTGGTTGCAATTTAGATTATTCTAGCGTGTAATACTTTAATTGTATAAAACAAAGCTGATGTCACAAACACAAAAGAACTTCTTGCAAAGCAAGCACCACAAGTAATTTCTATGCTGCCACTGATGGCTGACAAGTGATGAGCACTTTGTTCGAATTTATGTACTTATGCATCTAAGGCAACAGGTGGCTTATAAAAAGAAAACAGAGCTCTTTTTAACTCTTCTCTAGCAAAATTTGTATTCCACTTTTTATCATAATGACTAAACGTAATCGCTACAAATAAAAGCTCAACATACTAACTACAAAGATGAATCATGTCTTGGGGAAAATTACTTATTATTTTGATAAAACCAAAAAGTGAGCTAAGGCTAGATCCCATCACTTGGGCATTCGGCATGTACTCAGTGTTTTCTAGCTGCACAAAGCACTCCATATTTAAGCACTACTTTGTTACATATAAATTACATCAATTTAATGTAAGACTACTTTTTTTTTCCCCCCATCTTTTATATTCCATCTCAAACAGGAATGAAATATTGCAAAGTAACTGAAGGAAATTCTTCACTTTCAAGTCTCTAACCAACTGACACAGCCACGTGCTTCAGCTCTTGCTGCCATTTTGGACCATGAGAAGCACTACAGAAACATGGGTGTGTTTTTTTCCCTTAAACATGGCACAGTCCAATAGAGTTTTATTATTATTTATAACACAAATTGATAATAAAAAAAATAATTACAACATCCACATTGAGTAATGCAAGATAAACTTCTCACTTGAACTTAAGCACAAAAGTATCCCAAGCAAAAAGACACTATAAGGACGCAGTTAATTCAGATTAAAATAGAGGTGGAGTGGTATTGACTGGCTCAGCTATGTTAGAACATCTTGAAAGACAAACTGAGAAGGCAAAAAATGCAATAAGCAGACTGAAACAATCTTTATAGTCTGCCTTGTAATTAAACTGTGAAATAACTGTCTGCTTATCATTAAAACACTTAAGCACTTGCTCTTGTGGGCAGATTAAATGCACATACCAAGATATTAGACTTTTCCTCTGCATGGCAATTTTGCCATACCATCCCTACCAATTAAAAAACATGACACATCAATATTTTTATCTTGCATACAAAATATATATATATACACGCAATTTCTATGGTGGTGCTCGCTCCATCTTTCTGTGCTACAACACTTCAGAGCTCAGCCTGCAGCCTCACACGGCCTATCTTCCCATATTTCCCCCAAAAGCAAGCAACCCCTCCCACGTAGTGCACATTCTTCTTGCTATGCACTTTCTCCTTGTTTGCAACTCTTTCACACACTTGACTTCTCGTTCCTACTGCTATTTAGTTTTCGAACATGAAATTTCACATCAAATTACCAAAGCTTGGTACATAAAGATATTCAGTAAGCCTAAAGTAACTGTTATCTCTTGAACAGCTATCTCAATAAGTACTGAAATGCAAACCTATGTTCAAACAAGTTTTATACTTTAACTAGAAAATTGAGTTTGAGGCACAGGAGCATATCTGCTATTGTCATAACTGGAAGAAAAACCTGCCTGACAGTACTTTGAGTCCTTTGGGGAAGAAGCGGGGGGTAAGAGAATAGGAGGAAGAGGGCTGGGAAAAAAAAAGGAACATTGATAGAAGATGGGCAGTGGTTGATTTCATCAAGTTTTTTAAACTACCTTTAGCAGGGATTAAATTAACCACATAATGCTTGAATTCTCTGAAAATAAATTCCATATCAAAGAGGTTCTGAAAATCTTGTACAAATACCAAAGCTTACCTTTAACTGCAAAGCCCAAACTAACAACCAAAAGTAGCATTTCTGACGTATTCCACAACAACAGATGGTCACTTGTGGGTTATTATTTTAATGTGTTTGCTAATTGCCTGCAAGCAACGAGACATCAGGGTGTTATCTGAGGCTAGAGAATCCCCTTGGCATCAATATGAAAACAACAGCTTTCAAAGCTGCTCAAGCAACTGCTGCTAACATGCAACACTTAAATCCAGCCCAATGCTTGTTGTGTTCTTCCACACAGGATTACAGGATAAAAATACATTCTGAAATAAAAATCTACTCAGAAATACACTAAGAAATAATTGCAGGAAACCTGACACTGCAAGACAGACAACTTCCAAAGCAGGAGAGGAGGAGGTAAAAATCAATTCACCAGAATCTCTGCTGATATACCATAGAGAATCATAGAATAATAGAATTACCCAGGTTGGAAAAGACCTTGAAGATCATCAAGTCCAACCGCAGCCTAAACAGTACCCCATCTCTAAAAAAACCTCTGCTAAATCATATCCCTGAGTACCACATCCAAACGGCTCTTAAACACATCCAGGGATGGGTGCCTGGTAATGGAGGACACTGAGAAAGCAGTTACTGAACTCCTTTGCTTCAGTCTTTACTGCTAGGACTGCCCCTTGGGAATCCCTACCCTGGATGTATGAGAGAGAGCCTGGAAAAAGCTTAATGCTTCAGGGAAGGAAAAAAAAAAATAAATCCCAGAAGTATGCAATTTGCATCAGGGATTTCCCATAGTTGACTTTTTAGGGGCATTTTTTCAACTCAACAAATGAGCTTAATGCTCCCTCAGCCAGAACAGAACGACAGTTCACTGAGTTACACTTTAAATCTGATTAGAAAAGTGATCTATGTTTAAAATAACCCACCAGAAACAATATGGTTATTTTTTAAGACCAAATTGTTTTTCAAAGCCATGTTACTGTGTGGTTCTGCAATCAGGTCCACCAGCACACAAGAAAGTGGCAGCATACAGATAAGAAAAGGTATTTGAATATGGAGCTGTTAACACTACCAAAAGACAGACTTATCAAGTTGTGTAAGTTAGGCACAAAGTAGGGCAGGCACTTGTTTTTCTGGAAGTGGCATTTTGGTCACTGTAGGAATCAGGACTGCTCCAATAAACAGAAATTCTGAAAGAAAACTTAGGCAAAGGTTTTTCTGTCAGCTTATTAAACAGCCTCAGACTGAAAATAAAAGGCTGCATACAAACTGGATTACCGTGGAGAGATTTTGTTTGGATACACCTCCTAAGGCTTTACCTTTGGTAAGAATAAATGTGTTGTTTGACTTTATAATGTGCAGTAACTGTTGTCAGTGACTTTCAAGCACTCACAGAAACAAAGGCAAAGAAAAAGGAAGCATTACATTGACATTACAGTTAGGCAAATCTGTCTGAGGTTTTGTGTACTTCAATTAAGACTTGCAATTACATATGCCAACTAAGACCGTAACCCCATTTTAGTTTGTCTAAGACATGCAACTTCTAGCCAGAACAATAAACACATCCAGTTATTTCCTGAGCTTCATTTAGAGGATTTTTTCCCCCACCATTCAGTTCAAAGCAATCTCACAGTTCTACACCAGGGAAATACTGCTTGACTTCACCTGCATAAAGATAAAATATCAGGAAGAAATTGAGGTGAGCAAGTTGGAGAAGTCTGAAAACAGTTATGCACACAGGTATAGCTGCAGACAACAGAACATGCATAAGATAGTAACATTGCAGGTAATATACCACATATTGGGTGTACCAGCAAGTACAGACAACTCAGAGAATTCACTTTTTGAGGACAAGATGATGTAGCAAAACATTAACTGTACTCACAGCATAACTTGTAAGCATAAATCTTATTCAAATGTAAATACAATGAACCTATGTCCAATGATGAACACATGTTTCAAGAATATGAACCAAACATGAGCCCATGACATGGCAAAGTTATTTTATGTAAAATACAACAGTTCAGCCCAAGAGAGTGTTCACAGTGCTTACCAATGCCCTTCTTCACAAATACTTCAAATATATTTTGTCTTCTTCAGCTAAACTACTGCCGTTCCAGGTGTTTTTTTCTGACTTAAAAATCTTACATTTTAGTGCTTATTTGAGTAGAGGAAGATAAAAGAGGCACCAAGGCACAAAAAAATCCACACACAGTGCGTGTAGATCTATCAGGAGCTAATACATTAGTTTCTCCCACCTAGAGGCCACTGCTCCCACAGATGATGCAGTATGGTCTCTTTCACAATTGCTCCTTGTCCGCTTACTGAAGACACCTAATTTCACAGCAGCCTCAGCAATAACTAAACCAACTCATTTGATACTGGCATACTTGCATACTCCCTTGCCATAGTGACAAGGTATAGTGATGAGCCATGTTCTGCTCTTTTCAGAACAAACACAGACCTACGTCCTCAGATGGGTTAGGGAACACGGCCATCCTTTCTTTCTGGGAAGGATGTACATTTCCACAAATGTATTAGGAAACAAGAAGTGCTTCCAAAAATTAAATGCAAAGTTCTAATGAAAACTTAACTTGTTTAAAAAGAGAAAAAAGAATCAGCTTGTGAGAAAGCAACTTATTGGATGTTAAACTACAACGTTCTCAGTATACCAACTACTTGCCTTTCTGACACAGCTGCTGTACCTAACAAAGTGATGCTTATCAACATCCAGCTAGTTATCTATTCCCAATTTTTTGCAAGGAATTCTTGATTTTATTTTTTCCATCATGTCATTCCTCCAACCAAAGAAAAACAGGTTTTCACATTTCATAGTATAGCAAGAACTTGCTACTTTCAAGCAAGTCCACAGCAAAGCAAAGAAATAATTTACAAAATGCTAAACCATACGTAAGGCCAAGATACCTTACTCCAACAATAACAACATCCAGTTAAGGAGATAAACATTTGAGTGTGTTTAGGTGACTGTTTTTGAACACACTGTCACATCCTGATAATTTCTTTAAGACATTACAGGGAAAAACATAAGTTCCACCTGTACTGCCTAAATAGCAATTATATACTGCCACATGACACACAGATCTATAACAAAAGTAGTTGTAGGTCAAATAATAGCAATGACTCAGTCAAGATAACCTGCCTGGTCTTTATTCTCAGGGGAGGGAAGGTTTACTGGTCAAGTACTTTATGACTCACAGTGCAGTATATTAGAAATTTTTCTATGTATTCTTTAGAATTGAGAGATTGCCCTTGTAGCTCAGTAGGTAGCTCTCCTGCTTCTGGCCTATAAGGTCATAGCTTTAAGTCCCTGCTGAGGAAATTTAACAGGTTCCATCTACAAATAGAACAGCATTAGATGCTACTACACCAACAAGGGTGGTGGCCTTTAGATAAGAAATTTTTACGTTTTCATCTGTTCTGATGAGAAAAAGACATTGGATGCAGAGAGGCACAATGTATTAGGCTAAAGATGAATGGCAAAACGGGCTCCAAAATCCTTTGTAACTTCAAGTACCAGACTTAGAATTCTAGCATTATCAAACTGTAATAAAGGCTAGAAAAGAACTCAAGCACAATACATTTCCTTCTCAATGAGCATATATAATTAACTAAATCTGCAAAATTTACCATACCTGAGACTGAAAAGTACTCCTCCCTAGGCACATTACAATCAAAACTTAACTTGGGACAGCAAGAGGCAACCTCAGTACAAAAGGAACTGTGGATTTTTTTGAAAAGTAATAAAAATATGTGAATGGTCACAGCTCCCATTCTATGTCTGAAGAAAGGAAGTCTCTCTGAGATTTGTTTAATCATCACGGTTTAAAAGCACGCTACTCAGCAATGCAAAATTTTTGCTCCCTAACCCAGGCTTATCCAGCTCTCAAAGAACAACTACTTGTGCCAAAATTTAAGAATAAAGACCTTACCTGAGTTTGTTTCTGTTTTGAACCACAGTTACCTGGGCTTAGAGCTTACAGCTCAGCTGTCACTTTCACTCAGCCTGGTGACACATTATTCACTAAAGACCAAGAATAAGTCATTATAGCACTGACAAAGTTGCAGTACCATTTCCACAGCCCTCACCCATGTGCCCAGAGGCTCATTCTTCTGTGGAAGACAAAGCAGTAGAGCATACAGCAAACAGTTCTAAGGTACAAATGTGAATTTTATACATACTTGATCACCAAAATGAAAGAAAGATAAGTCATAACACTGGAGATGAAGTTGACTTCCTTGACCCATGAGACTAGTACTGTTCTTAAAGTTAATGGTAGACAGGTCTTGAAAAATTCTTCTGCAATGGCTTCAGACATGTTACTCCTCTGCTGTCCATCTTTAACTTAAGAGATTGCAGACCTTCCAGTATTAATTTTATTCATCTAAGTGAAAAGTTTGGGAAGTTTAAGAAGTTTTCCACAGCTGGCCAAACTGCAGGATCAACAGGGTTACACAGGCCAGATGTGGTTGTTACCCACATACTCCAGTTCTGCTTGCAGATACAGAATCACAGTAAGGTAGAGAGAAGAAATCTAGCACACCCACTCATATCACCCATACAAAAAAAAAAAAAAAGTCTGGAATAAAATAAAAGTAATAATACTCTGGAAAAAATATCCTCCTCTCCAACATCACAAACAGTTTATTTTTATGTGAGAAAGAACCAATGATAAGCAAGCTTGTACATATCAGTAGGAAAGGAACCCTGAAAACATTAGGAGCTGTACAGGGCTGTATAACATCCAGAATAGTCAATAACTGAATGAGAATGGTGTAGCAGGGACGTAACTGACACCTGCTATTTCCTCAATGAAGTATAAGCTAAGGGCAATTCTTAAATTTGCACTTCTACTACAGCTGCCATTTTTAATCCACCATTCACAGAAAAGTCATTTTCTTTTCTACAAGTACCTGTGACAGATCTGCCATAAAAGTTTAAAGCAGTTAGGGCCATATAACTGGGGAAGAAACACCACGACAGCCCACCCCAGCCTGCCTCATGCCACCATGAAAACATTCCTGCCACAGTTAAAACTATAAATCCACCTGAAACTTCGACAACAGAACCAACAGAATGATTTCCAACCAAGCAACGAAACTCAACAAATGGAACAGGCCTTAACCAGTCCAGGGCACACACCAGGTTACTTTGGTAATAATGTTGTATGTGCTATTATCCAGGACAGGAAAAAGAGAAATTGAATTCCCCATTCATTCAGCCAATAATAAGTGAGTAAAGCAAGTATACCTGTTTGGACCAATGTTATCACACTTGGATTTGGCCAGAAATAAAATTTTCTCCTTTTTCTCCAGAGATAATCTCTGAAATCAGAATAAATGTATTGAGATCAACTCGTTTACCTCAAAGTAATTTAATTTCAGTTTGTGCTCTTAACCAGAAAAAAACAACTGTAAGAAATATTAAACAAAAATATATACAGCTCTCCTCTTGATGCCTCATTTGCTGAACTAAGAGAATCCCCTTCATACTGTTACTAATCACAGAAATACAGCCATGCTCTAACAGGTCAGCTTCTACTTATTCACTTACTCTACCACCCGTTTGTTGCTGTTTCATTGTAGATAAAGTGTAGCTAAAACATGGAAACATTGTTTTCCTTGATTTAAACAAACACTATGTTTCAGTGAAAGGTAACAGTGTATCTAGGATATGGACATTTGAAGACTGAAAACCCAGGACCATTCCAAGGCCCACAGCGTACTTGCCCGTATTAAAATGAAGTAAGGAAACTTAAGAATTAGAGAAATCTCATTTCACCCAACTTCACACTATGTAAGAAACAACACAGGTAAACACCATGCACAGCTTCCACAGTTTCAAGAGAAAGGTAATTGTAATTATTGCAGAGGGTATCACAGCTGCAGCTGTCAAGCCTGAATGCCTGGTGGTAGACAAACTGATACACAACAACTTTCTTTGAAAACCTCAGGGGAAACACCAGGGAATGCTGTTATGGGAGCTAACGGCTATGGACAAACCTCCTGTTTTAAGGAAGGCAAAAATATATTATAGATATATATTTGCAATATATTCCCAGTGAATAAAGAAAAACAGGACCCAAACCATTACGCTAGGACTTCAGTGAGATGCCTGAAGTTTGTCTCGTTACATCACCTATTATGCAAGTAAATTAAAAGGAAAAATAATTCAGTGCAAAGGACAATCCTCCTGAATGGGGTTCATCAATACAAAGATAAAATGAGCCTAGTAAGATCTGCATAAAAAGCTATTTATAAACATGGGATATCTGGTTTTTCTTTTCAGAATTAACACATTTTTCCAGGTAAAGAAAGCTACATTTGCTACAAATTCAAGGACACACAAAAAGTCATATCTCAAAATACCTGTGATGCTTAATCAAAGAAATATGGCAATCAAACAGGAACTTCAGCAATATAACTCCTAACATCTTTTCAAGTCTATTTGTCTAGAGTAAACCTATGCTGCCTGGGAAATGCAAAACACTACCTAAAGAAAACAATTATTTTTCCACCAATCCCGTTCCCATGGTGTCTGGTAATATAAATCCAGTCTTTTGAGAAGCTGATAAGCCTTTTTTTTTTCCCAGAATTTTTTTTTCTGCTTCTCCTCTCACTGTTCTCCACAACTGCATGGCTGGGTAAGGATATATTTCTGCAGCAAAGTCACACCCACCTACTTACTCTTGGAGAAATTAGATTATTATGCTGATAATGGCCAGTTAGTTTCCTAAAACCCAAACCCATCTGGGCTACCACATTTTTCAGTTGCAGGATGATGTTCCCACCAGTTTGCCTAACAAGCCTTTCCTCAAGATATGCATGCCTGAATATACTGAAGACCCCACAGTGACCCACTTTTGACCTTCTGCCTGCCATGCAAAGAGAAGAAAAGGCCAATTCTCTGACAGGCTCTGCTGCACATGCTAGCCATTAACACATGCAGCAGTGATGCGTGACACAACAGGATAAGGACTGGGAGCAATGGTTTCAGTGCTCCGAGGTGAAAATTTGTTCCAGATCAACTGAGAGCACAAGTGAAGGCAAACACTAAATTTTTCACGCTTTGAAAAGTGATGACCTAACAATCTCTTTCCATTTTTAAGTAATCTCCCTGTTGACGACTGGTTTGTTCTGATTTTTACCTGACAATGCCATGCAATAGCCCAGCAGCTTTTTAGTCATTCCTGCTTATTTCCCCAGATCACTTTTTAGTGCATCTCTCCCCAAAAGCATTTCTGTTACCATCATTTCTCCATCTTCAGTAACACCTACATCCCTTCCTCCCTTGACCAGTCCACAGCCTTCTCCCTGTAACAGAAGCAATCTGTTTGGATTGCTGTCAAGTCATCTTCTGTACCGCTACAGAAACCCAGTGCCTATGAGCTGGGCTCAGAACTGATAGCTGCTCCCAGGACACTGGTTCCTTACAGCAGATAGTCCATTAAGAATGTGGACTGAGCTCCAATAAAAGGCAACAAAGAAGCTTCCTTCTCTCAGGACCTGTAAAGTTTAAGGATTCACAAAAACAGTTTGTGTGGTTTCTAAACTCTGACAGAAATAGTGCATGTACCAGACGTGCCACAGACGCATAAGAAAGGATTTTAAAATTGGAAATAATTTTGAAAGCTGGGAAAGAGCAAAAAACATTCCAACATATAGAAAAGGTTTATATATTTTTATACTTTGGCATGGTATGTAAAAAAATTTGACTCAGTTAACAATTTTAACATGAGTTTGTGCTGTGTAAATAGTAGATACTTGTTTTTAATTTGCTAGAGAGGCTACTCATGGCTTTTACTGTCATATCTTTACTTTCACAGTTCTGTGGGAAAAGACAAGCAGAAATAATATGATTTTCAGGAAGAAGAAAAAAGGGGGGAAAGTGCCATTGTACACATCTTAATTAGACTACTTTGCATTATTTTGGTTGGTTTTTTGTTTGTTTGTTCTTACTAACTCTATTAACAACTCCAAATAACACTTAGCGAGACCTTCGTGCTTATTGGGCAATTAACAGAAATTTTACAATACCTCACAACTAGCTTGCATTTTAGCTACAACACATTTAGCAAGAGCAGAGAAAGACTAAGATTTCAAAAAGAGAGAAAGGAAAAAGCAGTATTTAACAAGCATTCCGGCATCTCTTTTGATCCCAATGACCAAAGAAGAATGATCATTTCACAACCAGTACATTTCAGAACCCATGAAATCCCTGAAACATATGACAAGTACATGAAAGACTAAATTAAGAGACAGATCTAAACTCAGAGAACAGAAAGCAAATACCTGAATGGTCTGAAACCCCACAAAAACAGTCTTGTTGCTTTTTCAAACCCCAAAAATGATGACAAATGACATTAACCTTTTTAATAGCTACCTGAAACAGACACATAGGATTATTCTATATGCATATATATATATAAGCATTTTCTGTATTGGATATTATATAGACTTGTTCCTTTGCAAGCATCAAATATGAAAGAGAGCAAGTCTAAACAGTTCATCACTTGGTCTCAACTTACATCAGACAAAACGGTAATTAAAAACCCAGTACGACAATTGAGATCCTGATTTCCCCTTTTTTCTAACAATACTGTAGTAACGGTTCTCAGATATCAGAACATGAACAACACACAAATGTATTAGTACAGCCTTCACATGTGGAACTACTTCCTAATGCAATACAGAAGATCAAAGGACTTGCTTCACTCTATCCAACTGAAGATCTGTCCTCACCTTCTCACAACATTTTAAATAACGTTAAGTGCATGGCTGCAATCAGTGTGCCATGATTTTCTATTCTATTCAAAGTATACGCTCACAGGAGCAACGGTTCTAACCATCTAAATCACTACCGTAATATTCCATGCCTTTATGTTTTGTGTTGGCCTAAATGAAAAGTACTCAGAAGTCACAGGGTTTCAGGAAAAGCCACAGAAAAATTAGCACAAGGACAGACGTGAGGCTTCACCTTAAGAACAAAATTCTAGAATTTGCTTCTAACCCAGTATTTTCTTTTTCTACCAACCATTTCTATGTATGTTGCTCCAAAAGCAGTGCCTCCTATTTATTTCCACAGAAGCCTTTATTAATTTTTCCAAAAATTCAGATTACTTTTAAGTCTTCAGCACAATGAGCATATACAAAGATATACTCACTATTTAGCAGAAGTTGATGTTCTTTAGTTATTTTCAGTTTGTTGTAGTGTTTTGGGGCTTTTTGGGGGGAGAGAGTGAGTAGGGAGAACCCCAAACTTGATGACTTCGGGTTGACAAGTAAAAACAGTTATATTTTATTGGCTATTTGTTCAACAGTTATTAGTTAAAGTACAGCAATGCTATCCTTAAGCTATAGAGTTGACTTAAAAAATGGAGTTTACGTACGCATCAGGTGAAAGATCCCATCACAGGCGTTAATATGAGACAAAAAGGAATTTCCTAAGCCTTGGCCGGTATGAGCTCCTTTCACAAGGCCAGCAATATCCACTACATTCAGAAAGGCTGGAATTTTGCTGGAAGATAAAAGTTGAAAGTCTCCTTATTGAAGTGCATTGGTCAAAACGTTCAACACAAATAAATACAAAGTATGAAAATAGTTTTTTTCCCCACGACAAGCTGAACATAATATCTTTATAACTCTATACCCATGTTATAAAGCACCAAGATTTCCCACCCCTTCTTTAAGTAAAGCTGGTTCTTTCAAACAACCTCAGAATGCTGAAATAATATACTTATCACCAAGAAGTTTTTAAAGCACCAAAGGGATGAAACACTCAAGTGTTCATCAGTGCTGTCTTCCCCTCTGCTGTCAGTTCAGTAAGTGAAGCAACTTTGTCAGAAGGGCATATTTTAGGCAGCACTGATTAAAACAGGTAGCATTAACTAGTAGTAGTGGTGGTCAGGGCTATGTAAACAATTGGAAAGAAAGCAGCAAACAAGTCTAGTTGAAGATGACATTTTAAAGGATACAAAGCAGTGATACTTAACACCAACTGCATTCAAACAAAAATTACTTCTCAAAAATCACTTCTCAAAAATCCATCTGAGGAAAAGCATCCACCAAAACTGTGATAAAACACCGACCAAGAGCACCTTCACATGATCTACACAGATGACCATACAACCCTTAACAGTGGCAGAGAGAATCCTGCTGAAATGGTGCCTATTCCCCATTGGAAAAACTACAAAAAGCAAGCCTTAGGCATCAGGACCTCCAACCCAGGGGCTTCAAAACACACATCAACAAAAGGTACAGTACTTAATTTTCATCAAACAACTTAAATTGTCACCCTTATATTTCATAAGTACCATGCTAAGATAAATACAATAGTTCACCGTCTTATCAACCACAGATGAAACAGAAGGTGTCCAAATCCACAGCCTTCATAATGCTGATGAAAAGGTGTGACTGAAGCTATGAAGCCTCTCATTTTTGCCTTCAACATTCCTCTAACACTCCACAAGAAAAATGATTTCTTCGGGTAATAAACTGACCTCATAGTACAGGATCTGGATAAAATCATAATCTTCACTAAGGTGAAGTTCAAAGCACCACTAAACCTGCCAGGTTAGGCAGGAACTTAATGATATGTTTTATACCATTCGTAACTTCGTGATGTGATTAGAAACCAGCAACAACACAGCGCAATACTCAAAACAGTGAGGTTAGAAAATACAGAAGAAAATATTTACAACATAGCTTACGAGAAAGAATTTAAATACCTTTTGAAGCAAATAAACTGTCCCACTACAGTTAGCAAATTCCATTTTGTTTTTTAATAAATTACCAGTACATAAGCTCAGATGGAAACAGCAATCAGTGACCATTAAAGTGCTACCAAAGGTAACACATGTTCTGAAGGCAGAAACCAATAACCCCATAAATGCATTAACACAGTAATTCCTTTCACCTGATAGAAATACAGAGCTAATAAAACCCTCACTACAAATAGCAGCAACTTCTCCATCAGAATTATCAGAATTCCTTGCTTTCTGGCATAACTTAACAGCAAGGTACAGAAACACCACTTTGTAGAGCACTTCTCCATCACAATTTTAAACTATTTTAAGAAAAACAAAGGTGATGTTAGGAATGTTTTCCTTCCTCTACCCATTCTGTAGGATTAGCTTCCTGGCCAGCCATGAGAAGAACTCACACTTTCACTACAAAGATGGTACATGAGAGCAAAACAGCCTTCTTCATACATAGATAGACCGCTATCACCAGAATCAACTGCATTTGTCAGACAATGGTAGCCAAACATCAGCACATTAATTTCACAACTGACTAATAGAAAAGAGACCTCTGAAGATAGAATATCCAGGTCCCCAGGGTGGTTTCTCCACCTCAAAACTAACACCCTAAGCAAAGCAAAACATCACCGCTCCCAGCAGCCCACTACCTAAACCTGAATCTCTATTTCATCACAGATAAACACAGAGAAAAAGGCAGGAACTATTCACACTTGCCTATGCTCTGAATGACAGCAAACATTGTGAAATTAAGCAAATAAATGCTACAAAAAAGGGGGAGAAAGTGCCACATGTATCAAGCACTTCAAGACTTTTCAAAGAAGAAAAACTTCTAGATTTTTTTTTTCCACCCTTCTCTAAACAGATTAATTTCCATTTCTTAAGATTTGTTAGCCAGCATTAGATGAATGTCGCTGAGCTTCACATGACCACCAGGAACAGGTGGCACCAACAGATCATTTGCACACATCAGTGCAACGCTGATCTACCACGAAGCATGTCACAGTGATTTGTAACATGAAACACCGCAGCATCCAGAAGTGCCTCTATATTTTAAGCACACACAATCTTGGAGCAAGGATTTTTATTTATTAACCTCACTCAGAAATCCAGCAACAGTGCCAGCACACCACCCTCACTGTACAAGGCACACTATAGCAAAGACTGCAACAGTCGCTGGGGCAAAGGAGGTGCAGCTTTGTAATTCGATGGTCATTGTATTACATCAAGAACAGAGTGATGCACCCAAAGGCTTATTCATTTTTTAAAAGAAAAAAGCATCTTGCTTACCAATTTGTTTCAAGTTTCTACTAAAAACTGAGTTATTTTAAAAGGCAATGTCTGTTTCTCAAGCAGTGGTGGTTTAAGAGTTTCTTGGATCTTAAGTGTGCTTTATTTTCCAGCCCAAGGTATAAGAAGATCCCAGGTAACAAACACCACTTTCTTCTCTTGCTTTTTTAGACAGACACATGCACACAGTCTGCAATGTTGTACAAACATATTTCTGCCAAAATGTGAGAGAATGGAAGGCATACATTTATTTCCTAAGCTTCCATGAGCAATCATTTGGTACGACTAGTTATGCAGTTGTGAGACTTTGCAGGCATCATGCACCTAAGGCTTTGACTTGACATTGAAGCATCACAGCCAAAAAGCTCTATTTTCATTTCTATTCTGTATTTCCAGCCTTTCTTCTCCAACACCACCCCAACGATTTCCCTGTAGTAAGTACAGCGTAATGAAACCTCACACACACCAGAAGACCCCAAAAAGACACGTGAAAGGTCCAACTAAGCTCATAATGCAGCACTTTTCCAACACGCCTGCTTGAAAATTCTCTTAGCTCTTGTTTTGTGCTCATTTCTCAAATAGCTCAATAAATTTATCTACCATTTCCAGTACTACCTGTTACACTCTGACACAGCAACAGAACAGACTAATCAGCATCAGGGTAAAAGGCCCAACTCTTTTCTCTTTGTTAAAAACAGATGTTACTCATCTCCTGGTTCCAGTACAGCCTCTTCTGCCTTTAAAAACTTTATGTCATATCTGTTTGAGAAAGAGCAACTTCCCAAGCATTTGTAAGCTCTAAGCAAGAGTCACCCTTTTAGGACTTGACAAGTCAAATACATAGAAGTAGCAACAGAAAATATCTACAACACGAGAACTTCTTAGAAAGCCAATTCTGGCTTGTTTCCTGACAGAGCAAAGCAGCACAACATCCATCCTGACTACTGGAGGCTATACTCACCATTACTGCTTCTGTAAGTAACTGAACCCAGAGAAACTACCCACTAACCCCCACGCTCATTTATTTTAAGTAACAAACACACTCTTTTTAAAATAAAAGCCTAAATACTATTCAAGTGAAAGTAGATTTACTTCTTGTATCCAACTTACTATCCAGTGACAACATTCAGTGATATTACAGATTGTTTTGTGGTGCTTACGTGTTTATTTTCTTTTACCCCCAGAGAGGGAGGCCATGAATTCCTTTAGGATGGCAACAGGAAGGAAGCAGGAATAGCTACTTATCTCTTGGTCACTTCACTGATTTATAAGTAGCTGATGACAGCTAAACAAGAAGAGTGTTCATCTAGCCAAGCAGTAATAATACCATAATTTATAACTCTGTCTTTAACAAACAAGCTTAATACTCACTTGGGACTGAAAACTAAGTTACAACAACTTGCTTAAGTAATCAGCTCCATGTCAATGTAATTTTTCAATAATAAAAAAGTACACAGGAATTATAGATGGAAGTAGTTTGCTTGAACCTGAAAATTAAGCTAACAAATGTACTCCTGGTCAATGATGGATCAATCATTTTTAGATATCCATGAGACCAGACTCAAAAAACTAAGGCCCAACTACTGAACTACAGCAGACACACATGCTAATTTGCACTACGATATACATACATTCGTTCTTATACATCTGCATGTTTGCACAAGGTGGAATTAGTAAGTAACAAGCATCTATCTTAGCTTCTGAGGTCCAATAGCAACTTACATTTTCATTTCCAAACAAGAATCCACTTTCCACACCTACTGAAGGAGATGCCAGTAAAAACAAAAGTGCTGTATATACATCTATGAAAAGTTTGTTTTCAGTAGCGCTACTTCCACTGCTTAAGCAAGAAAGAACAAACTTAGAACTCGAGTTACCTTGGAGGCTTGTGGTACTGGCACAGGAAGTCAAACCTGTCATCGGGCACAGGAACTCGACTCTCATTTGGGTCAATAGTGCAGAAAGGAAAATTCTCTGCTGCCGCTTGGCTCTTTGTTAACACATTGAAAAACGTGGATTTCCTGTAAGAAATTTTGTTCAACAAATTCAAATTAGCAGAATTTACAAGGGCCGGGTAGAAACACATCTTTCCTCAAAACACGCTCAGTCCTGAACTATAACTGTAGCCCCTCTACTTCAGCAGCAGGGCCCATTGCACCGCCCCTAGTAAAATACGCACGCTTACAACTCCGGAGCACAGCCCACGGCTGGCTGACCGGCAGCGAAGCCACGCACCGCGGCCCATCTTCCACCACGTCTCCCACACCCCCACTTCAAACACGAGTTTTGTCCTCACCAGCTCTCCGCAAGTTTCTAGAGGGGCAGCCCTCTTTGCTGCCGCTACCAGAGCCACTCACCCCTCCTCCCCATACGCAAACAACCCGGCGGGCACACGCGCACGGCGCGGCCGGCAGGAAGCGGCAGGCGGGCACCTACCCAACGTTGGGCAGCCCGACGATCCCGATCTTCAGGGACGTCCCGAACCTGCCGATAATCGGATGAGCCTTCACCCCATCGCCTGCCTTCTTCGGGGCCATCTGAGGACGCAGAGCAGCGCTCGGTGAGGGACCCGCACCTCCCCTGCCGACTCCCCCCCGAGGTTCCCGGCAGTCCCCGGCCGTGCGGCCTGCTGCTGCCGGGCCTGCCGCGCCGCGACGGGAGAGAAACGGAAGGGAGGGGAAAGAGAGGAGGGGGACCCGCCCCGCCGCGCCCCGCGAGAGGCAGGCGAGCGGGCTCACCTCGCGGGACGGGACGAGGGGGCGGCTGGGGCCCACCGGAGCGGAACGGCAATCCTGGCACGCGGAGGCGGACACGCCGGCCCTGCAGCTGCCGGCGGCGGAACAGGCGGGGCCGCTTCGCCCATTGGCCGGGCCCACGCGAGGGGAAAGGTCGGCGGCGGGAGGCGGGCGGAGCGGGGCGGCTTCCCAGCGCTGACAGGCCGGGCTGGTCGCAGCTCGTTGAGCTCTCACGCCCAGCTCCGCGCCCCGCAGCTTCTACAGCCGGCTGCCAGGCTGCCCGTGGTTCTCTGCCTAATGGTGCACCGCAATGAAAGGACGCTCCCGGAGCTTTGGGGTTTGACAGCTAGTTCCACGCCACATCCAGTAACTTCTCCGAAGCCGTGCACAGACATAGACATCCTTAGTCCAATGCAATGCCTAATGTTGATGAGCGCAGAAGTCCATCATTATCAAAGTGCATAATACTATTTAAATGCATTACAATCAAACGTAATTTCATTTGCTTAATAGTATACACATATGTAGCAGCAGCAACTCATTTACTATAAATCAACCCAGCCAAAGTACATATACCCATTCAATAAAAAGCAGATGTTGATGAGCCTTACCCATCTACAGACAGCTGTGTGCCACGAAACACCCCAAAATTCCATTGAGGAATGGTCCAGGGCTCCCTATATCACAGCACCAACCACCCAAGGGTTCCCCTCCTGGGAGAATGAAACAGTCATCCTCCTCCCAAAGAACTCAGCAAAGAGTCAAAGAAATGGGCTGGTTAACAAATAAAAATAAAAAACGACCTTGGTTTCACACAACAGGCAGCCCAAGCCTGAGGAATCAGAGGCTCAGTGGGAGGTGAGGGAAGAGCCTGCAGCCGGATGCAGCAGGTGTGCAGGCCACAGCCCTACCTTCCTGCAATGGAGCATTGAGCCCTGAGTGGTTCTGTACAGCACAGTCTGCCAAAATGAGCTGGGCAAGGCAGAAGGAAGCAAAAGGGATGTGCAAGACGTTACAGTTGTGCTAGAAAAATTACCTCCACGCGGGGGTCCCATTTAACCTGTAAACAGGAGTTTAGTCTATAATGAGTGATCATTAGTATAATAACCCGCATCTTTGCTGCTTCAGCAACGACTCTACAGAATCAGCTCCACTGTTCCTATGAAGGAGAATGCAGGAACACAGAGCCCCTTCAACCTCCAGATGCGGGACTGGATGCAACCCTCTGCTCAGTTCTGGGAAGAAGAGGATGGCTTTATAAGTCAGTACTTCTACAGGGTTTGAGGCAACACAGCCTGGATACTTCATTCTTACAACTGCCAGAGTAGCTCCAAAGAATTTTTCCATTTTCTCTTTCAAAGAAGCAAATATATAATTTTCATCTGAAAATGCACTGAAGGTGGTTAACTACCTACAAGAGACATTAAGACCACTAATTCCCCAATCAAATTACTTTGATTGCATCATTTTCTGAGCATAAAAAAAAAAAAAAAAATAATGAAGATTTGAAAATGATTCCATAATGATTAGACTCAGGCTGCATTATATGCCCAGATCGTTATTTTCTTGTGTCATACGTCTTTGTTCATGTTATCTTCAGACACTTAGAGGAATGCAAATATTTACCTTAGCTGCATGCATAGCTTGTTTTAGTGGGTTTTTAAAACTATTTTAACCAAAGAACAACTCATTTTTCATCTAACTTCATCTAATTTCTGTTAAAACAGCATGCCAAAAATAAATAAATCAGCAAGAAAACAACAGTTCTCTCAGCCTCAATTGGCTCTGTCAAAAGATGTCATGCTATTATTTAGAATATCCTCCCACAGAGGCTTCTTTGTCGAATGTGATCTCCGAAAGCTTTCTGGGGTGATTACTGCTTGTAAGCAAACGGTGAGCAAGACCCTTCTGGAAATAATGTAAGTGAAAGGGAAACATCGAGGAGCAAAGAGAAATCCTGTTCATTGCAAGTAGAGGCGGGGGTTCACATTTCCTGGTTGTCTTCTTCCTGACCCAACAATCCTGCACTGGAGAAGGCAATGGAAAGGTAGAACACCCAGCATCCAGGGATATGCAGCACACATGGACATTCCTTTTGGATGGAAGGAGCACTGGAAAACACGCATACTGATACAATTTTGTTTGTGCTTATTTACATTAAGAAAGGTGGCAAATGCTCAAGAGGAGCCCAACAAGAACACACGAGGATTTATTTAAAGCTATTCACATGGCAACTTAATAAATAAGATAACCCTCTTCAGAGTACTCATCTGGCAATGCAGCAGAGAATTCAAGGGGGAAAAAAAAATGAGGGTTCATTTAGAAACCATTAAAAATAAATAAATTAATTGTGGAAAGTCACAGAAGTCAGACCAAGGCTTTGAAATTAAAGACATTTTTCTTGAACTCAGACTCTCTGTTCCTCTGAACCATTACAGTCAGACACCATCAAGTGTTTGCCTGCTAAGAAAATTGAAGGAGAGAAGACAGTAAAAACTGTTCTTACAACACGTCCTATTTTAAGTCCACAAGATTAAATTCTCAGAACTTGGAAAACACCAGAGTGAAGGAGTCAAGGTGAGAGTATCATCAGATTATATATCATCTAGGTCACAATAAGAGGAACATGAGAAAGAACAGTAAGAAAGGAGACTGTTTCCCTGTTTTCATACATAATGTAGAATTACATACCAAAAATAAATTTTAAAAAGTTACAACTTATTTCCTTTCTGATTGACAAAAGATTTTGTTACACAGTGATTGACAAGAAGACTATTGCATCCATTCAGAGCTTTCCTATTAGTATAATGATAATCACCAATAGACTGTTCTTGCTGGTAACACGCCTTCACATCCACAAATAAAACTCTTTGGTAAGCAAAATTAGCATTTTTTTTTCAGCATGGAATAAATACATCTTGGTTTTCCACCCTTCTAAAGATCTAGATAGTGCTCTCTTCCCATACTACTCTGTGTCCTGAAAGTGGGGTCATGCAAAGCAATTTCATTGCAAAAAATAAGGATTGAATTCACCTAGCTTGAGTTAGGACCACAAACATCCTGAAAGGCTCCATTGGATAAACATTTCCATTAATTACATTTCCTCACCCTCCTAATGTTTTGTCAGTCAATTTTGCTGTCTATCCTTTTAATTTAGGCATATCTGTCAAAAGATAAACATTTTGACCATCTCCTTAAAAATAATTTACTTAGGTGAATATTTGTGTGTGACAAGAAAGTTGCTATTTACCTAGTAGCCAGTTAAGTTTAACTTTTATTCTTCTCACAAGCACAATACAGGTATCAGCAGTTTGCTATGTGAAGGAATGTATTTAGAATATGTAAATAATTTATATGTGTATATATATACACATATATAAAAATAGAGCCTGCAGCATGTGTAATTCTGATTTTAGATATCTGAGAAAACAGCTGAAATCTGGAAGAGGAAAACAATATTAAGATCTTGATCACTTCTGCTCCTCCTACTCCAGTGTGTTTAACACAGGACAAAAGTCAGTGCTGTGCACACAAGAGCTGTGCAAGATTTAATATAGTTTAACTTATTCTCTTCATACCTCATCATGCAATTAACTGTAACAATGCCTGCTATTCATCTCAGCTTCTGCAGCTAATTTACCATTAGGCATGGCCACTTCGCTACAGGTAAAGGATTTTAAAGCATTTTATTCCATCCACTAGAAACCTTCTCTTGGCAATGTAAAACTTCACCCTACATATCTTTATTTTTGAGTTGCACCTGGAGTCACGGTTTGCATTACTTGGTTGAATGTTTTTATCCAGATCTATCACAAAGGTGAAAAATCTCACTTCAAACTGGCCAACATAGCTTATACCATAATGACTCTAACTGATACTTGAAAGGTATTCTGTAAGTTTAACGGAAAAAAACACCTAGAATGCAATTATGTCAGCTTAACTCTCCAACACAAATGTACTGCCAAAATATAGCTTACTGTACAGCCTGAATGTGTGCAGAAGTCGAACAGCCCTAGAGCAACTCTACCCGATTAAAAACAATATTTAAGGCAGAGTAATAAAACAAACACCTTGTGGTTTGTGCCACCAACATACTCTTTGCTTTCTTCTTCCCAGAACATATATTTACTGCAAAGTCACCGTTAACTGCAAAAAATAAGTGGTTTTGGAGAACTGAAGGAATAAACACAGAGCCCTTGATCCTCGCTGTGCCTGGGCAATGTTCAGCGCAACCCAGGGGGTTAGAAGAACAAAGTTGCTTTTGCACATCAGCAACCCAGGGTTGCCTGGGTCCTTGCCACTGGGAGGCAACAGGACAGCCCTGAAAAGAAATGCTGCCCAAGGGCACAGTTAAACTAAACGCTGTTCTGCAGAATTTAAGGGCTCTCATCATCCACCTGAACAGTACTTTTATACAACATTTTAAAACACTAAGCTTGGTAGGATTCAATAGGTTGTTGTTGCTTTGTTTTTGTTTTTTTTAAACTGTAGATTCATCCGAGTCCATAGAGAATCTAGCCTTATACCATCTTTCATATTCACAAATTTATACTATACTTTGCAATTTATATTTATTCATTTTCACTCTTGCTTAAGAAATGGTAGAAGGTAGGAGATAGTCAGCAATGTTAGCATTGCTCCACAGCTGGTCACTGTGGTGGCAGAAAGTACCTCTTTCCACTTTCTGCAATGCCCCAGACTTAAATGTCTCAGAAGCATAAGTCTGATCCACCACATTAACATTTTAGTCCTAAACTATGAGTCTGGATATTTCAGCCAAATTTTGTAACTTCGGCATGGATGATGTGGCTAACAGGTATAAGTACTGAGATTTCCATGCTGAGAAGAGCAAAAGACAGATTTGATCCCAAACAGAGCCAAGAGAAGTACTGCGGTAGGAGAAATTACTGGGGAAATCTTGAAATTTTAGTTCAAAAAATGACTGGTCTGCTCAGGAATTTCCAGGAGCCTCACAAAGCAGCAGCGTAAAAGCAAGTACCAACCTAAAATAAAAACACTTCTGTGATTTCTACTACTAAAAACAGAGAAAGGTACTTTAAATTTGGACTGATCATGGAGTAGGCTCTAAGAGACTTTTTCCAGGCTTTACGGATTCTAGGACCATCCTAGCATAACCCTTTTTTTCCCCTCTTTTCTTTCTACAAATGAAACCCTAAGATGTGAAAAGACTGCTAGAAGGAAAGATATGGTAGTGACCTACAAGAAAGCTTAGACCTCATGTTACTTAGTGCTGGGGGTGGCAGCACTGAAAAGTGAACTGTACTCAAAAGTTGAACTATGGAACATATCACAAACATTCTTACGCCCTAGAACAGGAACAGAAAATGTCTTTGCAAACTGGCCTAACTCTGCTCTCATTGAATGGACTTAGCTGCAAGCAGTTAAGAAACCAGACTAAATGCCAAAGATGATATTGGCTTTGGTTACTATGCTGTGATGTCTGATTCATACCTCACCCAAAAAGTCAAGTTTAGAGACAAGTTGTAGAGAAAAAAGATAACATTCTCTACAGTACAAAAATGTTCTGACAGATCTGGATTATTGAACTCAATGTCTTATCACATTTAAGTGTGCATGCTTGCATACAGGTTTCACAAAGTATTTTATGCCTTAAAGACTGCAGAGAGATTTTCGGCTAGAGTTTAGCTATGGTCTGTTGCTTGCAGTGCCTTCACACCAAAGAAAAATAAGAGCACAGCCTTCCACAAAGCTCTGTTCTTTTGCCAAATCTGATCTATGTCTTTATATGCATTTATACCAATGTTTTACTCACCCATTTCATTTTAAAGGGAAACTTTGCCTTACAAAGTAGCTTTATTGCTTCACTCAGATAATCAATCAAGTCTTTACTACAGAGTAACAAAGGTCTGCATATTCACAGCCAGGGCAGTACAAGCCTTGGAGTGGAAGCCACAGCTGCTGTGGGGCTAAAGGAAGGCACCGAGATAACACCAATAACCTGCTATGAGAGGAAGGGAAAGTGTGCGGCCACTTCTGTGTCAGATGCAAAACCTTTAGCAGGTTGATTTGTTATATAAGTGAAACAGCCAAATTGACTGGGTCTCTGTGATGCTGAGAGTCGCCTCGGACATGGAGTGCCTCAGGAAGAACAGTGTTTGTCAGGAGAGGCACTCGCCTGCTCTGCTCCTAGCTAAGGGAGATCCTATGCTTGACATGTGGTTACAGTTTACAGAGATGGATACCTGGATATACATGAGATTCATTTAAGGCATAAATTGATAATTAGATATAAAAAACACTCATGTTCCTATTTTAAACATCTTGTCTATAAACTACGGATTAAACATATATATGCAGTTGTAATTAATCTCAGTACAGATCATCTGTAAGTTATATGCTGTGATTGTTTATTGCGTTTCTTGTAATAATGCCTTTTGTGAATTCCCTTCATATTTATGAAGGTCTTGTGATCCAATCTCCAACCTATTTAAAAGAAAATGCTTTCCGTGCCATTTTGCACTCATGGTCATTTGGAGTTCTATTTCAGCTTCATTAATATTGATGCAGCTTGTCTCTCTATTCGTTCTCGGCAGATTCTTCAAAATTAATCTTTAGCATTTGTTGTGATTTGTTTCTATTTTTCACTACATCCCTGAGTCCAGCTCTCCTCTAGTTAATTTTGTTTTCTTTATTTTTACCCACTTGCTATGACTGTTCTACTACTTGTGCCACTGTGGCACGTCAGTCCTTTATGGGATCCCCGTTTCGTCTCTGCCTTTCACTGTGATTTTCCATCATTATGGTCCTCTTGAATAAAAATGTAGCCCTTGTTTCTGACAAAGTCCATGTTCCTTTTCTTTTCTTTCTGTGTGATTTTCCATCATTACAGTTCTTAAATTTCTTGAATAATGATATATACTATGAACAAATGGATGGAGCAGTAATGGCTTCATCAGTGTTTTCTAAAATGTATCTGCAGCTTTTAGAGCATATGGTGCTACAGCAGAAGCTGTGCCATATTTGTAAAAGCACTATTTTTTAAAGTGTATTTTGTAGTCTATTGATGACTATGCCATGCTGCATTCATAATTTGCCTTCTTTCTAATATTAGCTGATTCTTAGGATAGCGGTTCCAAAATGATCTTGGAGTTGAGCAGCAAATATTAGCTCTGAACATCTTGAATAAAATGATGAAAACATAATCACTCGGTGATGTCTACAGTAATATCACCGCTTTACAGAAACAGCAGTATTCTTTCTAGACTTTTTTTTAACATGCATTAATAGACTTCAGACTTCTTGTTGAAATAAGTCAAGGTTCTAATTTGAAGCAGTGCAGCATCATAATGAACAAATGATCATAATAAATGCTCGAAAAATCTATCTGCAAAAATACAAGTGATAAATGAAGTGTTATACTGGGTACTTTGGTACTGATCAGCTTCATTTGAGTAACGGCAAATCTCTAATGGAAACTTTAAAAAAATTAAAAAAAAATAAAAATAAAAAGGTCAACAATAGAAATCTTTAATATGCCATGATGTAAATGGGGGTAAAAACAGGGATCTAAACATGAAAAAGTATTTTTTCCACTTTGATACAAGTGGCATGGTAACCTCGTCCACTGAGTTCCCCGGTGATTGTGAAGGGCTAAAGAGGTTACATACAAAATGCCAACCAAGTATGTTGGTGATATTGGTGCTCCATTTTTATTTATTTATTTATTTTTTACATCATCTGTTAAATGATACCCACTGGTGCTTTGCTTGGCATGACAGACCTAAGTCAAAGAACTAGGAAAGATTTGGAGTGGCTTGCAAGAAGAGCAAAGCAGGTTTGGTGACACTAACCAGGAGTTGCCAAAAGTCCAGAAATTGCCAGAAAACTCCATAGCTATAAAGCAGAACTGCAGTGCATGCCAGCAGACCCCAGAGCAGTTTAGCCCAAAACGTACAGCTAAGAACACTCATATGCCTCTCTCATCTTATCTGCCAAAGAATCTGCCCTAATTCCTCTTTGTTTCAGAGATGCACTGGCAAAACTAGTATTTGAAAAAACACAAAAGAAAAAGGCTCACAGTATACATTAAAAAAAAATGCAGCTAAAAAAATTAAGAAAATGAAAGTCTAAGAATTTTGCATCAGTGCCCATTATAGGCTCACACATTTGTTGCTTATTTCACTGGAAAAACCCATAGATACAGATGACTTCCAAGGAAAATCTTAGCTAATGTAAACCATCTCCACAACAGGTATCTGAGATTTTCTTCATGTTGACTCATGCCTTCTGCACTACCCCAGAAATAGTACAGGCTACTTTATAAAGGCATCCAACAATCAAGAAAGATGTCCAGCCACAGAAAGTCCACCCCAACACAATCAATCAACACTTACCCTCTCTTAGCATTTTCTTGTAGGACACCAGCAATGATATTCTGCACGTATCTTCTGCATATTTCTGAGTTGAAATTGTGAAACAACACAGGAAATCTCTCAGTTCACTTCTGATCTCATGGGCCATGTGTTCAAGGGAACCAAACTCGGGCCAGTGTTGACTCAGGCCAGGGGTGATCTTCAGTTCTGTCATTCTTTCATTTCTGTTTTTTTCATTTAGCACTTGGTATATTGCCAGCATCAGACAAGACTGAAACGCTGTTTGCCTCAGGGTTCATTGAGCTTAAGATTCACACTTCCCTTAAGAGGTATACCATCAAGCACAAAATGCCTAGGAAGAGCATTCAGCAAGGAAGGAATGACGGTCAGCAGTTCTAGCATTATCCTCACTGCTTCAATAACGAGGAGCTAGATAACCTCTGCAACACTGCAACTGAAGAACAGGTACGTGCCCTGCCAAAACACCAGCTGTACTACCCACAAAAATAATATCCTTAATGACCAGAGCTGGTAAAGCACTTGATAAGAAACACATTAAGCATCTGTATAGATAACTCTCAGCCATCTCCACAACCTGTACCTGTTAGGATGAATGACAGAGCAGTCAGTATAAAGCATTAGGTGCCCAAGCCTGGAAGAGGAATAAGGTAATTAAGGACATGACCTAACCTCTCATCTACACTTGTTATACTTAACACTTCCTTAAATGTCTTCTACCCAGCTGAGAAGCATCAAGCTGCTTTAGAAACACCCCTAGCAAGGGCTTCTGAGGAACAAATAATGCTTAAGGACTTTTTAGTACCTTCAGGCCTTGAAAAAGAAAGATCTGGGAAGCTTCTCTAGTGTTTCAGAAAGCTGCACAATGACTTAAAAGCATCTAATTGTATAATTAGAGGTGATGTTCTGTGGATGAATATAGTTTCTCAGGTGTCCTTATCAGATTTCTTCAGAAACAATCCAAAGACCCCAAAAGACTGTGAATCAAAACCACTGCCTCAGATCTCATGTGTAAGAGAGCAGAGCGAGCAAATGTAATCAATATGGAGACAAATTTACAAAGTAAACATTTTCTGGTCGTTTTCAAAGATCAATTTCATACCAGTATTACCTGGAACACCATGTGATATGAGATGTTATAAGCAGAGATTTCCTATAAGGCAATTCCAAAAGTGGAATCATAGAGTATCCTGAGTTGGAAGACACCCATAAGGATTATTGATTCCTGGTCCTGGCTCCAAACAGGACCACCCAAAAATCAGACTGTATGTCTGAGACCACTGCCCAGACACTACTTGAACTCTGGACAGCTTGATGCCACAACCACTTTCCTGGGGAGCTTGTCCCAGTGCCCAGCCACCCTCTGGAGAAGAAACTTCCTCCTGATATCCAACCTGAACCTTCCCTGTCACTATTTCTTTTATTCTTTCTGCTTGTGATCCATTAACTGTGTACGTACCCAATGTTCAACCACAATACTACTCAAAAATTCATGAGTCATGAATACAACTTGAAAATAAGAGCACATAGTATTTGGAAAGCATGAAGAAAAGTAAAACTTTCTGATTTTTGAATCCCCAAAGGATGCTGATAACTCCTCCTTAAGACTTTTGGCCTTAATCACATTTATAAAAAACATCTGGGTACAGTTCTGAGTGGGACAAGGAAGATGCATGATGCTAAAGTTGCACCCCTACCATGGAAACCAGGGCATACATAAATCATGCTGGGAGGATTGCAATAATCCCCTGCTATGGGATAGGCTTCTGGAAGCGTGAGCTACTCTCAGCAGAGAACTCCACTAACACTGCAAGCTTCCCAAAGCAGCCTGAGACATGCAAAATATTTAAATGTGGGGAGAACACAAACAACAGTGTCTCCAGAGCGCAAACGTGATCTGCTTTTGTTTTTAATTGCTAACTGTACAATCAACAAACATACAGTTAGAGAGGTATGGCATTTTACAGGCGCCATAGTTAGAAAGATTATCCTGACAGAAAGAGACAATCAAAAATAAATGAAATACTCATCTGTTTCCTAGGCTCGCAGTAAAAAACTCCAAATGGATGAATCTTCAACCAGAAACCATTCCCTAGTGACAGTCAGCCCTTAAATGAGGTCTAGGAGAGGTGCAGCCAGGCTCCACTCCTTCCCATCACACAGCAGAACTGCCTTCACCTGTGCTCCTGTGGCTGACTCAGCCTTTGCCTCAGGTGATCAATCAGTGGTTCAGGCTGTGATTCAACAGTACACATACACTAACAAAGCATCCAGGGTGACAAGCATACAAATCACTAAACCTGAACTTGCCTGGACCCAGCTGTGTGAGTCCCACACTGAAAGAAGGGTTTGGTTGGGAAGCCTTGCCGGTTCGGTCAATGAGCCATCAGAGGAAAAAATGATGCTGGAATGAGGCCATCTCAGGCTCTGATCCTCCTTCCTGCACCTGATCTGCCCACATGCACAAGTAAAAAGTTATCTGCACAACTTAAATATTGCACCTGAAATAAAATGTCCTGATTTAGAAATACTATTTCTTGTGGATATTCACTAAAATCATCTGTGATTAAGAAGCTTGAGGGACTCATGCTGAGATTAAAAATAGTGATCTGAAGTATCAAAACACGTAAAAGTCACATTTCTGCTCATAAAATCTTCTGTGAAATTCTTCATAAGATTATCTCTGTGATGGGGTGAATGACTTCTGAAAAGGAAGTTCTGTTACTAAGCCTGAAGTCAGACTCCAGTCGGTAGACAATAATTCCATTACACATCAGGACATTTGCTTACAAGGCCTTTATTTATCACATACCTTTTGTTTTCACATCATCCAGCTTCAGCTCTTCTGACAGAGACTAAATGCAGACTATTTTAAATTTTGTTACCAGCAACTGCAAAATAATCCTCACAATTCAGTAATACCAGCCCAGGAATACTCACAATTAAACAATTTGCAAATGTGGGCTAGATATAATTAGTGCGGCTTGATGAATGAGCTCTTCTCTTTGCATTTCTAACAGTCAGTGCTATTGCTATGTTGATCTGACAACAGAATTGTTTTAACATCAATGTCCATTTTAGACTGTACAGCACAGCTGAAAGCATGTTCATATTTTACCCAGTATGCCCTCTGTTAGATCTCGCATCACTAATACAGAACTGCGTTTGGAAGGGTTTTCTTTAAATTGATAGATCAAAGGTGAAAATACTCAGAAAGATCATCCTAGAGCTAACAGAAAAAGCTAGTCTATGATTACTACGAGACTAGATGTGATCCTAACACAATAGTAATCAGGGTGTAACGGAGGTGGGATTCTCAAACAAACCCCTAAGTGCAGGCCAGCTCACTATTTCTTCATGTCAGCAAAAGCCCTTTCATTACAAAGACACCAAGCACAGCAGTATTTTACTGCCTTACACAGTAAGTCTTCTTTTGACCACATAAAGCTTCTTTTGTCAATAAAGTTTCAACACTGAAGATTGTCAAACTGTAGGAACTTCTTGGTTCTGAGGCCCCGTGACTGATGTCCGTGTGAGCACTGCATTCCACGATGCTATATCCAACCAGTTTCCCCAGGTTTTGGTAGGATCACTCCCACAGCACTGCACTGGCGCATCGGGCTGATCCCTACAAACTGCTGTGTGCGGGGTACACTCATGAACCACAGGCAGGGCTCCACAACATGTGGATTCCTGCAGAATGAAGCACTGCTGAAGGAGCACCCGTACAGCCACAGCATCAGAGGAAAGGCTTTGGCACAAGCAAAGACAACAGCTGAACAGATTTCTGCAGGAGGGTTTAACTGACTTCGTATAACTCTTTCCCCGCAGCTCAGACACTGGTGTGCTTCCATTCCTGCCCTCCTAGCCATGTGGAACTCATACTCTTCTGCCACATGTTAGATTTCATACTTCATATTATTTAAATACCACAGCACTGTGTGTTATTAATCAAAATCTAAATATTTCGGAGCTGTTTGTTAAACAGTTTTCTAGCATCAAAACCTGACAAAATCACACTCTGAGACACAGAGCTGCCTTGAAGCTCTTCAGGGAGAACTTCAAAGAGTAACCCCTCCGCAGAGGTCACCTCACCAGAGTCAGCCCTATAAACACAACGGAACTCTTTTTTGTTTCAAAAGTTAGCAAGAACAAAATGCTACGTAATTGTTCTAAATTGTCAGACTATTTAATAAGTCACGTTAAGATAGTCAAGTTCTATGACGAGACTTGTCTTATAACTTTTGACATGCGTAAGCTATAAAGCATGTCTATTATTAATTTCAGAAATCGTTTTGGATACCTACACTGAATTAAACTGTCACATTTGAAGTAATTATTAAGCAAGATTATAGGCCCTGCTCTGGAGTTCAAATAATGCCCATTTTGAAAGTTCCCTGGGTAGTTAAGAACAACCTACAATGACTTTGTCATACTGGACCATGTTATGAAAGCTCTTTTTGTTTCAAGCTTGTCTTCTCAATCCCCCTTGCAGCAGGGGGGTGCGAAAGCAAGAGATGGCTGCTGTTGATGCATTTAATACATCTCATCAACATTTTTCACATGGACACGCAAACAACATGGGATGTAATAAAGGCACGTGTAGTACCTCACACCCCATTTACAAACTGCAGATGTGTTGTCTTCATGAAACAACATCAGACTGAACAACCTGGCTGTAGCAAAGGAAATCCAACAGGCAGCTGTGGGGATGAACATCATCCACATCACCCATCGCATTGCAAAAGGCTGTAGCACCGCTTCAGCCTTTTTGTGTGTAGGATCAAGGATCAATATATATATTTCCCAAACAGGAAAAAAGAAAAAAAAAAAAAAAAAAAAAAGAATATGTTATGTTGTTATGGCAACAGCTATTTGAAAAATACTGTAACAAAGGGCAACTGAGTACCAAACTACCAAGCTGCTAGTTTGACGTTTGACTATTTGGTTTTCCTCTCAAGCAGCTAATTTGTAGAGATTCCCTCCCTCTTCCTTTTGCAGCCACAAGCACACATGCACAGGTAAGAGCCCATCTGTAAACAGTTTGTATCCACAGCATTTCAGCCTTGGAGCTGCACAGCTCCAGGTTTGCCACATTCCTACATTTGACTGGAAGAACATCCAGCATTAAATGGGCTGAGTGACTCACTCACGTAGCAATAAAACCACATTTTGTAGCATTTCCAGCCTGTGTTTTTGGCACACAGCAGTATTCTGGGACTTCTGCTACTTTGCAGGACCCTGCTGGTCTCCCTGCAGGTGTCGCATCTCCTCCTTGGATCAGAGTGGTGTCACTTCCATGCCCTCTAGGAACCAGCACCTCCTCAGCTGCTGTCAAAACTGGGACCCAAAACACCCAGGGGCTTGGCCAAATTTCCTCCCAGCTGCATGATATACACTGTAAGTACCACACAGGTATTGTGAACATCACATTTCTTAACACAGAGGTGTGAACTCGCCTTTCATTTCACTGCTTTTAGTCATTCTGAAGTGCTCAACAGCCCGCCTTTGCACTGACTGCCATTCTAATGAGATTAGCCAAGACGTTTTATCTAACAGGATTACAAACCAGGGGGCAGGACAACAAAGATGTTGGCTTCCAGCTGTTTTGCTGTAACTGAGAATTTTGGAGATGCGGTCTTTTTAAAACAGACAACAGTTTGTCAGCATCAACACTGAAAAACAATCACGTTCATGTGCAATAAAAGCCCTGAGAAATATTAAAATTAGCAAAAAAAAAACCCAAAAACCCATGACTTACCTTGTGTCTGTTTCCTGCAACCATTCAAACTCACAAATAATGCACTATACAGCTCCTGCTGACACTCATACATCTCTAAGGGACTGAGTTTGGAAACGGAACACATTTTCAAACCCACCCAAATATCCCTTGAGTATTTCAGACATTCCAGTCAAAGCAGTTCTTTAATGTGGGACCTACTTACCACATTTGTTTTACATTAGAAGATGCTGTATAGGTTGTTTACATTTGGAAAAGTCAGTGGAGAGAAATTTCAGTAAGTGTTCTGAGAGAAAGATTGCACCGTTACTGTAGCGAGGACAATTATGGACAGACACAAGTAATAGCTGTTTTGAAAATGTTAGGAGCATTACTGTGAATAATAGACATCCTTTTCTTATCATTGCCCTTCCTGGAGTTTCATTTCCATTGGTGCTGTCTGCCTAGATTGCTTAAGACAGTGTAGTCTTCTCATTTACGTTACAGTAACAAAAAGTTGACTGCCAGGCTGTCCCAGACAGAGTTCATCCGTACAAAGGTCTGAAACTGTGAGAGATACCTAAAATATCAGATATGTCCAATAACTGGTGCTGTGGCAAATTATCGCCTCTTCCAGGTCAGAAAGGCCAAAATAATTTCCAGCTCTATTTTCCTAAAAGCCACTTTCATTTAATCTGTTCTTTACAAATGGTAAATTTAATGAGAACTTCAGGAATAACTCGAACTAAAATTAAGAAAACCCTTGATATATATGTATTCAATCCAAATGTATTTCAGTAAGCAACAACCTGGCCACTATTGAAATACTTCTCAAGGACTATTGAAATAATAGGCATGTTCGCAAAGGAAACCTGCTTCCTTTTAAAGTGACTGTATGCATTATTTCAGCTTCTTCTGATAATAGCGCATTTAATGCCGAGGCCAAGATGCAGTCAATCTTTTTCACTGGAAGAAAGTGTTGTATGGTACCCGCAGGCTTGTGTTCACCTGGCGGCTCCAATCTGTGCAGCACCCCAGGTCCAGCCTCTCCATTCTGTTCCTGTCTGCTCGGGGCTGCCAGCACAGGAGGTGGCAGTGGGGCAAGGGGACTCTGCAGCTCTGGCTCTGAAGAGACACAGAGCTGTGCTAGACTCAGTGGCTGATGTCCTCCACAATTACACGCACACTGTATCCTTCACAGTTGGCTTAAGTGACTGAGGAATGCATCTGTGTTGCCCTCTTTATTGATTAAAAAACAGCACCCAGCAACCCACTCCTAGAGGCCTTCCCCGGGTGCAGCTCGCTGCCTCCTGGTGGGTGGCACAGGTAGCCCTAAGGCCCACAGGTGCTCCAGTGATGCCGTTTGGGGTCATGGTCTCTGGATACCGAGGAGGCCATGCTGCTCCCTTAGCTCTGCACGTGGGTACGTCCCAGTTTAGCCCTGCACTTTGTCAAACAAATGGGTAACGTGCTGCTTTCCTCCCTGCATCACGGACTAGGGCTCATTCGGGCAGCAGAAGGAACGCCCTTACTGCCTTCATTCCCTCGGGTACGAGATGAATTCATCTCCCAGGAAAACAGACACCTCCCCCGCCCCCGTGCCCGAAACATCGAGACGCATCCCCCGGCCAGCTGAGAACACGGTGTGGGCACCTCTCAGGCCGGAGATGCTGAGGCTGTCTCCGTGAGCACAAGTTTTCTAAACAAATCGCTTTTGTTGCTCAAAGCAGTGATGAATGGACGCGCAGGGCCAGGTTGGTCGCCTGAGCAGTACAATGGATGTAAAAAGGTTTTTTTCTTTACCATATAAATCACTCACATTGTTTAAGGTACATTGATCAATCTAATGGCTTGTAATAGGCTCCTAATTGCCACTAGGAAAGTACCGCAAGCTCGCATCTGAACGTGAAATGGTTCGTGAGCAGCGCTGGATTCACCTAAAGTTGCAGCGCAGTGATTGCGGCCGGGACGGAGCACGACGAGAGCCTTCCCCGGCCGCATCCCGGGACAGGGACGGGAGCGCGGGGAGCCGCGCAGGGGGACCCGTCCCCAGCAGCCATTCATTAGCGAGCGAAGCCAGCGCCGGGATTTATTGGTCATCGCGGACCGAGGAGAACTTTGCAGCGTCAATCATCCTGTCTATTACGCGCCCGCATATCTCTATCTGCAGATAGACAGCTCGCTTAATCACCATCAACACTCTGAGTCACGCCTCGCTAAAAACGCCGCGGAAGGAAGCCGGGACGGAGCGAGGAGCAGGAGGGCGGCGGGGACGCGGGCAGGGGCCGCACCGCGGGGCGGGTGCCCGTCGCGCCGTGACCCAGCGGCGCAGCCCGCGGCGGGCGGCCCGAGAGGCGCGTTCCCGAGGCGCGCTCCCGGCGGGCAGGGCTCGCCCAGCAGCGGCCGCGGAGCCCTCGGAGCTGCTGCGGCGGGCGCGGGGGAAAAGGTGGTTCCGCGCTCCGGGAGCGCGGGGGCCGAGAGCGCACTAAGGACGCTCCAGCTACTTAGAAACGCATTCATTAAAAGGACGCTCCGTGAGCGCTGGCGCCGGCTGCGTTTCAAAGCCGCCGCAGCCCGAGCCCGTCGCGTCTAAACGACTTATCGCAACGGCACCGCGAAGCGTGAGGAGCGGGAGAGAGAATCCGCGCGGCTCTCCCCGTGCGGCGCTCCTCAGACTTCCCCACCAAGGCGGAAAAACAAACCCGTGATGCCGCTGAATAATCTGCCAGTAATTGCAGTAATTAAAATCATCCCACAGTCTGCAGTCACCTTCCCTCCCCTGACACAGCCTTCCCTTCAATTGTCACCGCGTCTCGGCGGAGACGAGCGGAGCGGGAGAGGCTCGGCACGCACGGCCCAAACGCGCCGAGCAGAGCGGCACGGGGCGGGCGGGCGTGGCCGTGGCAGCGCCGGGAGCACGCGGGGCTGCGGGCGGCGGTGCGGGAGGCAGCGCGGTGCGGGAGGCCCGTCCTGGGCTGCACGCCGCGTAACGAGCAGCGCCGGCAAGAATCGTGGCGGTGCCTTAATTTTCGTTTAATTGCCGTGATCCGTTCGATCCCGGCGCCCTTTCCCCTTTCATTAGCTAGGAAAGATTTCTTTCTGTCTATAAAGCCGCTCTTCATCTCTACCCACAAATGAAAAACTCAACGGAGGAAAGAATGCGGTGGGCTCAACAGGCGCCGGGTCCGTATTCCAGCACCGTCCCTACATCCCTTCGCTCTCCCCGCTCTGGCAGCCTCTCCCGAGCCCAAGTTATTAATTTGAGGCCGGGTCCCCCCGCGCGTGGCTCTGACAATGAGCGGCCGTGCCCGGCCCAAGGAACGCGGAGTGTCATTGAGGGAGGGGGAGAGAGGGAGGGGGAGAGGTGCTTAGAAAAGAGAAGAAGGGGGAAAAAAAAGGCAGGACTCAATTATGTGCCTGAGCGACGAGCACTTCGCCTTTCCCCTGCCCACGGCCCGGCACAGGTTAAGCAGCTCCCTTCCACCTGGGAGGGCTCAGCCCTCGCCCGACCTCTGCACCCCGCGTGAAGCCGCGGTTCCCTCCCGGGCACCCGTACGGCCGCAGAGCGCCCAGCCGCAGGGAAATCGATGCCTTTCGAACTATTTGGCGACCCTTTTCCGGGCGCTGCGTTTTGAGCCGCCGCATCTGACGCTTTCCGATGTGAGCCCGGATCCTTCCAATCAGCGCTACTCAACGAATTGTTCCCGGCCTCAGCCCGGCGCACGGAACCCGAGCGGGGAGACGAGGCAGCGGGCAGCGCCGGGCCGGGTACCGCCGTGTTCGGTGGGAGCTGCTCTATCAGCACGCACGGCCAGGGCTGCGGTTTGGTCGTTGCTTTCTTTTTTTTTTCCCCTTCTTTCTTTTTTCTTTCTTTCTTTTTCTTTTTTTAAGATTTCTGTTGATTCCAACACCATGTATTTATGATGTAAATATATTCCGAAATGGAAACGTCACGGATCAATTGTGAAGGACCCGGATACATCATTTGAAAAAATCAGTTCCAGTTTAGATGAGGTTCTCACCCCACTTTCGCTTCTTAGTCAGATTTGTTTATGCAGAATCGACATTTAATAGTGCTAATTGCACTCCAGTTAAATTGCCCTGATTGCAGAAAGGGAAGCAATTTTCGTGCTCTCCGTCTGGGTTTGGAAGAAATTGTTTTATATTCACCTCTTTATAAAGAAGTGGAGATAAGGCACGGAGCCTTCGCGCAAATTGCACTTAGGGGCTGACTGGCAGCATTCAGGCGCTATAATAGAGCATTATTTGGCCGTTTTGAATAATGTAAAGCGTTTGCTGAAAGCCATTCTCCTGAAAATTGCTTTAACTTTTCAAAGGGTGATGATTCACTCTGAACCGGGCCTTTGTTACGTTGTCATTATCCCCCCAAATGTTTTAACAGTCGGCTCGACACTCGAGCATAACACGCCGATCTTTGTTTAAAAACTCCATTTTTTGGAGCGCGGCACAAAACCCGTCGGAGCGCACTTGACCCCCGAAAGCCTTTTAGCGGCCTCCCCCCCCCGTTCCCCGGCCCTCCGTCCCGGCCGGGCGCGGAAGCGCGGGGCGTCCGCGGATGCCTTCAGTGCGGGCCGGCGGGGCCCCGCTCCACGGGTGAGCACCTGTTGGCCGCCCCCGGGGCCGCCCCCCCCCTCCTCCCGCGCCCCTCCGCGGCCCCGGGTTGAGCCCCGCCACGGCCGGGGAGACGGGCGGCCCCGGAGAGCGGAGAGCGGAAAGCGGCCTCGGGCGCCGGGGGCGAACCGCCCCCGGGGAGCCCTCGGTGCGGCGTGCGGTGCCGCAGCTGGGCTCCGCGAGGCACGGAAAGGAAACGACTGAAACCGAGTAGAGAAAAGCGAACCGCCTCGATCGGCCGCGTTCTCCGACTTGCCCTCGGAGCACCTGCTGCGGGGCTCGGCGCTAGGGCGGAATCGAGGAGACGATTAGCGGCCGTCGCGCGGGTACACGGCGGCACGGCCGCCACGGAAAGAAAAAGTTGCCCCCGTCCCTCCGGGAGCCCGCGGGTTCCGGGACGCCGTCGGCGGGACGCCCCGCAGCTCCGCCGTAACGCACGGCTCGGGGCTGCCCGCTCCCGCGGCGGCCGAGCTCAGCGGGGCTCACAGCGGGGCCGCCCGCCGGAGCGCCGAGCCCGGAGGGCCGTGGGAACGCGGCGCCCGCCCGGGGCTCGCGGGGTCTGACATAACGGAACGGCGTCCCTCGCTCCTCTCGCACCGACAGGAACGAACGCGCCGCGCCCGCCCGTCTCTCCCTCGCCAAAGCGGACGAACTCAGGCGATCCCGCGCAACGTCACCGAGCCGTCCCGCCGCCCGCACCGACGCGGACCCCGTCGCTCAAAGCGACGCGGCGGCGCTCCGCCGGCTCCCGCGCCCGGCCCCGCTCTTGCCGCCGCGTCCCGGGGAGGGCGGCGCGGCGCGGCGCTAATTGCGGAGCGTTCCCGCGGCCCGGTGCGCAGCGCTCTCCCCGCGCTCTGACTGGCACGCGCCCCGCGCCCCGGCGCCGGCACCTCCGCGCGCCTGATTGGCTGCGGGGCCGCTCCGGCCCGCTCCGCCCGCGCCCTCATTGGGCGAGCGCGGCAGCCAGCGGTACTTCAAAGCGGGCGCGCCCCGCACTTAGGCAGAGTTTAGCCCCGCCGAGCCGGAGTGTCCTTGGCGCTGCCGGGGCGGCGCGGGCGCGCACCGAACCCCGTTCCCCCTCCCGTTCCGCCGCAGCCCGCCCAGGGACGTGCTATGGCTACGTCGATCCTCGGGGTAAGTCGGGGCGGCGCGTTTCCTCGCGGCCGCTACCTCCGGAAACCTCTCCGCAGCCTCGGCCGCCGTCGTGCGGGGCCGCCGCCGAGTTACCCGTCGGGCCGCTCCGTCCGCAGCCTTGCGGGGCCGGACGGAAGCCGCGGCTCTTCCTCGCTTTACTTCTACGGCTCGTAACGGCACCGACCGAGCCGAGACGCGTCGCGCTCCGTTTCGGGACCGTTTTTGCCCCGCTCAACTCGGCGCCGTTCCCGCATCCCTGCCCCGCGCCTTCCTGCCGCCGCGTTTCCGCCCCACGTCGGGCGCTGCTTCGCCGTGCCGGCCCCGGCGGGTGCCCGACGTGCGCCGGCTCGGCCGGGCTGCGGCCTCCGGGTGCGCGTCGGCGAAGCGAGGCGGGGCGGGCGCCTTCCCCCCCCCCCCCCATCCTCTCCCGGGTCGACGGCCGGTGCGCGGGGTGGAGGCTGACGGCGGCTTTGTCTCTGTCCTAGGAGGAGCCGCGGTTCGGAACGACCCCCCTGGCCATGCTGGCCGCCACCTGCAACAAGATCGGCAACACCAGCCCGCTGACCACGCTGCCCGAGTCCAGCGCCTTCGCCAAGGGGGGCTTCCACCCCTGGAAACGCTCGGCGTCCAGCTGCAACCTGGGCTCCGGCCTGTCGGGCTTCGCGGTGGCCACGAGCAGGGGCTCCGGCGGACTGGGCGGCGGCACGGGCACGGCCAACAGCGCCTTCTGCTTGGCCTCCACCTCGCCCACCTCCTCGGCCTTCAGCAGCGACTACGGAGGGCTCTTCTCCAACTCGGCGGCGGCGGCGGCGGGCGTGTCCCCGCAGGAGCCGGCCGGGCAGTCGGCCTTCATCTCCAAGGTGCACGGCGCGGCGGCCGACGGGCTGTACCCGCGGGTGGGCATGGCGCACCCCTACGAATCCTGGTACAAGTCGGGCTTCCACTCCACGCTGTCGGCCGGCGAGGTGGCCAACGGCGCGGCCTCGCCGTGGTGGGACGTGCACGCCAACCCGGGCTCGTGGCTGGAGGTGCAGAACCCGGCGGGGGGGCTGCAGAGCTCGCTGCACTCGGGCGCCCCCCAGGCCTCGCTGCACTCCCAGCTGGGCACCTACAACCCCGACTTCAGCTCGCTCACCCACTCCGCCTTCAGTTCCACCGGCCTGGGCTCCACGGCCGCCTCGCACCTGCTCTCCACCGGCCAGCACCTGCTCGCTCAGGAGGGCTTCAAGCCCGTGCTGCCCTCCTACACGGACTCCAGCGCGGCGGTGGCGGCGGCCAGCGCCATGATCTCGGGGGCGGCCGCGGCGGCGGCGGGGGGCGGCTCGGCGCGCTCTGCCCGCCGCTACTCGGGCCGCGCCACCTGCGACTGCCCCAACTGCCAGGAGGCCGAGCGGCTGGGGCCGGCCGGGGCCAGCCTGCGGCGCAAGGGGCTGCACAGCTGCCACATCCCGGGCTGCGGCAAGGTGTACGGCAAGACCTCGCACCTGAAGGCGCACCTGCGCTGGCACACGGGCGAGCGGCCCTTCGTCTGCAACTGGCTCTTCTGCGGGAAGCGCTTCACGCGCTCCGACGAGCTGCAGCGGCACCTGCGGACTCACACGGGCGAGAAGCGCTTCGCCTGCCCCGTCTGCAACAAGCGCTTCATGCGCAGCGACCACCTGAGCAAACACATCAAAACGCACAACGGGGGCGGCGGGGGCAAAAAGGGCAGCGACAGCGACACGGACGCCAGCAACCTGGAGACGCCGCGCTCCGAGTCCCCCGACCTCCTCCTGCACGACGGGGCGGCCGCCGCCCGCGGCCCGGGCAAGGAACCCCCGGGCGGACCCGGCGACTCCTAGGGATCGCCGCCCGCAGCGCGGCCCGGCCCGGCCCGGGAGGGACGGCGGCCACCCGACCCCCCGCCCCGAGGGACGCTTCTGCGAGTTTTCGTTTCGTTTCTTTTTCCTGTTGCGGTTTTTCTTCCCCCCCGTTTCCTTTTTCCCTCTTCTTTCTGTTGAAAGGAAAGCATCCTGGGAGGCTGAAGGTGAGAGAAACTAAGGCGGCAGGCCGAGACGGTTCCTCTGTATCTCATAACCAGCTGTATAAATAGGGGTCGGAGACGAAACAAAACCCAACCCGAGTGTGGTCGCTTATTTTTTCCTGTAAATGTGGATCTGATAAGGGGGGTCGGGCGGTTCCTTTTAATTTTATCGGTGAATTCCTGAAATTCAGGGAGCTTTTGGGGGCTTCAGTTACTTTTTTTTTCTTTCTTTTTTTTAATATAAATATATATAATTATTTTATTTGAAATTTCTGATGCACTTTGTGGAAGTCAGTATATATGTAAAAGATATTTAAAACGTTGAGTTCACATTTCACTCCAACACACGTAAGTTAAGGTCGCTTAAAGAAATTAAATGCGTTTATCTGTATGGGAAACAAACAAAACAAGAATCAAATCTCGACATATTTTCATTTTGGTATTATTAAAGGACTCGGAACCATCCGCTCGCGGCTCTGTCCTTATTGGTGCCCAGGCCGGCGGTGGGGCAGGGGCCGGGGCGGCCCTGGGCTCGCTCGGGGCTGCGGGGCTGGGCTGGCGGCCGGCTCTCGGCGCCCGGCTGCGGGCTGCTGGGGAGAGCCGCCGTGCGGAGCGGGGCCGCTGCTCGGGTGGCGCTGCCGTTACTGCGGGGGGGAACCTCGGGGGAATCGAGCGCTCGAGTCAATACTCCGGAAAAGACATTTCATGCCTAAATGAAAATCTTGTTAAATGTTATTAATTTTGACTTAGAGCGCGCAGCAGCCCCCTGTGCCTTGTATTCCCTTATTAGGGATTCATGTCTTATCAAATATCTAATTAATCTCCCAGACATCATTTGTTCTGGCCAACTTTATCTCCGCCGGTCCGCGGGGAAAAGCCGGGATACGCTCGGTGACAAAGCTCCCTTGAAGCTCCTTTTAATTGTCCAAATTAACTGCGCCGAATTTGCATGTCAAACGGTAAAGGGCAACCTGAGATAAAATGTAAACGTTTTAAAAGCCCCAAACCGAGCACTCGATTTGATAACGAGGCTTTTTAATGTCCGGGAAGACAACTGCTCCTTTCCTTTTCAAAGCCGGTCGATCTATGCAAATAGCGAATTGGAAATGCTTATGTCCCCATGCAGTCAAATGGTCCTTGCGCGGTATTTGAATATCAGTGGCTCTGCTATTGAAAAGGTTCAAGGATGCTCTCTGACTTCTTTGTGATTACTCAGTGCAGCGTCTTATGCCGAAGAAAAAAAACTCGGGAATAATTAAAGGCCGGGCTAAGGCCTGGGAACACATTTGGGACAGGAATCTCATTTAGGCAGCCTCTTTCAAAATAAGGCACAGTTAAATTGACCAGAAGGCAATTATTGAAATGAAAATTATTTGCACTCCCTTTGTCTCCTGCCCACCAACCCAACAGCCGCGGGATTTCTTCTGCTGCTCTTTTTTGTTTCTCTTAAAGGCAAATTGTTAAATGAGATAATCGCGCGATTAGAAAGGAAAGAAAAAGAGGGGAGAGCAGAAAAAAAAAGAAAAAGGGGGGGGGAAGTTAATTTAATCCGCCCGCTACAGATCGGAGGGACGGCGATATTTTAACCCGCCATAAAATAGGGAACGCTGACAACACGGGGAAACGGATTCTGCTGTCGGCCACCGACCGGAATAAAGACGTCGCCTTAAAGAGAACACGGCGGAGCTGCCGGCTGAGCCCCGCTCCTCCGGACCGAGCGGTGCGGGAGGGCTGCGGGTCGGGGCGGCCGGACTGCCCGGGAATGCGGCGGGTGCGGGGCGGGAGGCGGTTTTGTTTTCTATTTATAATAAAACACATCAAAGGGAACCATCCGGGTCCGGTTTCTGACAGGCCGGGGTTACAATTCTCAGCTCACTGATCAAGGAGCTCTTCGCGTTGCCTTTTGCCCCTTCGGGTCAGAAAACGTCCATCACGGCCGGGCTGCCCCGAAACGAAAGAAGGGAAAAGCTCCGGGCCGCAGCGCCGGTTCGTTTAACCGGGAAAATAGAAAGCATGTCACCTTTCTCTGAATAAACGACGCCATTCTTTCGTACATGTCGGCGATAATTATATGGTCTGGGGAACTTTCACACAAAGAAAAACGAAACAAAACCAACTAAAGGTGCGAAGAGAGCGGAATAAATCTCGTTTCCCTTCTTCCAACCTCAGCTCCGAAGCACCCGGCGCCCGGAGGGGAGCGGAACGAAGGGAGGCGGCTCCGCGCAGCCCATCGCCGCGGGGTTGCTTGGGTTGGGGTGGCGGAAAGCAGAGAACGCGACGAGCCCCGTTCACCCTAACTGCGCCTTAAGCCGCTCGAACGGAAAGTTTCTCCTCGCTCCGCTCGCAGCCGCCTCCCCCGCCCCTCCGAGTGTTTATCGGTAGCACCGAAATCCCCCTCGAAGGATAACGTTCTTAACACGTCGGAAAGAGGGGAGAAGAAATAATAATAATAATACGAACGACAACCGAGGGGGGGGTGAAAACTCCCGGCTTCGCCTTCCCGACGGCGGCAGCCTAAACCCCGTTGCGGCGGCTCTCGGGCGCCACCTAGCGGCGAAAGTCGAGAGCTGCGGGGCGAGGTCGGGGGTCGCCTTGGGCGGCGCGGCTACGCCCGGTGCCCGCCGGCGGGGTCCCCCGCCGGCGGGCACCGGGCGTAACCGCGCCGCCCTCCCGCCTCTGCTTCGTTGTCTCAGCCGGCGTGAGAGCGTTACCGGTGAGATGGGCTAATTGCTACGTGGCTGGCGGGGAGCGGAGTCCCTGTCCGCTCGGGGAAGAGACAAAAGTAGAACATTTGAAACTGCCTTTCCGAGCCGAAAGCTGCCTTACCTGAACGTCATAATTACAGTAATTATGTACACCCAAATTACATGCTAATTCAATTAGAATCAAATCGTTCTAAATCGGAATCAAATGAGGGAGCGGGAATTAATCAATGACAACATAAATAGAGAGCTTCCTTCGGGGGGAACTCGAGGTGGCCCCGTCACCTCTGACCTCATCCCGTGTTTTTTTTAATAATAATAATAATGATGATAATAAAAAGACGCTCTTACCGTCATCCGTGAAGCGACAGCACCTCCTACAGGGCTCCGCTGAGAGGCCGCGCCACGCACCCGGCGCCCTGCGCGCTGTCCTCGCTGCGAGGGGTCCCGGTGGGGCTTCGCCCCGAGCCTGCGCACAGCGGCCGCTCTCCCACCGCCCCCGCTGCCCGCCCCGCTGGGACTGCTGTGGGCCGCCCGGACCTTCAGCGGGGAGAGCCGTCCGGCTGGCGGTCTCTGAGGGGATGCATCACCCAACACGGCACTCTCCGTGCTGTAACTTGCAGTCGCAGAGGCCTCACGTTGAACCCACGGCACTTCCCGGCATTCCCGTGGAAGGAGGCCAGGTGTGCCCAGCATGCACCTCAGTGCTCACACACGTGGCCGGGCCCAGCGAGGTGCCCACAGCTGCAGGCATCAGTTCCCCCTCCCAGGAGGGCACCAGAACCCTGCCACACGCAGCACCCTGCCTTGGGAACACACATCCCATTGCTTGTTACCCTTAAATTTTCCTGCTGCGTGTAACATGAAGTTTGCCACAAAACCAGCCCTTTTTCCCTAACACACTGGCCACCCCAGAGGGACAGACAGCACGTTCTTCACAAGGCAACATTCGGTTTCTTTGTATGGGCATTCTCAGCAGCCTCCCGTTCCTTCTCGCTCACAGCTCTCACACACACATTACCATAGGGCTTGACTGCCGGATTGTGCACATCTTTAATCCTGGCCACTTCATTATGAACACTCCCAGCAACCTCACGCCAAAGCATTCAGAAGAAGGTGACATCTCTTAATGGCTCACCCTTTCAAACTCATTCACACGTGCTTAAAAGATGAGCCAGGTCACTTCCACCATATATTATACTCTGCGGATACTGAAAAATGGCATGGCAGTTTGAAGAAGTAGAAGTGGACTGGTAATAAAGTGCTGTTTGCCCTGGCAGCGAGGAGGGGAAGAAAGCTCCCAGTCAGCTCAGCAGCACCTTCACCTGCCCACTGAGGTATCTCCACCTGAAACAGAAAGCAAAACGTCTGCCTTGTGCATTTGAAGGGACTCAGAACACACCGGAGAAGAAGGCAGTTCTCGCTGCTTTTAAATAATAAGGTATTTTATTACCGGAGTTCACAGTGGTGTGTGAACACACAACAGTCACCAAGAAAAAGAAGTCTGTTCCACAAAAAACAAGAGGATGGATATTTACATGAGCTTCCTACTACAAACAATGAAACACCCGCAGCAGTTGAGGCAGTAAATATTCTTTTCATGTCTTGAGAGCTTATCGAACAATAACTTGACATTGTACTGACACTTACCAACGGGGGCTCGAGATGTTTAGATAGCCCTGACCAAGCTGTACGCCGCAGGAGGTCAAAAAACGTTGGCTACACACTTATGTGAACTATGTCTCTCTGTTGTTTTAACTCATGAAATTGATCTCTTGCAGGGATCTTTAGGGAAAAAATGGTGCAGTATAAAACAGCAACAACAACAACAAGAAGCCCTCTACAACATCACGTTTTGAAGTTGGAAGCAGGGGTTTTACCCACAGCTATCTCAAACATCTGTGACCGTTTCACATACCCCAGGATTCTTCCCTATCGCTTCCCCTCACTGCTGCATCAAAACAGAAATCGCCACCGACAAAACTCAGGAGTATCAAACGCCGCTCTGGAATAGTTTAAAACTCAGGTGTAGGAATTACTGCATGTGCTCATAGGATACCTGCCAACGGGAATATTTATACAGTAAGAAAAATACCGCGACATTTGTCCTAATTTACAGATATTGTAACATCACAGACATGACGCTGTTGGCTTTGTTTAGGAAACGCTAGATACAAAGGTTGGAAAACAAAGAGCAACGTGGAACCCAGCCCTTATTAAAGGTATTCATCGAGGAGACATTTTTGTTTGCACCTGTCCCCCACACTATCTCTTTTTTTTCCTCTCTCGGCTTCTGCTTCTACTCCGTCTGCTCCTTTCTCTGTATTCCACTTTACTGCACTTGTCGCCATCGCTCTCCCTGTATTTCTTCTCCTTTTTGTCTGTGCTGGGGCTCCTGGTTTCATTCCTCCTGTGACGCTCTCCACCAGGGCTCTGACTCGGGCTTTTTCTTCTTTGCCTTTGCCTGTGACTGCTGTGACTTGCGCAGGGGCTTCTCCCTCTCCTCTCATCCGCGCTCCGGCTCCTGCTATCCCTCTCCTTTCTTTCAGTCTCTCTCTGGTATCTGCTTTTGGACTTTCTTTCCCCCTCACAGGAGCTCCATTTGCTGTTCTCCGCAGAACTATCTTGCTTTAAAAGTCTATACTTCTCCCTATCTTTGTCCTTGTTACCGTGACTACTGGAGAGATCTTCATAAAGTTTTTCCTTCCTAGTCTTCGCTTTTCCTTCTGAATCGCTGCTGCTGGCCTCTGAAAACTTGTCTTTTTTTCTTTTCTTAGAATACATCTTCTTTTGTGCCGCTTTATCTCTGCCGTCGGTCTCGCTGCCGCTGCTGCTTCCTGAAGTCTCACTGGAGGATGAGGAAGAAGAGGAGCTCATCTTATGTTTCTTGTGTTTACTTTTGCCTTTTTTCTTTTGCTGCTTTTTCTTCTTCCTGTCTTTCTTTTTCTTTTTCTTCTCCAGACGATCCAATTTCCTTTCATTTTCAAAACAAGAGAGTAGCGCAATCAGACTTGTTAACATGCTCTAAATTACAGTCATTGTCTTTTAAAGTTGACGACTTCACTCGTCCTACACAGCAAATACACTATTTTCCATAAAAGCGCATTAAATCCCAATCCTCATCCAGCAAAGCATGTTAAAGCATGTTAAGCTGCTAACCTTGAGCTAGGCGTACTCAGAAGATCGTTTCTCAATCCCTTCCTTTTAAGAAATAGAGAACTACAGTGTGGCCTTACCAGCAGGAACACAGGTAATTAATTGTAGTGCTTCCTTATTGTCAGCCTGCTGGAGACAGTTTGGAACATCACTGCTGCTTTTATTAGTGCATGCTTAGAAGAGATTTTGAAAAGGGAAAAAAAAGCAATTAGCCTTCACTGCCCGTTAATGATGGAAATTGAGATTTTAAAGCCTACGTCTCAGAGTTCCCCAGGCAAATAACGCTGGTATTTTCACTAGTGCCTTTTGTCACAAGCAGGAACATCGACACCCCAGCCACAATTACACCACCCTGTCACACACGCGCACTGGCTTCCATTTAACTGCTTCTGCAGAGGTTTCCATTACTAAATGCTTGCTGTGCTTACGTGTCTCAGAAAATCAGTGACTGAACGCTGACATTACCTGCAGCCTATTGAAAATATCCCTTCAGACTCTTAAAATCTAAAGGACCCAAACGTTTACTGAAAACATGAACTCCTGTGATCGGTTGTGTTGGGCCAGCAGAAGTTCAAACAAAACACTGTTTCAAATCACTCAAACTACAGACACATTCCTTACTTCAAATAAACATAGCATGTGCCCAATCTTTTCAGTGGATGGTTGGTTACATACGCAGGTACCATATGAACCTACCTACTCAGTTACCTGCTTTGCAATTTACCTTTCTCCCCTTCTGCTCTCCACGGTCACAGCATGTGGGGTTTTTAATTTAGCCCTGAAAGCTGACTGCAGTTTTAACCATCGATACCTGCATGGGATCCATCTGGCAGTAGCTCTTACACACTTTCATGTTACTTCAAGATAATGTTGCAAACGAACAGAGGAAAATACTGCGAGTCACCTGACTGATGAAATCAGTAGGATAGAAGCAAATAACGAAAACCCCGTTAACTTGCTATTAGAAGGACAAAAATACGAGGAGCTCCCTCTACTGGCTTAGCTGAAGCAGCAATCTATAAATGCTTGACCATAAGAGTCACCGTCCCTGGATGTGTCTAAGAGCTGTTTGGACTTGGTGCTCGGAGATATCATTTAGCAGAGGGTTGTTAGAGTTATGGTACTATGGTTAGGCCGAGGTTGGACTTGATGATCTTTGATGTCTTTTCCAATCTGAGTAATTCTATGATTCTATGACTCTATGATTCTAAAGCACATCAGCAAACCAACAACAGGGTGCAAGGTGAGGTCCACTTCAACTGCGTGGAATAAAACAGTAAACTTGGCCAAGTTGTAAACCAGTAAACAAACTTATATAATATTTAATTCTGGAAGAAGATACTGTCAGCAATGGAGTACAAAACAATATTTTAAAACAGGATTTGGAATCATCCTCAATGAGCAAATTATTATTTCAGAACCCCGGTTAGATGAGAAACAGGGCACAACGCAAAGGCACCCCAATCAGATTAGAACAGAGCGATTAAAGCAAAAAAAGCTGTACAAAACAAACAAGCTGCATAGTGATATTTGGGGCCAAGTGTATGTTAAACGAAATTCATGTTCTTCCATAGCAATGATGCTAAGCTCCTTGATGACGTGGAAGAGGTAGAGGGACAAGAGAGCACAAGGCAGCTATGGAATCAGATCTACTGCAGACACAGATCCCTTCCACATCGTATTGCACTTACCTTAGAAGTTTCTGTTTCTGTTTGGTTGACAGTGATTTTAAAAACTCAACTTCTGGATCATCATCTCCTTCACTTGCAACAAATTCCTACAAGAAAATAGTACGACACTGAGTCCCTGGATAAAGGTAACCTCCCCATTCAGATTGCTGCATTTAAAGTGATGCATCTGTGCATGCCTTCTTTTCGCACAGGCACAAATGTGCTTGCATCACCAAGTCAACTGAAGACTCTTTGGGAAAAGCAATGTACTTGCTGCAAGGAAAAAAACACCCACCCACATTCTGTCTCCAAGCTGAGTAGGTGCTGTAACGTGGGGTTATACAACAGAAGTTATTAGTAACATATGAAAAATCACCGCTAGGGAAAGAAACATTTCTGAAACAGTTAATAAAAATGAGCCTATTTTGGAGCCCACACGATTCCCTAGGATAAGTGACCTCATTTTTGTCATGCTTGGATGAATAGGTACGATGCCAGTCCTGCTCAAACCCGGAGTAATTTAAGCAAATTACTTTTCTGTCTCAGTTTTGTCATTAGGAAAATGGGTATTAACATATCTACCTTACTGTTGTGCTATTAGCGCTTAAATGCTCATACAGTGTTCTAGCAATGCAAAATACAGTAATCATACAATCTGCATACAGTATTGCAATCAACACAGCATAGCTACTTCATGACCCTCGGTTCTTCAAATTATGTACATCTGGTACACTACAGTGCTCCACCGCAATGGTTTTTATTTCAGCCACACTTAGGAGGGGAAATAAAGATTAAAAAGCTCTTCCAAAAAATAAAATAACATAAAGAAGAAGGGAAAAAAAACAACCAAAACCCAAGAGATATCACACCTAACGTAAGGCTAAAGTACTGGTATCACCGTGCTCCACGTAACAGTGCCCAGATGCTACATTTTTTTTCTACAGTACACAGCTGTTTAAAATGCAGTTACAAAGTCTGCTCCAGAAATACTGCCTTCTATTTTATTATGGTGGCCCATGATGTCAGAGGCAGATGTGGGTGGCGTGGCAGTAGAGGCTGAACCTTCCCACCAACAGCCCATCATATGTTGCCGCCGTGTGACAGATGGCAGCAGAGGGGCAGTATGACAGAATGGGGCCTGACATGGAAGTGTGCACTGAGCAAAGGTGTGTCACTGAACCCCACCATGCAGAAAAAAACCTGCATCTTGTAACATTCACCGACGCTTGCTCAATGTTTATGGAGATCAAACAGCAGATGTGAGCACAGTGAGCTGTTGGGTGGCGTGTTTCAGCAGTGATGACAGCAACATGAAAGACAAGTCATGTTCCAGATGGCCATGCACAGCTGTCACACCACAACATGAAGAGCATCTCACTCAGTTCATCTGTGTGAATCAGCTAATGGTGCTGACCACGTTGAAAAACAAGTGTTTTGTAGCTGAGAATTTGCTTTCTTAAATAGCGTTACCATGCTCTTTGTATTTGTTGTTGTTTCAATGGAAATAAATAGCAAGCATTACTTTTGGAGCAACCTACATACATCCAATTGTGGAGACAGAAGGAATTACTGATTGACTCTGGTGTTTCAAGACCAGCTGAGGGCTGTTGTCTTGTCTCTAGTTGAAACCTGGTGTCGTGGCATTTTGACTATCCTCCCATAGCAACAAAGGTTATTGCATAGCATCTCACTCAAGTAACGCGTGCAAATTTTTCACTTTACATTATTATCAAATTGCCTCTATTTTTAATATACCTTGTGCAGTCTAAGTGATGACAATTAAATATTTTCTCCCTCAGAAACAACGGACACAACAATATTCAGTTAACCAAGAACATCTTCAGCTATAGCAGTCCTGGCAACACTCGGGCATGCCTCCTCAAACATTCATGAGGAGGCCACCATTGCACCACCTCTAAGTGCCAAAACCCACAGCCACTCCTTTATGAAAAAATTAATTTCTAGTCACCCAAAGGAGGCATTTAATTTTTTACAGATAGATTTAAAAAAAAAAAGGCAACTTATGATTCATCGTTGTGACTAAAACAGAGCCGGAAAACACAGTAAGTTTCTGGAGATATTCCACTGGTGCAGCTATTCAGCTTTCCTATGGATATGCATATTGGAAAACATTAAGTAGCAATTCACAAGCAATCACATTTAGATTTATAGACATTTTCAGCTTACTGGTAAAAAGATCATTACCTGTGATGGATCATTTGCGGTCAAGTTTCTCCCCAGTACATTTTGTTTCAGTGCAAACCCACTGTTTCTCATCTCCGCTATTAGCTCCGAGGGGTGCATTGATGGCCCTGTTCACAAAAATCACAGTTTGAATGTATCATTTATATCTCTCTACCTTTTTTGGACTCCACAGTAGGAATTCAGCTGAAGCTTTGTTAAGTAAAATCACAGCTAAATCAACTCAATAATCTTCTGCTGAGCAAATAATCAGATATGATTTTCTAAAACAGCAGTCTGGAGATTCAGAATAGAAAATAATTGCATTTTTCTTTAAGTACAAGGGGATTCTCTTATGTAACTTTGTCATGTTGAAAACAATATATTTAGGTAAGTGTATTTCTGCTATAGCACAAAAAGCACAGAAAACCAAAAGAAAAAACATAAAACAAGACTTTTAAGAGCCTCTTCTCCCCTAACACAAGGGGAAAACACATTGCTACTATGCTACTAATAAGGTGTTTTTCATAATTCTTCACACATTTTTGAACTTAAACATAGAAAGTAACCATCATCAGAAACATGGTATGCAGACAGAAAATAAATACATGGAAAAATCATTTATGTCCTTCCTCATTCTAGGGCCCCCTAGACGTGCTGGCTCTCTGCGCCGTTACTCTAAGTCTACTCACAGCTTTCAGCTTCAAAAGCATGCAGTGCCTCACATTACTGTAGGTGCTTGGGATTAGGCTCAGCAGCTTTGTCTGCATCGTGCTGGCTTTGCTGTAACTTACATACCCCACACCTGGCTCTTTGGCTTTAACTGAATGCTACGATTATCGATATATCACATCATTCCCTGAACAGGCATTTTCTCTTCACCCTAAACACAGCTGCTTTCGGTAGATCCCCTTTGGTAAACCTCCACAGCACTTCATTCACCAGCCTTCCAGTCAATGACTGTAAGGCAAATGGAGAAGGCAAGCTAAGGTAAAATTCAGAGGCATATTATACAGCGTACGGAGCAACTTGTAGTACTTACTAAACTACGTGTAAATCATAAGATCTGTTTACTCTTATGGAACATATTGAACCTGCTTTGTGGTTTTAAGAGTTTCTGGGTTGTGGAGAACTCTTTTTTTTTTGTATACATGGGAAAGTACAGAAAGTGGCATTATTATGGAAAACATAAAATAGCACTTTCTCAAACAACAACAACAGCAACAACACAAGCCATCAGCTTTGACCTTTCCTGGCTTTTCCTGTACACAGGAACAAACAGGTCGATACATTAAGGAAGAATGAAGAAGAGAAAACTTCGGAAATGTTTTGGGATCCCTTGCACTTTTTCCACATCAAAAGCCAATCACGAAAGCACAACATTACTGGTTTTGGTGCAGCTGCCCAGCTGATTGCAGTTGCGCTGTAAAGCACTGACCAATGCAAGCAAAGAGGTGGCCTGCCAAAGTGCCTGCTCTCGCCAGGATCAGCACAGCCAAACACATAATAGATATGCTTAAAAGGAACACAAACAAGGCTAAAGCAAATGTACAGAAGCCTTGCACCCATATTAATGACATCAAGGAGATGCATTTGTAGCTCCAACTGCAATGCTTCAGATACAACATGGTACTATGTAACAAGGACAGCTGCCATCACTGTTACTCCTGTCTGGTGGACATGGAAAAGTTACACCAAACATACAACAAGACCTTCAGATTAAAGCTATTTATGAATTCAGATGTTTCTAATTTAGTTTCCCTTTAAAGCTGTACATTAAGGACTGATGGTAAGCTTGGGCCAAGAAGCTCTCAGTCAGCTATGATCTTGGGAATAGATGCTACCTAAGTATTCCACGGGTGGCATCCATCAATTTTCAATCACACCCTCATCAGAAAAGAAACATACTTTGTGCTGTACAAATGGATGGCCCCTGTCCTGGTTTTACCAGTAGTCCGTATCATGACACCACGTGGCAGGCTTTGGGTGCAGAGGCACAGTGTGCTGTGCAGCACTGTTATCTTGTTATCTCTCCTTATCTTAACTGAGAGGTTTTCCTTTCCTTCTCCTCAAAAGGGGCCCCATTTCCCTTCTGTACTTCAAAACCACAACATGCTCATACAAGCATTCCTTTGGGACTCGTGAGACTGCCCGTGAAGAAGCCAGCTTAGTCACCTCATGCAGGTGAAACGGACCAGAGAGGACATTTATCACAAGTTAATAGCAAGCTAGATGCAGGAATTCTGTACAACCAGCAGACTACTAGGAATCCTAACATTAGTCTCCCAGCATTCCTCCATCGGCTAACTAAAAATAAGCTCCAAGTTACACTGTCTCATCATCTGCTTCTTATTCTTCCTGAAACAAGTCAAATAGAGTACCTTGCTATTTTTAAGTAGCAATTTCTCAATCTGCCAAGCTTATTTTCTTGAATTTACATTTTCATTTTTCACAATTTTTATCTTTTTCACAGCCTTAAGAAATACTGTTTTCAAGCAAATATTTCTCCCTGCTTCTCAGAGTTTTCAATGCCTTCACCCTATTTTGTTTAAGGTAGGTTTTAAGGAAGGAAAACAAATATTTGGCTTGGTTACCTCCGGGTTGGGACATTAAACCTGAAAACTCAAACCGCTCAGTGAAGTGTGGAAAGAAAGATTTTAGTCTCCACAAAGTACAACCTGAGCGCAACCTTAGTTTAGACAGCTATTGGTGCACCTCCATCATGTTCACGCAATGAAATAAACAGAAGAGCTGTAAGTAGAATTTTTCTGAAGCCCACGTGAGCATCAATTATACTGGATTTCACAAGGATATCATGCGAAGACTTATACGACATATTGCCAGTTTGTTTCTATAACAAAGGGCTCTCCAATTTCTTACTGCACTTTACTGAGATCAATTTAACAGAATCAATTCTGCTTCTATTAAACAACCAGGGGGCAATATAATTCTGGATTTCAATTACTGACCGACTAGCTTACAGTAGGCTCTCCTATCCCACATTATTACCCCCGCTCTCAGCCCAGAAACAAGAGCTACCTATAGCCAAAACTGTCTTTTTCCATTCTGTCTGTACTTTTCACAAAGCCACAAACGCAAAGAGCGCGTGTAATGCTTTGTTGTTGCCAGAATGTTTCCTCTAATGAGCATGGGCAAAGGACTCCTCCTTGGGAGAACAATGCTAGCTGTAACACGCCATCCAGCAGACCTCCATTAAAATGTCTAAAGCACATTTTTCAAATTATCCAATATTAGCGAACAGGACGTTAAAACCTTTCTTCATAACAACTGTGATTAAATACCACTTTTTCTACGAGGGTTTCAGTGACAGTAAGGACAGACCATAATACTGTGATTGCCACTATCACCAAGATAGCACTTTTCAGTCTCTCTGCTTGTGTTACATACCTTCGACAGCGTCAGCTCAACTTCCTGATAAAAGCTTTCCCTACTGTCACCAGTACAGATAAACAAACCCATTTATCCTTTGCAATCGATGATGTTCCTATCTAGATTTTTATTACAGAATACATATGAAAAGCAAAGAGGCAAGAAGCAGTAACGTTATAACCATCATTCCAACCTATGGCGGGGGAAATCATCCTAGCCAGTACATAGCAGATGCAGTTACACATTGTTACAAACTGCAACATGCCAGTCCATATAACAACAAAAGAAACCAAACCCAAAAAAACACTGAAAAAAGCATTATGTCACAGTAAATCAATCACATTGGCAACTCCCACTCCTTATTAGTGATCTCTAAGCAAAACAAATGGGAATTTATTGAATCACCTACTGAAGATGAACAGTGCACCGTAAGCTCACAAGCAATACAACACTACTGTCTGAGGACAGCATAGCTGCATGCTACAGTTTCCATACAGGAATATAAAGGAAACAAACAATGCCCAGTTCCGTTGTGTCTGCAGGCGGAGTACCACAGACCTGCATACACCAGCAAGTTTGCAAACAGCTCTTTCACCTTAAATAACTGCTGTAAAACCACACTGCTGGTTGCCTTAGCAAATGATCTCAAGAAGGGTGAATATAGGCTGAAATTAGAATGCGACTTTGCACAGTGGCAGGGAGTACCATTTAGACACAAGGCTTTTTGGGTTTTTGCTTTTAAAAGACAGCCTAACTTCAAAATTATAAGAGACGGGTTTGTCAATAATATACCCATCTACTTTTTGTGCTCTCCACGCAGTTTTGTAGGTTCTTTTTTAGATGGCTTAAAAGGAAATTTAACAAAAATGGGAAAGAATTACAGGCTGAGCCTAATCACACCATATCTTCTGTCAAGTTTCACCGCAGTTGTGGCAGAGATGAGTAGACACTTCTCATTTATCTAAAGGACAAAGAGCTATTATCATAATTATGTGATCGTGACCCTGGTCGTGAAGAACCCAGCAAGTTTATGCAGCCTCCACTAATTCAGAACTGATCATTTTTCACTGATAATTTTTCCATCTCTTTTGGGGATGACTACATTCAGACCATATTTACACTTCAAAGCAACTGCTGCAGTTGGCATTGAGAGAAACCAACGAATACAAAACCTCTGGCTTTTAATTAGCTTTTCTTCAGAGCGTCTGCAGTTTAAGTGAATGTAACACATTGCCGTGCTTTTGTCGCAGGCTATTTCAGAGACTCTTGAATTTTTAAGAAGTAAAAAACATTTAAATCTGATATCAAACTGCTACAGGAATCCATATTTATTACTCAAATGCCATTCACACCAAATACAGAGGCTTCTGAAGCGTAAATGGAGGATTATTCTGAAATGAGATAGTTCTTGAACTACATGAAGGTTCTGTTAGGGCTCCTACTGCTCACTATCAAAGGTCTCAGCTGCAGACCGCAAAGGAAAGTTCCATACGCGCTGCATTTCTGCAGATGGCCATTTATACAAATGGTCGCAGTCAGCATATTCAAATACCTCTCTTTTGTTAATACAGATTCAAGAGAACACTTAAATCCATTCCTGCATTCCCAATACAATGCACTTCTTATCTGTGGGAAAACAAAATGGTACCATACCTGTTGCTGGAAAACTTGCAGGGAGATTCTACTCATAATACAGATATAGATCTCATTTTTCTTGTCTTAGCGTGGTTGACGATTTCAATGATCTCTAAGGCAAAGGATTTCACACCCCAAAGAAGTTGAAGATCAGTGAGTGACAGACAAGCACAGTGAGTGTGGGGACACTCAGGTAACACAAAGAGGTGGCACAAGCTTTAGGAGGTGCCGATGAACCTTTAGAAGGCTGCATTTACACTGACACACCAAGTGCTTTCTCATCTTGGTAGAAGGTCAGATACTAGGTACACGTGCATGTCACTCAGCCACGTTTTGACTTTTATTTGCATCAATTTTCTGTAAATACGTAAATTATTTTGCAGAATTGCTTCTTCACTGGAAAAAAAAATATATGAAGCCGGTTGACTGTAACATGTTGAAAGCAGTGCACAACAGAGAATGATGCCCAGCACTATCCAGCCTAGGTTTAACAAGCCAAGAGCATCAGATTGGATTGATTTATCTGACCACTGCACTTACAGGCAATGTCAAAGTGAATTAAAAAAATTACATCAAAAGTTTTTGCATGTAAAACCCATGAGCCTGTGTTCTAATAATGTCAAACAAACAAAAAGCATGGAAAAACACCAAAACCAACAGCTGTTGCTGGTTAACAATTAAAATACGGGATTATACAGGCAAACTTTTAGATGCTAGTGACGCTTTTCTGCTCCCTATATCACATACTCTGTATGTGCACATGCACACATATATGCGCGGCTGCATGTAGAGTCAGAACCACAAGAGATACTTTCATCTTGCCTGAACTTTGAAAGTTAGGATTTTACCAGTAAAAAAAAAAAAAAGGTAAAGCAGTTTAGCCCAAAGCAGCATTTTGATTGCCTAATTTAACTTTGTAAAGGAGAAGTAAATCTTATAAGTTGGTCTCTGTATGTGTCACAGCTGGAGCATTCTAACACTACTTCGCAGTTTCCAGTGATCAAAGTAAGTTACTTGATATCTAAAACTAAGAATTTCATAATGGAAATAATGCAACATCAGGGGGTGCAGTTATCATGAAATAATTACACTCCTGGGAGATTACAGACAAGGCTGTACCCCAGGGGTGTGATTATCCCATGCTATCCACATCCACTGAAATTGCCTTATTGCAGAAATAATCTCTATTCACCGGTGAGATATTATTCAAAAGGCGCTTTTTTAATGGTAAGATTATTATTTTTTTTTCTAGTATGAATTACCTGCTAGATTAGTAAAATAGTCCCAGAAGCAAAATAACCAAGCCTAAACTAAGGGACTGATTGTAATTATTTTGCTGTTTGCTGGTGCTCTGCAGTGTATTTTAGATCTTGAAAGATAGAGGTCTTCACTCAAACAGAATGGAGATCTGTGCCAAGCACGCTGCAGCCCTGCATTGGCTCCACCTGAGCGAAGCAGAGTCAGCAACTGGTCTCTGTGTGAGATACTCAACACTGAAACTGCTGTTCGGGATGACATGCAGAAAAGAAGATGACAATGCAGCCATCACATGAGATAAATGCAAAGGCCAGTACTTTTCTGCTGAATTAAGAGAACTGCTCCTCTCTCCTCAAAGAGAAACAGAGCAGAACTTCAGAGCAGAACTTCAGATAACACAACTAAATCCAACAAAGTTTTGTTTTCATTCATTTCAAATTAAACATTTCCCCTGAGGCTGAAAAGCTTGAGTCCAAATAAGGTACTTTACTCCACTCTCTTCCTGAAGGACAAAGTTAGAACAGAACACCTACTGCACCTGCACTAAGCGCTATTCAATGTTTTCTCTGTGTGTTGAAATGCATCATTTATAGTGTATCAAAGGAAATAATATAGGCAATTAAAAGTGAAATGTGCATTTTTCATACCTGTAGCAGAAGGTCTTCCTAAGAACAGTCCAGACTACTTTGAAAGACTTCAGGCAATAAAGCACCAAGAAACGCAAGAATGTCAGGACGAACTAACTGTGCATTTTAAGTTTTTGGAGGAGGAAAAGGCAAGACAGGGATGGGCTGCTCCACGACATCCTGCTTCCCGATGGCTCTCTGATTCAGTCACAGGACCTGCTGCAGGGGCTGGGACAGACCCAGAAGACCCCATTTTCTTCTTTTTGAGGGTACAGAATAGTGTTGAACAGTGTTTGACAGGCACAGGCCAGGCCCCAGCACAGTGCAGCGAGCTCTAACTCTTTCTTATTGCCAGGATCAGGGCACACCTTTTTAAAACATTCTGTCAGCTTTTTAGGCTTCTGCACTTGATAAGGGGTGAATTCCAAACCATTCAGAGATTGCGATAGATACCCACCCTTCTCCTCCCACACACCTTGCCACACACAGCTACCCTGCCTCAGGGCGCATCTCTGGCTGATGTTCTGCAATGGTTGTTTAACCACAGATAAAACCACGAAGAAGACACAGCAATAGGACTGTGCCAATTTGAACATCCCAACTGCATTCAAAAATTTCAAAACCTATTTTAACTTGCCTGAAGTGAAGAGCTTGTTAATAGCTTTCACAGTAAGGTTCCCAAATTGCTAGGATGATGGCAGTACTGAGTACAAATACCACATTAAGTTCATTGTTGATGTAATGTGAGTGTGTGCTATCTACAAACTGGAAAATCCATGTGCAACCTTAGGCCAGCCCCCAGCAATGATAAACAAGGAAGGAACTAAGAAACCATGAAAGCAAATAAAACCACACTGGGAGTGAAAGAATCAATACCACGACCAGCAACTCCTATGCTACTATGAAGCTTGTAACAATTTTAACATGCTCTGGTCAGATCCATCATTATCTCAACCCTTCAAGCCCAATGTTGGCCACCAAAAAGGACTGCTGTGGTCTAACCTGGCAGTCAGTTCAACACCACACAGCCATTCACTCTCTCCCTCCTCCCAGTGGGAAGGGAAAGAGAATCAGGAAAAAAAAAAGGGTTGAGAAGAAGACAATTTGCTAAGACAGAAAAGGAAACTGATGCACAATGCCATTGCTCACCACCCTCCAGCCAATGCCCAGCTGGTCCCCAAGCTGTGGCCGTCCCCAGCCAACTCCCCAAGTTTTACAGTTCTGCATGATGCCACACAGCATGGAACAGCCCTTTGGCCAGTTAAGGTCATCTGTGCCAGTTCTGTCCCCTCCCAGCTCCCTATACTCCCAACCCCTCACTGCCAGGGCGGAATGAAAAGCTGAGACATCCTTGGCTCTGTGCAGCAACAGCTACAACATTGGTGTGGGATCAACACATAATTAGTAATGAATATAATTGCTGATAAAGAGAAGCAGGAAGAAGCAGAGCTCAGAGAGCCGTGTTTTATAGAGGGAGACAAGAACATTCACAGAGGTGCAGTTTGGTTCAGCATTAAGGGTCATAAAAAGCATTGGGTAGATTTAATGAAAGGAAACGGCAATGAGGAGAAATGGTCAGAGAGATTATACTGTGTAAGTAAGGGGGAGAGGGATGTTGATCAGAACATGAAAGATTTTGGCTTTTTTACTGCAATGCCCTGTCAGGAAATGTAAAAACACTGTTCTGACAAACTGACTTAACCCTCAGCTATGGCTAAGTTTACAGAGCTGACTGCAGATCTGCACGTGGTAACACCTGGGCAGGGCTCTCAGCGGCACAAAGCCAAGGACTTAATCCCCCATCCCATACAACATAGGAGTGTTTCAGGGTTTAGTTAAAAAAAATTGTATGTATATGAGATGTAAGCTTCACCTAATGTATGCATGAATCATGAGTCTTAAGAGAATTACCGAATTAAGTAATCTGTGTTCTCACTTAACTGTATTCTTCATTCACAGTCATGGAAACTCCAGCAGTCCTCAAAGGAGCATAACTTAGCTGGTTATTAAATCAGATGAAGATTTAGAAAAGCTGATGAGAGGATTGCATGCCTGAGGTTAGAAAAAGCAGACAACCTTTTTACTGCTGATCTAATTAACCATATTACTGGTTCTTATAAACCTCTTATCTGCTATTAAATGAAGAACTTACAATTGTTTTAAATTTTACCACAGTTTTCTTGAAAGAAAGAATGAGAAGGCAGTAGTATCATTACAGCTGACTATTCAAACCCAAGATCACAGTGCCTTACAAATTATATATACAAACCCTGATCTGTCACCCGCCCCTACTTGCTGAACTCCTTCCTCTCAGCCTGCTAAAGACTGTGCTCAGCACAGCACACTGTCTTCCAACTTGAAAATGTGAGGTCATTTGCACAGTCTGAATACATATAAACAGTTCTACAGCTTTTTTCTAAGCACAAAATTCATCCTGTGCATTAAATCCCTCTCTTAGGCTTAGCATGACTGTTTGGAAAGCAGCCCGGAGAGAATCTCTCTCCATAGGAAACATGCAGCATTCCAACTTTCCTGCATCTAGATAATTAGTTCAGCTGGGTTGGAAGCAAGCAGTTAGCCTTACACTGACACTGCAAAGTGCCTGCATTAGAAATAACGTGTCCACTTTCAAGCTGGTGCAAGCATGCACCAAATATTTTCAGATTTCCCAGCCAAGCACTCCTAAAAATTACCCACATCATTTGAACTGGAAGAAAAAAAAAAGTTCTGCAGCATGAAAGCACATCTGACGTGTAACAGTTGCACCGTATAATTCTACCCCCACCACACGCTCCAAGCACAGTTTTGTCTAAGGTAGGAATGAGGTAAGGAAGTGATTTAATGTTATAACCTATTGAATGTAAAGGCTGAGAATGTCAACTGCGGGATTGCTAACACAATGGTGCAATCATCAGACAATGCCTAGAAGCAGAGGAGCACAAGAGGCATTGTTTCCTTCAACTTAAGTCTTCTATGCCTCATCCCAGAGAAATGAAGTATCTGCGTGGTATAATTCTGAAAGGCAAGACTGTCGGTAGGCCCAATGTGAAATAAAACTAAGAGCTACTACATAAAACAGGTATCCTGAGCAGAAACAGAAGAATAGGTGTTAAGAAGCGTGCAGTCATAGTGATATCCCTGCAAAACCAACCTTGAAGTGCAGCAGCAAGTCAGAAGACTCACCCACGTTACCAGGTGTCTCTTAGCAGACCAAGATTTTGAACATACTAAAAGCATTACAAACTTGAGGCAACATACAGCACTCTAGGCAAACAGCATTTAATCTGAACGCTTACATCCACTTCTTTACTATAACCTAATTTAAAATAAATAAATAAATAAAATAATTCACAAAGCAACCAGAAACCAGCTAAAAGGAAAGGAAACCAGGCCTTGAAAAGCTCGGTCTCAGTTACTCATCCATTATATATATATTTTAAAAAACCTCATTTTTTTCCAAATGATGAACAAAACCATATTGACACACTATAGATCTTCAGAGCAGTTTGCCTGAACCTGAACTGGGACAGTCTTTGACAATGCATTACATATTTATTTGCTAACGGGTATTCTCACCCTGATGTAAACAATTTCACTGCAGCTTCTGAACTTTTGTCACAGGAAGAATCAACAGCAACAGCCTTTACAGTTCCTTCTAACAATGAGTTACTAACCAGAAAATGAGATCCCTAGCATTTGAAATGATCTGAAACGTTGGATAGAGCATACGAAATAAGAAGCCTTCCCCCCATTTCATCAACCTTGTGAAAGAAGATAAAATTTGCAAAATTAAACCTGAGAAGTTTTCCCCACATTTTTATCCAGACCCTCAGAAAGGCTTTTGCTGCTTACCTGAACCATCACTGGACACTGAGCTCGCGTTGATTCCAGAAAGGCCAAATAAAGGACATTCTCGATCAGTGTTTACGTGGCCCCACTTGTGGCACTTAATGCATCTCACGTTTCGCACCTAGCAGGTAATAAAAGAAGGCAAACAACACTGGCTTAAGTCAGTTAACAATACAACTTATCATTACCAGAAACATTTGTGTTATTAGGCAGAAGAAATGCTTTTAGACTCACTGAGAAACACAACAAAATTAAGTCCATGTGGTTGCTCTGCAGTTAGATAATATTTGCAATACACCCAAGACCTCCACAGAGTGAAATGTACGTGACTTGCCTGGATGCCAAACGGCTGGTCTCTGATATTCATGTCATCCTTTGCGTACCTGTTACACAAAAACAAAAAGCAAACACACCATAAATTCACTTAGTTTTTTAAACCAGCACACACCAAACTACTTTGAGACTACTCACTGTTAAAGAGGACTCATTTCTCAGCTACACTTTTGCTAAGCACTCGTTTTAATAGTATACATTAGTTTTGATATATTTTCAAATCTGGATATGAAATTCAAACCAAAACTGAGCTGATCAAGGAAATGGTTCCAGGTTTACAGCTTTTACTAATTAACTGCATGGGCATGAATGAAAACACAAATGACACACTAAAAAATGAAACTGAAAGGAAACAAGAAAAGGTTATGGAAGGTAAACTAAAGAATATATCCTCTGTTGATAAAATCCAGACATCTTACTTTTCTCGAGGGGCAACTTTTTGCCATTCAAATTTGTATTCAGTCTCTCCTTCTTGCTACAAAACACAAAACACGGCAAGTTTGAGCTTTTTCAATACACTTCCACTTTCTGGGTAGAAAACACAATGAAATGACGTAATGAGATACCTCTTTAGCTTCCTCTTCCAATTTTCAGAAATCATGGAAAGAAAAGAAACAATAGATTAATTATACACATAAAATGCAGCCGATGCCCAATCTGGAAACAAAACATGTTGAAGTATATACTAATGCAACAGTACCTTAATTAAAATAGAGAACACAAATAACCAGCTTCTAGTATACGCTAACCTGTATATGCTTCTAGTATATAATAACCTGCTCATCTGTTAAAATTACATTGCTGTGATGTACAAGCACAAAAACTTGCAAATCCTAGCCACTGGAACTCTGCAATAGCTTGGGGTTGGACAGCAATGCTGCAAAGTTCTCTTTGGTTTCCAGAGAGAGAAATTCTGTTTCCTAGTCAGTGTGTCTATCATAGCAGTTATAGAGGGACTCGCCCTGCCAGATTGTTATTATTAACTTTATTAAGATGCAAATTCAGAATTAATGGAGGAAGTCCAGTTACATTTCCTATTCATATTTCTCAATATACGTGCTTCCTAGATTACAATACTGTTAAAATCTGTTCCTTTGCTACCTAATTCATAAAACATAAATTGCAATTTATGAATGGTTTTCCTCTCACAAGGTTTGAATGTAATTCCTAACAGGCACTGGTTTACTGCAGAGCAAGTTCCATTTATATTAAACTTAATGCTTTGGTTACCAGGAACTCAAAAAATACCCTAAAAGCGGAGATGAGATTTTTGGGCTTGCAAGAAGCAAACAGAGTCCGAGCCTCCTCCAGAGTGTCATTCAGCCTGAATCAGCCGTGGTGAGCCTCCTCAGGCCCACTGGCTGGGCAGCATGCCTGGACCACACGCTGGCTTTAGTGAGTCCTCCTGTCTCAGCAGGTCAGCACAACAGCTACAGGACAACCTGTTTTTCACCTTTTAACCAAACCAGTCAACCGTACTTTGTGGTAAAATCTGAACAAAAGATATTTTAGCAAAAGTCATCAGTTTAAAATTACATTTGCTCTGAGCCTAAGGGATTGCTTCAAGTATTCTTCAAGTTTAATAACTGCAAAATCTGCTCTACAATGAGCCCATGCAAGCATTGCCAAGGGTTTTAGTTAAAACAGGAAAAACGTATTCTTACAAATGATGTATTCTTACTCCTGCATCTATCAGTCACCAAAACTTAACAGTGTCAATGTGACCACCAGGCATTCAGGAACTCCTGCTCGTGAATGTATTAAATAGAGTCACAGCCAGATCCACCAGAGTTGGGTAATACGGCATTTATTATTCAGAAGACAGCAGCTAATTAACTTCTTGCTTTGCAGACTCCCATGCCTCAGGTGGATCAAGCTGAATTCCAAGCAGAAGTTTTAAGCAAAAGCCACCTCACTATTTCTAAAAAGGAGAGCTGGCCAAAACAGTTTGTGCTGCTGGAATCAATGTGCTGGCAAGGCCTGGTCTTCCTTGCCCAGTGCCTTATAATGCCTTAAAGAAACACATTTGGCCAAGCACAGAACCTTTGATGCTGCTGAATCTTCCTTTCACACTGAACTGTTGTTTAAATATTCCTCAGTTTGAGTGAAATCAAAGCACTGTACGATCAAAATTATTAAATATGATCCATCTCTGCATATTTCTAGTGGGAAAACAAAAACCAACACCTAGCATTACCCTCTATGACCATACTGCTGTAACATCTAAACCACTGTAGTTATTTGTTCAGAGCGACGTTAGCTCTGTAGCGCTGCCTGCCCACATGCAGACACCCCAGTACCTTTCTTGGCTCCAGGTGGGGCCTCGTACATGAAGTTAAGACCATTCTTCACACGCTCATCTCCCATAAGCAACCTAAAAGGAAAGGACAGAGTTCGGAGTGTGAAACACAAAGCATTCGCATAGGTTTTAGTTAATGAAAAAAACAGAAATTCTCCATCTGCTAATCAGCTGAATATCAAAAAATCCAAGGGTCCAGTCAATGCTTTTGCATGTTCCACTGTGTACCAACGATCACACATTTCAGTCACAGCTGAAATGCAGTTCAACATCACAGTGTCACAATACCAGGCCACCAACTGTCCTGTTCTTCGTAGCACCGACTGAGGGGGAACCTGATTAATGTTGATAAATATCTAAAGGGAAATGGGAGGCAAATGGATGAGTCCAGGCTCTTCTCAGTCACATGTACTGATGGGACAAGGAGCAATTGCCTAAAACTTGTGCATAGGAAGCTCCATACAAACATGCAGAAGAAATTCCCTATGACAAGGGTGATGAAGCACTGGAACAGGCTGCCCACAGAGGCTGCGGAGTCTCTTTCCATGGAGACATTCAAGACCCATGTGTAGCCTACCTGTGCAACCTATGTACCTGCTTTAGTGAGGGTTGGACTCAGTGACCTCTTGAGGTCCCTTCCAATCCCTGCAATTCTGTGGTTCTGAAAGCAGTTTGTCAGTTTTGCTCAATCAGACGCCAGCTTTCCAGTCACTGTCCTCATCTACTGCCACAGTGAGAAACAGCGGCTCTCACCTGTTATCATAGGACTCCTGCTCTTTAAGATACTGTTGCATTAATTCTTCTTGTTTCTTCTTATCATAGGATATCTTCTGTTCCGCCATCCATACCTAGTTAAAACAAGGAGGTTTCTGCTTCAAGCGGACAAGAACCTACTGTCAAACACACCCACGTGTGAACACTTCATTTATTTAGCGTGCTGAAACTCAGCTTTCATCAGAGTATAATTCTGATGATCTATAACTTTAACAACGTTAGAGCACAAGCACGGGTAAGCTCAGTAACGCAGAGGGAAAACGAAGCCCAGACAACAGGCAGGGCACGCCGCCCCGCTGCCCGCACCGACACTCGCCCTCCGCGGGTAACAGGAGCTGCGGGGAGCGCCCTGCGGGCAGGAACGGAAGGCAGCGACTGGCGGCGTGAGGCAACGCCGCGCCAGGTAGGGATGGCAGCAGGGCCGCTGGAGCCCGGGGGTCTGCGCTGCGGCGCCGTACAGCACGCGGCCGGGATACGCTGGAGAGCCGCTCACCTTTTTGATGTTGGACTTGGAGGCGGGATGGAAGTCCTTCTTGCACATGAAGTTGGCGAACGACTTCCCCATGGCTGCGGCGAGGAGCGACCCGCCGGCTGAGCGGATGGGCTGTACCGCTCGCTGCGGGCCTTCCGGGCCGGCGGGCGGGCCTTCCTGCGGGGCGCGGCGTCGTTCCGCTCCTCCCCGCCGCCAGCATGGCCGCCCGCGAGCCGCCCCGCTCCTGTGACACCTTCGTGGCGCTGCCGCCCGCCGCCGCCGGGGGCCGGGTGGTGTTCGGGAAGAACTCGGACCGGCCGTCGGACGAGGTGCAGGAGGTGCTGTACGTCCCGGCCGCCTCGCACCCGGCCGGCGCCCAGCTGCAGGTGAGCTGCGGCGGGACGGGCCGCGATCACGGAAGCGCCCCCGGGGGGTCGTCCCTGGGAGCGGCCCCGGCAGCCCGCCCGGGGCTCCGCGCAGCCAGTCGGGGGCGAGAACGGAGGGGGGGATGTCCTCGGGAACGGCGGTGTTAAAGGCGACGTCTTTGCCGCGGCTCGTTGCAGTGCACCTACATCACGATCGAGCAAGTGGAGCAAACCTACGCCGTGGTCCTGAGCCGCCCGTCCTGGCTGTGGGGCGCAGAGATGGGCGCCAACGAGCACGGGGTGTGCATCGGGAACGAGGCCGTGTGGGGCCGCGAGGAGGTGTGCGATGCCGAGGCGCTCCTGGGCATGGATCTCGTAAGGTCTGCACACGCTGCTTTGGTAAATGGGATTGGATTTAGAACTCGATTTCAAAACGTTTGCATTATATGGGTAAATAGATGCCTATGCACGCAGGAAGCACGTCTGCCTCTCCTGCCGTCCTTGCCGTGGTTAAAAATAAATATTTACTGGCACAGCAGTTAGCTGGTTCCTTTCTGCCAGGAGCTGGAGATGGGAGAGGTGTCACACACCGAAATAGAGTCTAACAAGGTCATCAAGCACGTTCATTCCCTACAAAACTGATCTGAAACAAGGCCCATAACAAGAGCACAGCTACACTTCAGGTCCCAGTGCACAAGCCTTTCCTAAGGTCTGGGTTCACTTCCTATTTTCCCCCTCTCATGCATACCTAGCCACACATCTCCACATAAATAATGACAACTACTTGTTCAATCCGAGTACTCATGCTGAATAGTTATGGTCAAGCTTGTAATTCCAAAGATAACACCTTCCTTCTGTTGTAGGCTTGGACTTGAGAGAGCGGACACAGCCGAAAAGGCTCTTACTGTCATAGTTGATTTGCTAGAAAAATATGGCCAGGGAGGAAACTGCATGGAGAGCCACATGGCCTTTACGTACCATAACAGCTTTCTGATAGCTGACAGAAAGGAAGCGTGGGTGCTGGAGACATCAGGAAAACATTGGGCAGCAGAAAAAGTAGAAGGTATGGCTGATGCTCTATGAAACTAACCTCGGGATATGGATGTGTGCTCGTAGGCACTGGGAGTCACGTCTTAGCGTAGCAGGTTCTCAGAAGGCCTTTTCAGAGTCAGAGATGACCACTTTGCCCTTGGAGAACAGAGAACAGCAAGCAGGTCAGGATGAGAACAGCAGTACATACAGTCTTAAGGATGGTAGTAATCAATTCAGTTTGGTAACAGATCAGTGTGCCCTGAAGTGTTGAGCTATACGTCTTTTGAGGTCTGAGAACGTAAAAATGGGAACAGTCAGGACAGAGCTTGAAACGTGATGGTAGCAGTGGAATTAAATGTAAACAGTGGGACAGAAACAAAGTATTCACTGTATTCAAATGACTTTTTCTTTACCTTCCAAATAGGAGGCGTGCGGAATATTTCCAACCAGCTCTCTATCACAACCAAGATTGACAGAGAACATCCAGAGCTGAAGGAATATGCCAAAAGCAAGGGCTGGTGGGATGGGGAAAAGGAGTTTGATTTTGCTGCCACTTATTCTTATGTAAATACTGCCAGAATGACTACATCCAGAAGCCGCTATTGTGAAGGCTACAAACTTCTAAACAAACACAAAGGTATCATTTGTTGTATTTTTTAAGATTGCATGGTGAGCTACTACATTAATTTAAATCATAAATGATTAAACCTCTGACATGGGCATTCTGTCACATGATCTGATGAACCAGATCTTCTCAGAAACGTTTTTCCTAAAGGAAAAATGCTGAACTTTGGAGGCTTTTGTCCATTTTTTGCCTATTTGGTGATGAGGAAGAAAATAAACCAAACGTCCTGTATCAAATGTCCAGCTACAGTAACAATACTGAGACCATACTGCTAAAGAGTCCATAGGACCTCACTCAGAGTCGTTCTGGTATCCTGTATATTACTACTGGACCTGGAACTAAAAGCAGGGGCTAAAACAGAGTCCCAAGGGTCGGCAACCATAAAGAATCCTATGCACATCTTGAATCTGACCCCATTCACCAGCACAGTGCTCACAGACATAATCTGGTGTTTATTTTTGAGATAGTTTTTTAACCTTCTGCAGCCTAATGAAACTCTGAAAGCAGAATAAAAGAATTTTCTGTACTCTAAGCAGGTGCTTCTAATCACCAACTTATTTATTTTCAGACCTCTCTGGAGAGAAGCTATTACTTCAAACTGCATCCGCCTGGCAGCTTTTTCATACATCTGCCTTCACTTTCTCACTTGAAGTAATTAATTTGAACTCCAATAACCCTGCACCCCAGCGTTTTTTACTTATTTGGCTGAGCTCCGTCAGACCAAGTTCAGCAGTTAGTTCAGTTCATGCATCAGAATGAATTACTTTTTGCTTTCCTGCTTTAGTAAATCCTGCATTCATTTTGGGAATTGCAGGTTCTGAATACTGAAAGCATTTTCATAATACCTGTATTTACCTGTATGATAACAATGCTGGGATTCTATCCGTGTCTTCATTCTAAATCCCCATTTTCAGGCATTACCTGAGCCATTTTAACAATCACACCAGGTGTTCGGGTTATCAGCTTCACGTGGCTTCAGTTCTGTTTAGATTTATTTTAAATAGATGTCCTAACTAGAAGCTATTTGGTTTAAATCACCAGTAAAACCACTGGTTTCTTAATCCATCCTTCCCAGCTTTTTCCTTCCATGGCATTACATCCTTTTTCTTCCCCATGCTTCCTACCACGTGAAGACCACTTTTAGATAAATGCTATTCACATTTCAAATAAGGAATGTATTTTAGGAATATAAGGTAATTGTAAAAAAAAAAAGTCTAGTGGAAAATAGACAACACTGTTTCTGCTCGACAGGTTGCCAGCTCACAAGCCGACTGCTGCTTAGTGTCTTTGATTTGTCTGGCTTGCTGATTGTTATTGTCCAACTTGCCCAGGTTGCTGAGGGAATACTAAGAAGAGATTATTTTCCTACAGACAATTTGTACTGCCTTTTGTTTTTACAGGCACATCTGACTTAGCAGTCATGTATTTTAAGAGCAAACAGTGAGACAGTTTAAAATACATATCTTTATGCAGCCAGAATTTCACTGAGGCAACCAGAAGGAGACTAAATATGGATGGTCCTTCCTCATTGAGAAGAAAGAACTATTGTCATAGAGACATTTAGTACCATACCTCTCAAAGGCCGCCAGCACTTCTTGAAAGATGGATTTACTATTGTAGGTTCTGTTGATTCTGTGTATAAAATCAGTTACTGAAATTCATCGTTCCAGTCGGCAACTTGAAGCTTTTGTGCTTTGGAAGGTCAGATGTTAGCACACCAAAAAAGTCTCAGGGCTTCCTTTCAAAGGCAAACAAAGTTCATGCACAGTTACTTTTTACATTTCAAAGCACCCTCATAGCATTATCTGTGTACAGACCACAACCACCAATATGACTGTTTGTCTTCTTGACTCAAGCACAGTACTTAGAAAGTTCAGCCTTTAATCCAAGCTACTAATTTTCACGTGAAAAGTTACCGTGTGGATGACCATTTGCAAGCCATATGCACCTCACCTCTCTGGGAAACATCATCCTCCCTCCTCCTTTTTGAAGTCATAAATATTGTAGCTCATTATCACTTCGCTCTTTGGAATAAATACTTGGGGGAAAACAGCCATATTTTGTAATGTTTCATATTAAAGTATGGTTTGGCTTTTTAAATTCTTTTTGCCAATACAGCCAAAGTAAGGCTGGCATTGCCTACTTTTCAGCCAGTTGCAGAAAACTTACCAGTTGGCAGTATAAATAGCACTGTGTGTAAATGACTGTTTTGTATCTGAAATAGGCGCTATCACTTCTGAAACAATGATGGAAATTCTTCGTGACAAAGAGAGTGGCATTAATATGGAAGGTGGTTTTATGACAACTGGAAGCATGGTGTCCGTGTTGCCTCAGGACCCTAATCTGCCATGCATTCACTTCTTTACGGGAACTCCAGACCCTGCAAGGTGATGCAGCAGCAAGTCATGACAATAAAAAGCTGTAAATACTTTAATGAAAAGTGTGTCAGTTTGTCTAACTATAGATTCCTTTTTGTTTCATTTTCCAAAGAACCCACAATCAAATAGCAGGGGGAATGTAATGCTTGTTATGTACATTAATACTCTCTACCAGCTTATTTAGTGAAACATGCTGCTGTCACATTGACTTAAAAACATGTTAGGAGAATTTTTTGCTTTAGTTTTTTAAACTTCTTCCTTGAGAGAAGGAAGTATGGGGAAAACACAGCAATCTATGACTCCTTTTAAACACAACTATATCAGTAAAAATCTATGTTCTCTTTTCTCTTCCTAGGTCTGTGTTCAAGCCTTTCATTTTTGTGCCTGGAATTACTGAGTTATTGAAAACTAGCTCCCCTACATTTGGTCCTGATGATCCAGTCAAGAAGCAACCACGTTTTCAGAGTAAGCCAGATCGAAGACATGAGCTCTATAAAAAACATGAAAGTGCTGCTGTAGTTATGGAAACTATGAAGGTATGTTGATTAAATTAGATTTCAGTCCAAGCAGGTGGTTTATATAAGCTTCTTGCTCACATTTTGTTAATGTGATATCATTAAATGCCCTTAGATGAATGGTGAAGAAGATAGTGCTCCAAAAGCCAGTCATCTTGGAATCTGGCATGCACATGTTTCTAACACTAAGAACTGAAACTAGCTATACCACTATACATAGCCCCAGAGAAGTGCTGCTTATCTTGCAAAGAAACAGGCCATACATATGCCTGTACTACTCAGACAACAGGGAGATGGTTGAGCAGCTGCAGGCAAATATACAGCTCCTGAGACAAGTACATAAAACTCTTCAGGGCCCCGGTCTCTACCAGCAAGGAAGTCATGCCTTCATACCTTTTACCATCGCTTGGTATGAACAGACTCTTCTTATGCATGTTATGTCAGCCTTAGGAACCAAAACTCAGTTTGAATAATTCAGCTTCGTTTTCCTCTTAACTCTCCTGCTTCCCCCAGAGCTCTTTTCTCCACAGAATTAGCATCTCACTGACAGTCATGGCAACACTGTTACTAGTACGTCTTCTCAGGATACTGGCAGTAACAAGTTGTACCAAACGCTGAAACCAGATAGATTTTAGCAGCATGTTCACAACAGGTAAATTGTAGGTAGCTCTGGACTCAGCAGTTACATGGAGCCTAATTTTGCTGATCTAAATGGCAGCATGGACGTAGCAAGCACTATAGAAATATCTGAAATACACAGAAGTTATTCTGAAGCAGCCAAAATAGCATAGCATTAAGCAGTATATATAGAGGAATTTTCCTGGACATCAGGGAAGAAAACAAGATCACAAAGATAGTTGGGCACAGAGGTAAAGCAGGAAGGCAGGTACTTCTAACAGTAGTAGTTCTCCTGTTTACACAGTTAATGTGCTCTAAAAAGTTTTGCTGGCTTCAATTCCTGGAGCAGCTCCCCTCCCAGGGACATTAGTCAAAGGATGGAAGGGAAGTGGGGAGAGTTCTAGGTATTAGAAAAGATCTAAGAAAATTTGCCACAGTGCTAACTTCTACCAACTGTAGGGTTAAATAAGGACAGTACAACAGCATTCTATGAACACTACTAAGTTGTATAGCTGCTAGTGAAACACAGATACTTCTTTTTGCAGGGCAAAGGTAAAGAAATGCTGGAAGAGATACAAACACTGGAGAAAAGGAAGATGAGTGAAATGGAATCAATCCTGCAAAATGGATGTCCTGACATTAACCAACTAGTTAACCTCTTTTCACAGTGTGTAGATGAAGAACTCAAAATATATAGTTAAAATTACTGTTTGAATGGATTGCTTTTATATTTACCTCTTCTCATGGAGTGGCTCTATAGATTACCTCCTATTTTCAATATACCAGTTATCTAGTACGGAAAGTTTTAAAGATGCAGATTTCTATTCAGGCCAAACAGCTTTTGGTTGTAGGAAGCAATGCAGAAAAGCCTCTCTAGAGCTAGACAGTACCTTTGTATCTCACAAAAAGCTGTCAAGATATGCCAACAAATGGATGCAATTAGAATCCAGTAGCTTGACTGAGTTGCAGAACAGCCCCATGTTATGCATATATAACTTTTACAGTCAAAATAACAATTGCAGCAGAATTTCTCCTTGCCTGAATTTAGATGGCTGGGCTGGAAGACTTGCTAAAGTGTAGGAAGTATTGCTTTCACTGAATAAAAAGGAAAGTGGAATGCAGGGTAAGAAAGATTGATGTTCAGCTCTTTGATAAATACTCTCTAAGGTGCATTTCCCGTGTTCCCGTCTACTCCTTTAACACAGGGTGAGGCTAAGAACTTAAAACTATACTGAATCTAGATCGTAACTTTATCATGATTTGTTGTGAAATCTGATTACTTGAAATTCAACATCTTGCAAGTTACCACACCACTTTCACTTCCCTATTTTTCCCACCGATACCAAAAAATAATTTATTTACACACAATAGAATTATTTTAAATTAATTTTGCTGGTCAAGCTGTGACACTACTTTTACTAACCATAGTGAGGGATAAAGAGAGGAAAAAAAGGAGGAAGGTTCTGCCTTTGCTAAATGATCAAGGAGGATGAGAATTACAAGCCAAAGGAAAAAAAGCTCAGTACTTCAGAAATTAACACATAAAATGAAATGGAGCTTTGAAACTACAATGGTAGTAGGTGACAAGATGCAGTATCCTCCAATGATCTCCTATTCTGGAGATCATATATTGACTGAGTGGCAGTAACAAGACTGTCGAAGAAAGTAAGCTTGAGTCAACTGTGAACCTTTTGTGCATGTTTTAACCATCATCATTTCTTAGAAATTCAATAGTACAGTAGACGCTTCTGAACTAGATGGTATATTCAATAAAAATATGCTGTATTTACCTGTTTTCCTCATGAATGTCTGTATCTGACAATTAATTTGTATCCGTGTCCTATTTGGGATCATCAGCTTTTCCACACTATCTCCATGATAACTTCAAAGAAGCAATAAGTGCCAGGTAAAACTGTGCAGGAAACCAAGGTAAGAGCCAAGTTCACCAGCAGCATAGCAACATGAGATATGCTACACTGCAAGCATAGGAAAGTTACAAAACAATTAAAGGAGCGAAGGTGGTTGCATAGGTCTTTAAGCAAATTTCTTGGCCGCTTAGTCTCAGGACAGCAGTTAACCAGGTTATCAAGGTAAATACACATTGGTCAGACTGTAATATATGCAGATACAGGACAGCTGTTCTTCTAGTTTCTGTGTTGTCTTTCAGTTATTTGTTTAGAGAATACTCAGTAAAAACGTTATGATGTGTTCAGATGAATCAAGTCATGGCCAGCAGAGTAGGAGATACTGTGACACCTTTCCTCCTGGGATCTCAGCTTCCTAGTAATCATGTGGTACAAAACACAAGTTGAGAGCAGAAAGAAAAAGTAGCACTCCCCCCTACAACTGTATTTAAACAATATATATACATCAGAATGTCCGCTAGAGGGCAATCTTAGCACGTATTTCACCTAGAAATGCCTTACAGGCTTTTTTTTTCTTTTTTTTTTTTTTTTAAATTTAGAACTTAATTAAGGATCATTAATTAAAAACTAATAATTAAAAAAATACATCTTCCAAGTTAACTGATATCTATCCTCAGCTAATCAACCTTCAAAACAAAAGAACTCATTGCATCACTGACCAAGTCTTAAAAGCAAAGCTGTTTACCAAACACACACATCAGTAGATAAACAACTGCTGTACGTTGAACTGCCAACTATTTTAAAGCCTACTGGTGCTCCCTTGTGGAATCAAATATTTGTCAGATATAGGAGTTGAATAACTTTCTAATGTCACTCTAAACCTGTTCTTTGCTTCCAAAAGTCTCCACTGATTTAGAAATATATGTTCCATGTTTGTTTTACACTTTCTTTAGCCAATTTGTTAATCATCATAGACTCTCATCAGACTAACTGTGATATCAGAAGTCACAGTGTTGTAACAGTTCATCTAACCGTATTTTTTAGTCGTTACCAAAAGATGTCCTCTTTCATTAGATTTTCAGAAGGGAGCCTTCCCTAAGCAAACATTTTGAGCAATTTCTTATTTAAAACAGATATGCTGGTTTCAAATCTACGAAGCATTAGAGCCATTACTAAGAGGCCAAGGCAAGGACATCATGATGAAATGAGAGAGCTGAGTGCAAGAAGTAAAAAGTACTTGGTAAGGGGATGATTCCAAAACATTCCTGAAGATCTGAATTAGCTCCTTGCTGGCATCAAGAGTAGACATGCAACGAGAAAAAAAAACTGGTGGACATCCATTCACAACCACTCTGCATACCCCACAAGGCACATCTGAAATCCAGAAGCCACCCGAACAAATCTCTCAAAAAGATGCGCTTCATGTAAAACTGATGTGCACCCGTCACCCTCGCACGCCCTGCATCACACCACAACCAGAACTCTGAAATCAATATCAGATTTATTAATAAGTTACATTATTTAGAAGCCAGACACATAGCTTCTGCTCTTTAGACATGTATATGTAGTCATTCCAAAACGTTTGATGTCATTGTCTTCAGCAGTTCTAATGGAAATAAAACTGTAGTTTTCCCTTGGGGCCACAGCCCAATACAAATGTCAATTACCATGTTGGAAACATTAAAATATGTCAGTTTGTGTAGCATACGTATACAGTTATGTTTCAGAGCACACTGCAGATATGCAATAAGACTGAAATATTTTGCAGAGTTATAGCTACCGTAAAATGACTGTTTCCTGAACAACAGTTTATACTGCTAAAATCATTTTCAGTACTTAATCCAAAGTAGACACGTAAGTGGCTGCAATAAAATCTGTATTTAAAAAATAAAAAAAATTACTTTAAATTAAAGGATGCTTTTTAAAAAAGTCATTTGCTTGACTATTCCAGATGAGTAAATACTTTTTTAGTATTTGCGTTCCTTTCCCCCATTATATAACATTTTATATAGACAAATAAATGCCATTCTTTCAGCATTAGAACTGCTTTTCCTAGTAGTGTAATGGCTATCAGATACTACAGTTTGTCTTTAACCTCTCCAAAATACTCTTGAAGTTTCTGCTGTCAGTGCACGAGAATCTGAATGACACTGGATTAACCACTTAACCTCATAGAGGGATACCTGAGGCCTATTTGGAAAGTCTGTTGTGTGCCCAATAATAACATTCTAATATCTCCAGCTTTTCTGAACCTTAACCTGGATACTCCATTAGGGTTGTTTATAGAATAGACTTGAAAGTCAATGCATGTTATTTAAAAGATCTCATGGTTTGGTAAAATGTTGGGTCTTGACTTGCACAAATGTCCTAGGCTTCCACAAGTTCTCTGTCTGAGGCTGGCACTTCTGAATTATAATGGAGGCTTACTCCAGAAACTAAAAATCCACTCTTGACAAAGCTGTTACCACCACTAAAAGGTAAAATTTCAGAACCAGCTGTTCACATAAGAGTACATCATATTGATTCCTAATTTGAGTAGGGATTATTTTTGTATGTTCCTGCAGTACCTTTGTAGAAAAACATTTTTTATTCCACTCCTTATTTCCTCATCTTAAATTCTATTACGTTGTAATCTCTTCACAAGTATTCTGCTTTTACAAATGGAGGGGTTTATATTTAAAAGGGAAACAAACTGCCTGGTCTAAGGTGTTCACAACCAGAATAAGTTTCTGGTGTTATACAAGAGTATACAGTAGTAAAAACTGAGGTACAATGGAAGAAGTCCTATTTCTATGAAGTTAGTGGGAGCTTGACCTTAAGAAGGGATCAAAATTGCATCACGGTGAAATATTATAAAACATACAGCAACATGAAATATTTCCCTCACGTATGTTTGTTTTTTTTCCCCATTGTGGCACCAGCCACTAAAGTTGCTGTTATAAGTGCATGTATAATATGCCATTGACACATACCATTTTACTGTTTGTTTTGCTGAAAATGGAAGAAATCCAGAGTATCTTCTTTCGATCTAGTTGCCTTCTGGTTTAAGAATGGCTTTCATTTGCTTCAGAATTGGCAGAAGTAGAACCACATTTCCTAACTTTACAAGAGAAGGTAACATGACCCTCCAGGAGACCTGAGAAAGAAACACTTCCAGTTTCAGCAGCAAACCCAGAAGAGATGTTCACATTTACCCCTACCTGCCTGTCCTCTGTCTACATGCTCAGGTCATTGGCTCTCCGCTGTAGTTGCTCTCTTTTGAACAAAGCGGTAATATAAATATTCATCCCGAAATTCAAATTCATTTGTAATATGCTGGATGACACCTCCTTTCATCAGTCTGTCTCCGTACATCACAGCTTCACCACGGTCAGAGGCGAGTCCAACTTGGATGAGCCAGTTCACCAGGTCACAGCCAAAGAAGATGCCAGTAGAGATCTTTGCACCACACCTGTATGTCAAAGGAATGATTCACCCACATGTTCTGTAAATCTGGTATCACCACTGCATGATGGGGAAAGGCAAGGAAAAATAGCAGGAAACAAGGAAAGACATCATGATAGTTAAGAGCACGTTAGAGGAGAATTTGCAAGTTTTTCATAATAGGGACATGCCACTGTTCACTACCTTTTCCTACAGACACTTCAGTGAAAAGAAAAATTTACATTTGAAGTTACTTTAGGCCTCTGTAAATAACAACAAACAGAAGCAGCAGTTTTCCTACTAGCACGCACAGTGCAAGCCTACTTAGTGAATACTTACTTCCCATGTACTCATTAGCATGACCATTTCTGCAACAAAATATGATTTGAGTGCAACGTGCCTGCAGCAGCAGGACCTCCATCTGCACTTCAATACCATTTTATAGTTTCTCTACAGCTTCAAGCAGAAAACAACTGCTTACATGTATCGTAAACAAAGACCATTTAAGATGAATATCTGGTTAAATATTTACTACAGCAAGCAGTACTAAGAATAAATGAAAGAAGACTAAACTAATTTACTAACTTATGCAACACATTTATGAAGTAATTCCACTAACATCTAGCCTAGCTGCAGTAAATTAGCATTCTGAAATTTACCTGCAGCAATGAATGTTTCTGCTCGTCTAAAATCTGCTCTACAGAATCCAAGCACAGGATTTCTGAAGATGATTAATAATTATACAGGATAGCAAAAAATAAACTTCTATTTTTTTTCCATCTTTTATTTTTTTATCTCAGTTAAAAGCAACAGCAACATATAGCAAGTTAATATTATAGAAGAGAAAAAAAAATCCAACAAATTAAAATCCATGATCAGAAGGTCTTAGTTATAGGATGTTTAAATCAATGAGGATACGATCAAGTTACACAAACATAAATGCTTTATTTTAATTCACAAGGAGGAAAAAAAGACATGAAGCTTGTTCTGCATGAACTTAACATGAAAACAATAAAGCAGTTAAAGTCAGATTTAATGTATTCTCAGATGATACATAATTAAAAAAAAAATATGAACAAACACAAAAAAATGTTAAAACTAAACCAAACCGCCCCAAACCCAGAAAGCCATAATAACAGTCGAAGTGCAAGAAACACAGAGCTTTAAAAACCTGTCTTATTTCAAAATAGTTTCTGATAATTCATTTCTGTGTGGCAAGTCTTTGCCCTGCCATAGTTCATAGTTTCAGCAAAACTTTCAGTTCACTGTATGAACTCAAAAGGTGTAAAGTCCTAAAGATGTTCTACTCTCACACAGCAAGTGGCTCTGTTACAATAGCTTTGCCTCTTGCAGTTGTTATTAGTAACATTTTCTACCATAAATACCAACACCTTATCAATCAGATGAAAGTGAAGCATCACACGTGCTATTACAGGTATTGACACATACACTTCTTCGGAAAGATTTTATACCTAAACTGCTAAATGCAAGAACTGGGGATAGGTCTTAATGAGGTGCTACCTAGCATCAAACCCAGATGAGATGACACGATAATTTGTACCTTGGTGTTTCAGTCCTAGACAAGAAATATTGTTACTGCAAAATTCTTAATCTTCACTTGAAGGTTTGAGTAAATACATCAGAACAGAAATCACCCACAGAATGATTGTACTGCATTTCATTATTTCCAGAAAGTGAGCTATGAGCTTTGTTAAAAGGTTAAATGTGAAGGGGGAAAAACTTACCTTCTGCCTTTGACGATGCTTTTGACACAGTGATCTCTATGATAATGAACAAACTGTTGACAGGTCATCCTGATTTCCTCAGGTAGAGTGGGATCTGCATGCCCTTCTGCTTCTCTGCCTCCCCAGAGAAATTCAAGCCTGGGGTGAAGGCGTGGGAGCAACAATAAAAAAAAAATAAAATCAAATCAAGCAAAGGCACTTTTAAGGAAACTGGAAATAAGAATGGAACTTACAGGGATTTTTTCCATAGCTTTTTACTGTTTTTCTGCAAATGTTTTTAATATAATCTTCTTAATATACTTGTAAGCCCTTTGAACAGTAAAAAGTTTTTCTCTGGGCTCAGGCAGAAGGAAGGACAGAGAGTAGCCAGGAGCCAGCCCTAGCTAGCTCTAATTTAAAGATGGCTTTGTACAACTTACTTCTCCAATGGTACCAATGAAAGTCTCAGTCCACACAGTGAACTTGTATGAGCTAATTAATAGTGGACTTTAAAACAGTGATGAAAGAATCTGGACCAGCACTGACAAATAAATTATTTTCTTCAGCTGAAACAGTTTCTGAAGATCCACTATTATGCACTTTACCGTTGTTAGACAAGGATTTTGTCTACGGTGAGTTTGTGAGATTTTTGTCAGCACAAGTGCATCAGGGCAGCAGTAAAAACTCCTGTATAATTGAACTGCAATTAACTCTCCATAGTTGGGAAAGAAAAGAAGTTTTAAAAATAAAACAAATAGGGAATTGAATGCCATGGCACAAAGCACTCAAAACCCTTTTAAAATTATTGTTGTTAATAATTAAGCTTATACCTACAAATGTAAACATTTTACTTACCTTCGCTTGAATGGCAAAATGATTAAATGCTTATCCAAGCCAAAAATACCAAAGGAAATGAAACCCTAAAGGAGAAACACAGAGAAAATAGAAGATTAAGCAAAAATTTTTGGCTTCTGAAGAAGAACAGAAATAAAGTGTCAATAACTAACTGCCAAAACCCAAATTAAGAGTATCTCTCCTTCCTAGACTCTACTTGGAATTGATTTTTTTTTTTTTTTTTGCTTTGTTTTTTTCACTTAGTCCTTAAAGAGACAGATTAGTATATAACAGTCTGTCAAAGAAATTCTCAAAGCAGCAATTCTGTAATTAAGATATCCAATGAACAAAATGTCAGTATCTTCACATAGCCAGTTACTTAAATCTGTCTTTGTTAAAGTCAAGAAAAGAACTGACTACAATTTACATGCTGTAATGTTCTCCTACTATTCTTCCATGCTGCTTTTATATCAAAGTCAGAGTATCATCACTTGATACTGCAATGCATCTCAGAGATGCACGTGTTCACAGACCTAAGAAATACTCCTCTGGTAAGTACTAACACTGTTTTGCTTTCATCTTCATAGACCACAAATCTAACGTGTCAGTTTGAATTGAAATAAGTGCAGCTGTAATATTTGTACATCTAATTGTGTCAGTTGTTACTTAATAGTGAAGGAACTGAAACTGCAGAGGTAGTAACTTAAAGCCCTATAGGCAAAGTATCTATGTAGCTATCTTGTCCCTATGCAGTTATTCTGAAATTTTCTGCTAAAAATAAAGCTGAAATCCTACTCTGTCTCAGTGGGTGCTCAGCTGCCACTTATACCTTTTAAAGTGCTCAAAGCAATCGCATTATGATAAGACAACTATCTTTTGACAAAAAGATAAAGAAAGGAAAAAAACTGGGGGGAAGAAAAATGGCAAAATAGCTTAAGGAACCAGTGTCTTCAGTATTATTCGAGGCCTTCATCTTACAGCACTTCTGACAGCATGAGCTGCAACATCTACAAAGCTATTTTCAAAATAAACATTTGTAAGTACCTGACCAAAATTAAACACAGCACAAAAGAACTGCAATTCCACATACAGTCTTCCAGGTTCTTGGTTGAACAGCCACCACAAACAACTGGAGAGATTCTGTTTAAAAACACAAAACAAACAAGAAAAATAAAATACAACAAACTCAAGGTTAAAATCAAAAGCGCTTTCTTGCTCTTCACCTGTCTTTATTCAACAAATAATTCACATAAAGACAGTAGGAGAAAATAAACACTTCAGAACATTATTCTAATTAGGCTTAATAGCTGGGAGTAAATGACTGAACTTGTTTGTTTTTAAAGAAAGTACTGGAAAGCATATCAGTGTAGAGGTCCTGCCTGTTCAAATGTTTATACAAGGAGCTTGCTTTAAGCATTCTCAGGTGTTCAAGCTAACACAGACAATATTAGCCCAGACACACTTGCAATACTTGTCTTGAGGCCTGTTGAGCTGACATCGTTGCTTTCTACATATTTTCTACATAGTTAAGATTGCTTTAAGCTGAAGCACATCACGCTTCAGCTATTTTGGATACCTGATTCAAGAAAATAAAGTGTCCAAAGTTAACCACTTTGGGTGAAAAGGATAATGAACTAATGCAATCGGCCTCATTTCATCGTATCTAAGTATTCATTTGGATTCAGTTGAAAATAGAGGGTCAAATTTGGGACACTGCTGTAACACAGAAAATGTATCAGATATTCTGTTCTAATATATATTTTTACTGCAGTTTTCAGAATACACTTCCTTTTTAATTTAATAGGCAATACCAATTTAGTTGTCTTGTCCCCAAATCAGCATGAAAAGCAATGAAAACACATTCTTCCATTTCAAATAATGTCTTACACTATCTTATTTACTAAAACACCTCTATGAAGTCCAAATTCCAAACTAAAGCACGATCAGTTGAAACAATTTTTGTACAGTCTCTTTCAGAAGTAGAATTCACTTCATACTTTTAACTGATAGCTAGAGAAGGCAATTAGCTCTTGAGAAAAAATAGGACAAGGAGTGGTAGTGATGAATTAATTACCCAATGATGTGATTCCAATTTTTTCCTGTCCTTTTGGGGTTCTCCAGTGAAGCTTGCTCACTGACACTGTTGGCCTTAACTTGCCTTTTATTTTTCTGTGCCACACAATAAATTAATCTTATGATACACCTCCTACAATAGGAGAAAAAAATAAAGCCTCTGATTTACTTAATATATAGCTATAAAAAGTAGGAATTGGAAGATTTTTTTTTTACTGGGCTGTCTACATAGCCTTCCTAAAAACGGTCCCACCTCAATGAGAGAAACAACAGGGAGAAAAAAGTATTTACAGCAAAAAGGCCAACAACAAGAAGCAAGCACAGCAGCACATGTCTGGCCAGCTGTTTGTCTCCAGTCTGTAGAAGCTGTTCTTCCTGAGCCAGTACGCAGGTCTGGGCGCTACAATGATTCACACACTGATCAGCTGAAAAACAAACAAGAAGTTTTCATTAGGCTAACTTACCATCTCTAAACTGATAAGTAACTTGCTAGCTACTAGTTGAGTTAAATCACTCTGTGTTTGTATTGAAGTCCTACACACAGTATTAACTTTGACAACAACCAGTTCAGACATCTATCCTCAAATGGAAGTTTGTGCGTGTTCCTAAAATGAAGAAACTTCACAACAGAACTCTTCCTTCAAAGGTTTAATAGAAATTGTGATTAAGAATTAGCTATAATGAAATATTAGCCATTTCCTCAAATCAGATTTCAAACATAGAAATAATATATGGAATAAATATTCTAAGTATACTGCAGCTGCAATATCTGTACTCCATATATCGGTGCTGCCACAGAAAAGCAACCATGTTCATTTCTGTTCTGCTACCCTATTTCTAAAATGGTATAACAAATAATTGCCATAACTCTATTAATCAAAAGAACCAAACACATAGAGAATAGATGCTTTTATTTCACCCAGAGTTCTCAGCAATACTGAGCATATTCCTCTAGATGGCAGTGAAAAACTGACAGTGAAGGACATAACTAAGACTTTATACCAAATACCTTTAGTAGTGCAACAGGATAACACAATGATTACTAATGGCTGCAGTCAGTTACACGAGTGTATCCATTACAATTTGCTTTTAGGGATTTATAGCTTTTTGTACTGTTCACATAGGCAGAAAAAAAAAAATCCCAGTTAATCATAAGATTCAAAATATCTTATCCCTTATGATAAGGAAATTTAATTGCCCTTTTCCTATCACTGGAAGACATTGTTATGATATTTGTCTGAACTACTTCATAGAAAAAATAGTTGGCAATAAGTAGAAAGCTACATACTGTGAAAGGAGATAAAACAAGGTACATTTCAGCATAAAATATTTAGTTTTGTTTGAAGTTATAATGCATTTAGGTAAAGCATATGGATATGGACTTCCTTGTTAAAGATGGAAAAAAACAGGGAAAAAAAAAGGCTGTCCTGTAGATAGTTTTCACTGTTGAAAGTGATGTATGATGAGAACAGGCTGAGCATTCAATTTTCCAACAGGTGCTGAACAGCCACTTTGATCCATTTCTCTATTTCACTGAGTGGGGTTAAGGACCCCCCAGACAATTTTCTCCATGTCTCTCCCCAGGATCTGGATACTACAGCAGCATGGACATTTGATCTAGCCTGCAGTAAGTATTTGCTCTTTTAGACCTAAAGTTTCTTATTCAAAACTTGTGCATGACTACAATAGAAGCTTTAAAAACCTTTTTGGGGTGGAGATAAGATGTGAATATTAGAATATAATAAATGTGCTTTAGTCCGACTTTGTCTCAATTTTAGAAGTTTAACATTTAGCAATCACACTCCTTCCAAAAATAAATAAATAAATAAATAAATAAATCTACCAAATGTATGCAAAACTGTCACTCTAGTAATTAAAGATTTCTATTGAACAACAAGAACAGAATAAATACCAATGCATATACCAACACTTGAACTTAATACGAAATATAAACTACTGAAGCAAAGTTGAGAGAACAACGGTTTTCAACATGACCTGGGAGAACAAATAGTTTTGCTGTGAGTGCAACACACACAAATGCGAGAAGAGAGTCAACCAGGAAATCCTAGAATGGTTTGAGTTGGAAGGGACCTTAAAGACCATCTCATTTTAATCCCCTGTACTGGGTCTGACTGATATGGAGTTCACTTTCCCCACAACAGCCTACACAGTGCTGTGCTCTGCACTTGTAGCTGGAACAGCCTTGATACCATCTCAGTGCTTGCCTATGGCTAAGCAACACAGGCACAGCATGGAGGCTCTCTCCAAGATCCCAAATCCAGCAAGCTCAGGTTGGACAGGAGCTGGGGAGAGGACATGGCCAGGGCTGCTCTTGTTCAGAATGACAGGCATTTTCATAACAACTGCCACACATACTTAGGTTCTGATTCCCAAGATGTGACAACATCACTTGATAATGGGAAGCAGAAAATAATTGTTTTTTTCTCTGTGATTGTTTTTTTTTTTCCCTTCTTATCTTTCTTTTCCCTTTAGTTAGTTATCTAACACTTAGAGACTTTTTCCCCCCCTTACATCATATTTTATTTCCCTCATCTTCTTTTGAGGAAGGGGGTTGAGGGAGAGTTGTGGTAGAGTTCAGTTGGCCATTGCTGTGAAACCATCATATCCTCCCACCACAGGCAGAGAGATCTTTTAGACCAGGTTTCCCAAAGCCCCATCCAACCTGGACTTAAACACTGCCAGGTAACAGGGTATCCAAAGCTTCTCTGAGCAACCCATTCCAGTTTGTCATATTAATACAAAGATACACTGCTGTTTTACCTGTCTCGATTGAAGGAACCTTGTTTTCAACAGCATTTGGCACTGCTTTGCCCTCCTTAGCACAGGATATTTCCCCATTCATTGTTTGACAAGAACAGCAATCTAATAAGCATAATAGGATAGTTAGTTTCTTTCACCGCAATAATTTATTTTCAAAAGTATAACACAATATGCTATACTCCAGTATGTTCACAAATAATCTAAAAGGGGAAAGCAGACAACTATTCCAGTTTACTGAGAGAGCATATGCATTATATTACAAATACATAAAAATATCTAATGTAGCACTACTGCCACAGAATCAACACGTGCTTTTAGCTAGAAAAAAAAAACACAAGGGAAATGAGTAAGAAAGCCAAAGTCAAACAAGGAGTAGCAATGTTGTAGGCCTTTAACTCATTCTCAGGGAGACAGTTTATTGGGTAAATAACCTATAACACCTACTGGACTGCATTTATCACATGCTTATGAAGACACTATCACTTACAGAAAACCCACATACGTGGTTTTGTTTTATTTTATTTTTCCCCTGTTCACTTCCCCCACTTTACATTAATAATAATCAAACCTTCCCTAGAAATATAAACCTAAGTCCTTGGACAGCTACATCTAGATTTTTCTTTCTCACTAACTTTACATTTGAAGTTGTAAACAACAATCCCTCCCAGGTCAGAATTAAATTTGGAACGGTTTTGTTTGGTTTTGTAACCCAGGTTGTTTATTTGTTTTTACAAAGCTACTTTCTATACCTCTTTCTGGAGACAGCTGCGCAGAGCAACCTGTAGAAGGTTGTGCAGGAGAAGGTGGTGCAGAAGACCCTGCAGAAGGTTGAGGCACAGTGGCTGAAACTTGATTCCCTTCTACTTGGCCATGAGGTGAATATGGGTTCAGTACCTCATAGTTTGACTCTTGTCTATTTCTGTTCATGCACATAAGTGAGATGCCTGACATCAAAATGCTGATGAACAGGACCACTGCTGTGGTGATTATCTGTTAAGTAAAAAGAGAGAAAAAAATGTACATACCTAAATACAAACTAAAGGAAAATTGTTGCACATATCTTTCCTTCTAACATTTGCAGCTTCCTAAATACACTGAGAAATGCATCCACAGGGAAAGCTTTCTGCTCTTCCATCTTGTGGCATTGAAAGTGAAGGAGCACTTAGTACATGAAATATGTTTTATTTTTCATGAGTAAGACAGCTACTTTTATTTTATTTTCCTCCCCTTTCCTCCACTATGCACTATGCACTACGTGAATAATCCTGAGCAACACATAATCTCTCTATCCATAATAAAGGCAGAGGGAGAACATAACAACTAGCTAACCTAGCACAGATCACATCCTCCAGTAAAGACAAACTACTTAATGGTAAAAACACAATTTCAGCCTTGGGAATTTCAAATCCTGACTGCACAGAGAACTCTCCCATAGCGCAAGCAGTCACTGCTACCAAGGTAATGTAGATCCTATCTACTACAGCTTAAAAAACATTAATTAGCTATTGGATGGTGTCAATTTTTGTCACGGTTTTGTAATTTTTGCTATTGGTATTCCACATCATAACATCATGTAGAGCACAGAGAAGAACTACACGTCCCAGAGGACCTCACAGTCAGAGAGGGAAACATGTCACGGAAGTGACTCTCACTCTCTCTCTCAGTGCCTGGCAGTGGGTGTGGGTGTGCTTCTAAGCTGTGTGCCTTCAATTTCGAAGTAGGTTTCTCAGTCTTCAGAAAACTCTCTCTCTCTCTCTTATTTTACATGATTTATTAGCCTCAGTTTCAATTAGATTGTATTATATTGTGTTACCTTGCATTCTGATATCACAGTTAGAAAAATAAGCTTTCTCCTTAGATTATTGCCATTGCTCTGTTTGTTTCCTTGAGTCCAGCTTCCATCTCCCTACTCCTTTTCCCTTCCCATTTTTGGGGTCAGGGGGCCTGCCCATGGGCCTACTGCCCCCTGTCACGGACATAGATTCATGTAGGTAACTCCATGACAATTTTAGATGATTGTCAAGCTAGACTACAAATTAGTCACTAAGAAGAGAGTCTGCAATTCATTACTACTATTTCCTTTTACTATTTCCTTTGAAAAGTCTAACTCCACCTTTTTCTTAGTCATATCTGTCTAAGCTTGAAGGTCATTGCTCAAACAAGTTTTTCTAATGTTCCATTACAGAAATATTTTTATAGCAATCTGCAAGCATTGTATAATGATACTGTTACAGTAGCACGTACTTTGACTGGAAGCTACTTACATAAGAATCAGAGAACACAATTTCTTAACGATATATTGGATATGGCAAAAGTCAGAAGAGACAAGAACAGAACATACTCATACCTGGTGTTTTCCATAGAAAAAGGCAGAGTCAATGCTAGTGCTGTTACGTTCACCCACTATTAACAAGATTCCCACCAGAAGTGTTGGGACTCTGAAAATGAAAAATATGAACAAAGTAACATATTTAGCTAGCTCTCATGAATCCTACGGGTAAACCTCTGTGCTGACTTACCCCCATCCAGCTATGATTATAAACCCAATGGGAATCTTTACTGTTTCTCTCTTCTTCAACAGAAACAAAGAGAAAGATAAAAAACCTACAAAGAACAAAATAAATGCCTTGTTTATTATTAAAAAGAGAACTGAAAATTACAGATTCTAGACACTCTAGTGTGTGACCTGCTTAGGAACCAAAGTGTTCCTCTCAGACCTCAAATATCCCAAAATATTCTTTTTCTAGTTACATTCTGAGAAAGTAGAAGAGAAACACCTACTTAAAAAATTAAATCATATGAATAATGAACTTTGAAGAACTACAGAACTATACATAGGAGTATCTTCTGCAAATGTCTATTCCATTCCCAAGCCCAATAATACTTTCCTTGCTGAAGCAAAGCTAGTGTTTACATGAGGCTACACTAATCATACGCTATCTTCTATCTCAGCCAAACAAACACAGCCTACTGCAAAAAAGCATCACACAAAATAAACCTTTCCACTTCTGGCCTCAGGAATGGTATAAGAAGTCTTTTTTAATTACACCTGAATAGTTCACCAAGTTCCTTCATATGTCTTTAAAATCTGCCTACTGCAACTAATCTCTTCATTAATCATCCACACCTGCAGAACACATACATTGTTTTTTGGAAATTGCAACTGCCACAGGGAAGAAATAATAAAGCTCCTTTGGTATCTCCATTCTGTTTTTCCTGTTTTTTGAGGCATAAGGTTTTAAGATCTCCTTAATGCTGAATAAATTAAAGTCTTACATTCTGCATTCATTAAAAACTGGCAGTAAGTTTTTGAGTAGCTGAAGGGCAACCCATCCCCATTTACTCTATTTGTAATTGCTTCTGCTTTGAGAACAGGTTCTTGAGTTGTTTTGTTTTGTTTTTTAAATAAGCCAGCAAGGCTTGTACTGTAACTGGCGAAGAGAAACCAGACATGTCTATCTATGAGCTTTGAATAGCAGAAGTGGCATCTGACATTTAGCTCTGCACTGCTAGGGCTTCAGCTTGGCACAGCTTTTTAGTGTTTCTTTGTGGAATTATATGCAAGTGAATGGAACAATTACCCTGAAGAATACAATCAAATTATGTTAGTACATCAGCCTTTTATACCATACTTAGTTCTGCCTAGAAAAATCATACCTGTCCACAGGTAGGTGCTATAAAGTGAACTGTAGAGAAATATAAATACTAGGATCTGCACAGTTACATCTTCCTGTTTAACAGTGAAATTCCATATCACCATTCCAATACAAGCAATAAGCTGAAAAGAAAGGGAAGATATTATTTAAATTTGGAAAGCAGGATGACAAAAACACACACAAAAAATCACTCAAGCCTGAACACATTGTAATATAGCTACAATCAGTCTCTAAATGCCACTGCAATATGATTTAATGAATTAGATAGTTAGCACAGCAATAAGCTCAATGGTATGGTTACATCACTGACTAGGGCATTCTCCCTCCACATTTTTTGTTTTGTTTTTGACAGTAGTTACAAAGCTCAGATAAACATGGAGTGAGAATAGTCAGGAAAGAAAGTATATATAATTATTGCAAAATATACAATTATTAAGTCAAGATGCAAAGCTTTTGTTAGGTACAACCCATTCATCTGAAATGATTTGAACATGAACCTGAGAGTTGAGGTCAACAGATCAGACAGAAATCATACGAGTTTTCAGCCTTACACGAGAGTTTTAGCACTGAAGTAATCTGAAAAAATAGGCTGAAATACTAAGGAAATACTAATAGAAAGGCTCAAAAAAATTTCTTTAGGAGAACTTTATGTTGTTATAGACAAGAACCACTTGCAACTCTCTCATGTTTGATTTTCTTCTCTGAAATGTGACTGCAATCAGATCTCAGAGTTCACTTAATTATTAAAAAACAAACAAAAACAACACTTTAGAAAGCATCTACTGCACAGGTGTATTACGCTCACTAATTCTAATAGCTGTGCAGTTGTCTTCAAGGAAAGAAGCAGCACATACTCTATAGTTTTCTCTCAGCTTAAATAATAATTACAGTTAATCCAAGTCAGAGCTATTTGGCTTTGCTGTCCCCTAGCCACCAGCCATGCATTCCCACGCCCCTTCCTTTCATCAGCACTGGCACCTGTATGATCCCTCAGTGAGTCACTTCAGGTAGCTAAACCAGCTAGTTTCCTACTTCACTCCCTGAATCAGGTCACCAAGAGTCAGACGCACGTTGCTGCCTATCATGGCATTGCTGACTTTGGATTGGCATAAACTGAACTGGAAGTGCACTCAGCACTGCTATTTGGCAGTAGTTTATAACACTAAAAATATACTGCAGAAGCCATTTGCCGTTCTGTTTGCAGTGCTGCTCTATGAGAGCTGTATGATCAAAACAAACTGTCACACCTTGCCATTTCCTTCAGGGCTATACCTCCTAAGTCACAGAAACTGTTCAGAAAAGTCACACATTAGATTACTCTGCTCACTTTATATGGCTACAAAGATATGCGGTAGAAACCAAACTGCAAAAGTGTTAAAAATAAGACACACATACAAAAGAAAGAAAGAAAATATTTTCTTATTACTCACCTGCGCAACAAGTAGATTTGTTGTAATCATATGAGGAAGCTGTTTGTATTTCTTACTCAGAAGAACAATAATAAGAGACCAAATCTGTAACAGACAAGATAAAATTGAATGTGAGACCAACACACACATATAAAACATTGACAATAGTAACAAAAGAGCAGGATGAATACCCTGGAAAACTTTGCTGCAATTAAATATGGAACAAATCTTGAGAAGTTACTTCACAACATGATTACCACAGTCAGCTTGACACCATCTTCTGCCAATCTGTATGCATTAGAAAAAGCAAAGTGTCATCGGGTTCTCACTATGGTGAAATATTTCCAGGGAGCACCAAGGCTTTGTCTGCCACGTGCAGAAGCCGGGTTGTTTCCCAAGACATAAACAGATGTAGAATAGCCTGGAAGTTTGGAATTCAACAGTCTTTTCACTGTCCTTTCTAAATAACCTGATATGATTAACAATGGCAAGAGGCAGCTTTTTCTTGCTGCTTCCCGTGAGAGATTGTTTTGTGACAAAATGTTCAGTGTGATACCATCTTCAGACACCAGCTTCCTCCAACACGGAAGCTTTTATTTAAAGTTAAAAGACTAAGCTCACTATCTATAGAGCCTGTGAAATCAAAACACAATTCACATCAAACTTCTGAGATTTCAGTATACTTTTTCAGGATTAAACACCCAGAACTACTAGGAAAGGAATCTGATAAAGCTGAATTAAAACTCCCAAGTTAAATGTTCTCTTTGCTACTTCATTATATCCAAGCACTTCAGGTTGTTTTTCCCTACAGTGCAGCTTTTCAGGTTTTTTAAACACAGCTCTTCCCCCATCCTTCTGCAACAGGATCCAATGATGAAATGTCCATCTCATCTTAAATCATGACTCGATTTGCTGCTTATGTACTAAAGCTTCCCTGACGTTACAGTGTGCAGTGGTAGTTCACTTTGCCAACACCTACCAGTGAAACAAGGCTGACAATACTTATATCAAAGCTAACATTCTGGAGTGCAGATGCCAGTGGATTGGGATCCATAGATGGAATGGTCAAAAGCCATGCAGAAACATACATGATAGGTGCAGACACAAAAGTGCTTATCACCATGCCTGAGGTAATCTGCAAAGAGTCAAACAGAATATGAACAGAGTTAAGCAAATCTCAAGTAAAAGAGTAGTCATTTATTTATTTTTTTAAAGACAACCACTGGCAAAACTGTTACTTCAACTTAAGCACAGAGCCTTAAGCAAATAATTGAGTTGTTTCCATGATAAATTAGTTAGCATTTGAGAGAGGAAGTATCCATTTTGTACATACGCATATTTCAACAAACTTCTGAAGCAGTGGGAATACAGAGTTCTCAACTGCAAATGCTTATAGAACGTTTTCAGGGGTGGAGATACTGATGACTCCAACCTGGAGGTGAACTTACAATGCTACAATATCCTTTTGGATGCAAAGATTCATGCCATAAAAAAATAAGTGAGCTAAGTTATGTTAACAGTAATATATATAAATTCATGAGAGGAAATCATATTTTCACATTTCAATTGTTTCTATTTTGGCTTCTCATCATCTTTCTGCCTTTTAGAATTCTGTAATTTGCAGTGATGGAAGCATCAATTTCTACTCACTCTTCAGATCACTAAAGAGATTTCCTCAGGTGGTTGGGCACAAATTCCTACCTTATAATGTTTTACTTTCAGAATCTTCAAGTGGGAAAAAAAAGTTATAAACTTCATATTTTTAAGTTGACCAGATATTTGATATTCTCATTTTAAAACGTGTTTCTACCACAAGATTTAATTGGAGTGCTATACAAAATAATCAGTTAAAGCACAGGTTCTTCTATAAGCTCTTAGCTTGAAGCTAATTCATCTCATTTTGTCAGTGAAACCAGTGACAACATTCCTGTTCTATTTCTGACTAAAACAATAGACCAAAAATAAGACCTCTGAAAAAAAAAAGATGCAAATTACTTTTTATTTAATATTATCCTAGTTCTTTCTACTGTTGTCATGAATAAGTGAATGTCATGAATAAGGACTTATTTTAAAATGTGCATTATCAAGAAACTTGAGACAGCAGGAAACGGTATTTTGGTTAATTATTAAATTGCAATACAGCTCAGACTTGAAATCTAAGGAGTTTGTTCTTCAGAAAGGTATTTATTAAATACCCTACCATAAGAATTTATGTAATACGAGTAGTTAACCAACAAATTCAAGCCCAAGGTTAGCAAAAGTTTGGAAAAATTGACTACATACAATTCCTACTTCCATATTAAATTGAGTTGCAAATATTGCAACACCAGGTGCTGCTGGGAAAACTCCATAAAGAAATGCATAGTTTGATAAACTGGTGTGGTTGACGGTGCTGCTGCTCTTGTCCAGGAGTTCCACCATTTCTCTACAAAGAAATGGCATCATAAGTCTGAAAAGAGAAGGGGAAATAAGTCATTTGTTTAAGTCAGAGCAATAGACTCTTCTGTACTCAGGAAAAAAATCATGACATATATAACCTGCTTCAAATTTTCTTGTCACACGTTAAATAAAACATACACAAGTGTTAGAAATTCCACTGATCCCTGAATTACCAACACATTTTACTACATATTTGTGCAGAAACATTCTTTCAATAACTTAATATTTAGAAAGGCAAAATATAAAAGCAAAACTTAATTTCCAACTGTTAAACAAACAGAAGCCGTACAGAAGTCAGCAACCTTGAAAGTCAGATCAACTTATGTGAACTGTCTGACATAGAACAAGGGTGTAATCCCAAGTATCCCATGTTAAAAGTTTTATCCTACAGAAAAAAACTTCCATTCATGCTCCTCTGTCCGCCCTTAGCAATATCCCAGATGTCACGTGGAATTACTCCCTAAGCCTTGCACATGCTTCCATAAGCAACAGTCATTCATTTTCCTCACACTCTTACAAAACTTATAATTGAGATGGTTTACAGTGTAGGTCTTGTAGTAAGTTTCCTACTTAGCTGTACTGATGATACTCAAGTGTGTCTCCAAATTTTACAGTCTTAATGCAATGACAAACTATTTCTATTATGCTAATTGTAGAATGGCAGCAATTAAAATATTTAGATGAAATATCGGAGAGAAAAGTCATATGACTAATATACTTGGAGGTTAAAACATCCAGCAGCAATTTACAAAGCAAAATTGTGAAGTACATAAATGGAACTTACAGTTTAGCTGTGATGAGAAGGATCAGTGCAACAAACATACCCTTTGTCAGTTTTTTTGTTTGTCCCACCATCGTTAGTCCAAGGTAAAAAAGTGCAGAGCCAGAAAATGAACTGCCCAGTCCATCGAGGAAATTTTCAAGGTAATCAGGAATTTTCTGGCCAAGAATGAAGTTTGAGGCAATTCCTATGAAGACCATGAATACAATTGGGTTCTGCAGAACTCGAAGGAGTGCCAGGCCCACTATTTTGATCTTGCTGTGGGACACAGTGCGATTGTCTCTCCACTTCTGGATTTCACAGAAGATAAACCCCAGGGGGTTTAGCATCATAAGAGATATTGGAGCCACTAGGTAAATGTACTGGAGATACTCTGGGTAAGTGGTTTGGTATAAAGCTTCAACTAGAAGACAGGAAATGAAGAGTGATGAGTGATAATATTTCAGTACAAAAATTCATTAATGCTGAAATTAATTTTTACTGCCTTGAAACTAGAGAAAAATTGTTTCACTACCCTTCAAAAGTAACAGAATTTACAATCAATATAAAGGGACATCACCATTAGGCCACAGATGTGTACTGAACACATGAACTTAACCAACGTTATTTAATGACTCTACAAAATACTCAACATTTATGTTAAAAAACACAACAGAAATAACAGTTATTGATTCACCCCAAATGCTGAATGACACTTTTTTTGCTGCACTGCCTTTCTGGACCAGTCTTTTCTGTAAAAAATGTTCTTCCAAGTATTTGTCACTAATCTTAAGTTTCACAAAGCAGTAACTGAGTGAATGCAAAGAAACAAACAAGGCACTCTATGTGCTCAGCCCTGCACGCACTTCAGAAGCAACACACTAATGACAAATAGTTTACGTATGCAACAGAGTGCTGAGAACTGGTACAAGTTTGGGGTGAGAAAACTGAAAGGGGAAGAAAGGAAATAAATGGCTCTATTAAACAAGGAACCCTCAAGTGCCTACAGTGCCACTGTTGTGTTAGATGTGCCAGCAAAGCTCCTAATGAACCACATGTGAACTTGGATAGATTGCACATAGAACAGGCATGAATCATGTGTTAGAAATTGAGGAATATTTAATGAAAATGTAATCTGACAAGAAGGCCATTCAAAGTAGAAAGAATGTTTTAAGTAGAGGGAGGCAATGGAAATATGTTCAGAGTGGCTCAGAGAAATCCTAGGTGGCATTTTAATCCAGTGCCAAGAAACAAAGAGGTAATCCTCATAGCCTTGTTTGGGACATACTTCACATTTCCCACAAGAGAAATAAGTCTCAGGAGATGTAACTGAGGGAAAATATATTTTCATCTAGGGAGGAAAAAGGTTGCAATTACATTTGTCTGTATTTTATACACATCCAGCAAGTTTAAAACAAATAAAGGTTCAAGATTCCCTACAGCATGCTTCCTGAAACTGGGTGAACAAAACTGTTAGCTCTTCACGTTCCCTAAAATACAGAGCTACTTGTCACTTTCAGCGTGGAATGTTTGAGCTTTTCTTCTGTATCTTTATTTTCCCACTCTGTAATCAAGAGAACTTAAGTAGCACAGATCACCCCTCTTCAGGAAGGAGCAAACAAATGCCACTGAACCCAGCCATCCTCCCCACACACCATGCACTCAAGGTGTATTTGGAAACTCCTGCCACTTGCAGCATGCTTTTGGCACCAAGTATTAATGCCAAATTAGTACCAGACCCCACTACAGCTATTTCAGAGGATACAGGTAGATTCCTACTTTGCAGTCCAACTAATTTTGTCCTGGAGGGCAACTGACAATTATCCATTAGGGTAAATTAACCCACACAACATATAGGGTAATTTACACCAATTTTGAAATATTTTAATATATATTTTTTAAAGACAAGCAGTGCTAGACAACAGGAGTTGGAATGTTTTAAATTGTTTCGTTCACACTAGCTGACAGCTTTGCTCCACCCAGCCCAACACACACACCTTTACACGGCCTGAGGATTACTTTTTCTTTTTTCAAATGAGCTCCATCAAGAAATGTAAATTGAGAGATAGTTCAGGTAGCTCCTAAATTCAGTTCTAAAGTTAAATTCAAATACTGGAAAATAAAAGCAAAAACATCTACAGGTCTATAAATACTTTTGAAAAGGAAAGCGTAAGGAAGTACTTACCTATTGGATATCCCAGTGCAAAGTCATTGCTTTGTGTAGCAAAAATAGGGAACAAGCCTGCTTTGCTAAATCGATTCTCAGGACTGGCTACCAACAACGTTAGAACGCAGACTAAGAAAAACACGGCAGCCTTGGCAACTAAGATACTGTACAGAAAGGACCAATTTACATCAGAGAAGTTAAGTACCACCATGTTTTTGAACAGTAAAGCTGGGAGTGCAAAACGGGAGACAAAATTTCCTAGTCCTTTAGCTTGAGTTGATGTGATAATGTTGGCTCTTCCGGCTATATAGCCACAAAGAATTATTCCAAAGCATTCTAATAGGGCTGGAAAAAGCCTGCTTATTGACATAGAAGGAGGACCACCGGTAGCATTGAGTCCAACTTGTTCCCGCAAAGAAATAGACATATTAGCTGATAGTGAGAGGTTCTTTGCACTGAAGTCTGAATAGCTATCCATTTTCTTTTACCACCTCTGGCAGAAAAAAAGCATTCAGTGATCTCATCTGCAAAACAAAAGAAGATATTTATTAACTTCTGAAACCCTGTAGGTGAAAGTTAATGATATCTAGCTCTCTGACAGGAGAGTTCACACTTATAAATGTAACAATGAGACTAACAAGTGGATAAATAAAAGTGAGAAATAAGAAAGCTGAAAAATCATTCTGTCCTCACATATTCTTGCTAGTTCACACAACTCAATGAGACAATTGACACAGGCTAAAATTCTCTCAAGAACTCAGCTTGAAATTTAAGGGTAGTACTGAAATATTAAAACTGAACACAGTTTGGGAATTCAAAAAGAAAAACATCTGTTGGAAGGACTTTTTTGGTTTACCTCTTTTAGGAGGTAAACAACATTTAGATTAAATCATAGCCCTTCAGCCCTCTCCATCAGAAAACAACAACGGCCACGTTCTCAGTGTATATTCCTTATCTTGACAGACCAAAATTAGAAGACTAGTCAAATCTCAATCAGGACAGCACACAACTCTTCATGTGTTCATTAGCTTACTTATAACTTGTAATATTACTTACCTCCTCAACTCAGTTCCCAAATACAGTCTCACATTCTTTTTGCTTCCAATTACCAAATTGTTAATTTTCCTTTCTAATTCCCCATGCCTGCCCTATGACATCTTAAGTGAATCATGTCTTTCTTGGTTCTTTTTCCTTTGCAATAAAAATACACATTACACTTCCAATTTTGAAACCCTACCCCGATTACCCTTTACCTACTGGTATTTCATCTTTGCTTCCATACACACAGCTCCAAGCATGGCCTGAAGTCCTCCTTTGCCTCCCTCTTTAGATTTCATTTAACCCAAGTTCTCCCCTTTAAACAGTTCTTACCAAAAGCTTAAGCACCCAAAATCTTAAACTTCCAGAAATGCTGCTCGAAGTTCTACCTTTGTGACCGTCATACATTCTAATCAACCTCTTCTTGATCTTGCCCTTCCCATACCTTTTGCAATTAGAGCTCCTCCTAATTCTCCTCCCATCTCCACTTGTTCTTATAGCATTTCCATGGGAGGATCCCTCAAAGCCCTGTGGTGCTGATAGGGTTCCTTCCTCGTTCCTCTTTTGTTCACTACATCCTCTGCCTCTGTACTTTCATAAGCATTTATTCAGTTTTAAACAGATGACTCAAAGAGCTCTTGCTCCAATCCAGACCTATTATTGCAGTCTGTCTCCAAGACTTCTGAGAATACTCTGCTGTAAATCTAAGTCCAGTGAGCCCAAAACAGATTTACTACTCTCCTAAAAAGAATTACCTACTAGAAATCAATGAAAAGATAGCATTAATTAAAGCAGACAACAAACCACTTCTACTAACAACATTTAAGAAAGTATTTAGGTCTTGCAGATTTTTCAAAAGAGAACCAAACTTTGTTTTGGCACATCAAAAGATTTCCAGGGCAGAGTTCCTCAAAGAAGCTGGCCACATTCTCCCCTAGCTTCAGGATGAAAAGTGGTTGCTTTGGCACAGCCCTACCTCAGATTCCTCCAGCTTGCAGCACTGCACAGTAGCGAGACTCTCTGCAACACAGTGTGTTCAACATGCTCCCTTCAGGAGCCATAGACTCACACAGCTATCAAGAATCTAATTATGGTTAGAACTTTTTCCCCTCTCTCCCTTCTGAGAAGTGGTATAAGCCACACAGGCTATTTCCTCGCAGAACCAGGCCTTCGCAAGCAAGTCTACCAATACATAAGCAAATACTTTTGAACGAAAATTGTGCCAGAATTGTTTAAATGCCTTTCTTCCCTCCCTATTTGAATTATTTATGGAGTTGCTCCTGTTTCATAACCCACGACTCAGTCAAATGAGCATGCAGCAGGCTGACTCTAGTTGTACCAGTCAGCAGCACGTGCTCGATCCCTATCTCCAACACTAACATGGATAAACACCCACATAGCCTACAACCATCTTTTATAGAGTGCCACAAACATTCCTGTACTCCCCTCCAGGCTATCCTCACCTTGAAATTCATCCCAAGGGCCCCTGTAAAAGTCAGCCAGACACAATTTTTGGTGAACCACATGAGTTTCAAAGAGAGAAATAGCACACTGTGGCAAAGCTGCTACTGGTGCTCCTCGGAGGGCTAAGGTGTGAATCACCCCTTCAGCTCCAGAGCCGTGTACAGCCCCAAACACTCACATGTGCCACAGATTATCTATAACAGAGCAACGGGTATTTTCCAGAAATGCAGACTCTCACATGGGGTACTGCATATCACAGTGAATTTTTCCCTCAGTCCCATCTGCAATGAGATGCATGCATTACATAATTGCAGCGGGATTACCTAACCAATCACAGATTTGGCATACAGCCTTATCCTACCTAGGGCTGAATTCAGACTGACCTCTCACATAAGCAGAAATGCCTTCATTTCACAGATTTTAATGCAATCAACAATGATGAACATATGCAAAAATAAACCCTTGTATAGTCTATGCAGAATTCTGTTCTCAGAGTACGTGTAAGAAATTAACTAGTCAAACAACACAGAAATGAGTACATAAATCTGAAAAGCAAGAGCTTGGCTTTGACTTCCTGTTCAGTGACTGAAGATTAAGATTTGGGTCCTTGAAATCTCAGTCAGCTGCATTGCTGGGAACTGCAGACCAATAGATATGGAGCTTTTAAGAACAGTGCTGCCTCATCAGCTATTAGCTGTGCCAGGAGGAGCTGCCTGCAGCCCACCACCAGCCTGCATTCATAAGGAGAGACGGTCCTGGCATCACCAGTGGAAATTTGGCACAAGGATTGACGACAGACAAAGATCAAGGAACTAGTGCAGCTTACAAGTCCCTTGAAATAACCTGGAGCACTGATGTTTGCCTGTGTCTCCTGTAGGTTGTCAATATTTGTAAAGTGTTAAAATTCACCAGACCAGAAACTCAGTTCTGCAGTTGCTGTGAGTTGAGCAACATCATCAAGCTACTCTTGGAATACCAAAGCAGAGAAACTCCTTTTCCAGCAAGAAAATCCCCTTTAAAAATAAAATGAAATAAAATAAAAATAATTATTATTTTTAAATCAAAGACCATGCAAGACACTGTAGGAGACACCTCAGTGCACATCATCTTGCAGGGTCTCACTTAGCACGCCCTTCCAGGATAATCTTGGTGACGCTGGCCAGTCTGCACAGACTGCTCATAAATAACATCCTTCACTGTGATCTTACTACCTGAGTGTGATGAAGGAACATCCCAAGGGTGACAACTTATTCAGGAGGCTGAAAGTCAGAGAGTAGGGCAGGAAAAATGACCATTCATCTCCCCCTTCACTGGGATAAGTGTTTTTTAATAACATCTTTTACTGTAAGGCAAAGAGGAAGCAACTTTAGAGAGTTACAATGATAAAATGAAGTGGAAAGGAGTGGCTACCACAGTTTCTATTCTTGCAAGTTAACCACAAGTTGAATTTCACTTCACCGAGCCAAGAAAGCAGACAGAGAATAACCCCAACAGCAACTAATCCAAGAAACAGCCTTCCACTGCCACAAGAGGTGTGTGGCTGCAAGCATCTCTGGGCACCTGAGCAAGGTCATGCTCCTTTCCCAGTGCTCTCTTCTGCTGTGGTTACACGGCAGTGCTGGGACACGTGAAACCCTGGGGAACCGTGGCTGCCATGGGGCTCACAGCGCCTATCATTGCCCCGGGCTCTGCCTAGGCAGCTAGTCAGGCTCATCAGTATGAAGCAACAGATGCCTACAGCACAAAATACCACGCCGTCCCAAAATGTTCAATCAGGCTCAACTTAGGGCTTGTTACACGACGCACGTTTGTGAAGCAAAGAGCAAAACATTTCTCAGAACGCAGACTACACGTTGCTATCAGCGGCCCTAAAGAAGCACCTCGCTGCCACGCTGCCCGGCAGAGATGCAGCATCCCCGTCCTCCTGCGAAAAGCCGCAGCGACCGAACCTCCCCGCAGCCCTCCTTCTCTCAACCACCGCAGGCACCAGCAAGCAGCGTTTCCACTGAGAAACTCGAGACGCAACAAAGTAGCGGCACTATCCCTAGTGACAGCTGTCCCGAGCAAAAACAAACAAACGAACAGGGAAGCTGGAGATGGGATAGGCGCGGGCCGCTTACCTACTTGGCGCGTGGTAGGCACGGGTGTGTTGACAGAGGGCCGAGCTGAGAACCTCTCCGAGGCGCGGTACAAAGGCCCAGGAGGGGAGGGGAAAGCAGCGCTGACCCGGCCCGGACAAACTCGGTCCGCCCCACCCCAAGGCCCCGGGCCCCCTCCCGCCGCAGGGGAGGCCCGGCCCGGCCGCCTTGCGAGGCAGTGACACGGCGGATGGGAGGGACCGGCCCGACAGCCGCGGGGGGAGCGCGGCCCGCAATATGGCGGCCGGGAGAAGCCCTCTGCAGCAGCAGGAGGCGGCCGGAGCTCTCCTCGACCGCTCTCCGAGAGCACCTCTCGCCCTCGGGGCCGGGCCTAACACGCTGCCTCCGCCTACAGCTTCTCTCCCGGGCACAGCATCTCCTCTCCGCAGGCCTCCTGCTCCCAGGGCCGCATGCTCCTCAGCCGCCGGGGCGATGGCTTCTGCGGCTTTATCTGCCCTTGCAAGGCCGTCACCCCGGGCTTGGCCTTGCCGGATAGCGGGCCCGGCTCCCCGCCCGGGGATGCAGTGGGGGCTGCCGCCTCCCGATACCTCGCACCACCTGGTGCCGGGCCTCAGCGCTGCGCACCGGGGGAGGCGGAGGGCCGTACCCCTGCGGGCACCTGTAGCAGTTGGGTTCTTTTTGTTTCTAGGTACGTTGTAATAAGGCAGAACAAAAAGCTACAGAGATAGGTCTGCCATACATCAACATGGAAACCAGTCACAACTGATTTCCCCTTTGCTATTCTCAGAAGTTTGTGTCAATGAGCTGAGTTTCCTGCAGTAATTTCAATTTATTTATTTATTTTAAGCAATTGTAAAACTCAGAAACAAAAGTTGCCTCATTTTCCACACAACAGTAGTTGCCCAACACTGCTTAGACTGTTAACTGCTTCCTCACTAAATCTGAAACGCTGGCAATAGCCAGGGGTCTTCATGATGAAAAAGAGGATGCAGCTTTCTCATGGTTTCCCATTTTTGATGTGGTTGAGGAGACGGCACTTGGAGCTGCCCATTTTCTAGGAACTCAGCCAGGAACTGCTACCACTAAGGAGGCAAATGCACACTTCTGCATCTCACCTACCTTCTTCCATTGTTCATGTGGCCCAAACCACCTTGTCTTGTTACACGCAGCAGATGGCTGGCAACAGGTGTCCAAACAGGAAGACATCAACTTGTCCAGCAGCTGCAGCACCCACGGACAGCAGACTGGATAGTTTCAACAGCACACTGGAAACTCTGACCAAAAAAGAACTGTTCTTCTTCCCCTTTTAAGTAACATTCAGAGGAGACAAAACAAAGGGGAAGGGGCAACTACCTTAACCCAGAAGTACTGACAACTGATACGAGTGATGTGTTGGAATGCTTAATAAATTTACCCATAATGGGTTCAATTTCCAAGATCTGCTGTAAAAATACTTACAGGAATACTTACAGGAATCTTACCAGAAACAAATCAGTATATATAAGCAGTATCAGCAGCAGCAGCAACTATTTATACAGTTGTGTTAAAGGAAAATAAAAATATCAGAAAAGGGTTAAAAAAATTCCCCACATACAATACAGACAGGTATTTAAGTGTGTAGAGATTTCTCTTTCCTTTTAAATTAAAAATAAATAAAATATTTGATCCTGTCAGCTTTCCCATACCACACATTACATAGCCATGAAGTTCTTTTCCCTTGATTTTTGTCATCTTCACTCCAACCAGATGTTTCCATCCACTTACAGGCCACCAAAGCAGTGAACTCATCTTGTATGGAAAAGGTAGTGCCTGCTTTTGGATCTGGGCAGCAGCCCCAGCAGCCAGGAGCAGCTGCTGTGTGTGTCTCCCTGCTGACATGAAGCCTTCATCACAGGCATTGCCCTCAGACAATAACATGTCTGGCCCCACACTGCTCTGCTGGAAGTTTAGCCCTCTCAGTGACAGCAGGCTTAAGGTAATTTAGTTTTAAGGTCTTGCAGTGATCACATGCAGACATACTTTCTAAGACAAACAACTGAGACAATTTAGGCAGATTTTCAGGGGACCACAAATGTATCTTTGTACTTGATGCAAAGGCTACTTGGGTAAATCCCAAGCACTTGCTTCAAAGCTGAAAAGGCTGCTGGAGTATTTTAAAGAAAAGCCCTCAAGAATTTGTTGTAAGTAATTGCATTTTGCCAGTTTATTCCTGAAAACACTAAAGTCTTCCCCCCCCCCCCCCCCCCTTCCTTTCTAGAAAGAGAGTGCACACACTGAACTTGGACCCAAATTGCTGGGGGGTGGTGGTAAGTAAAAGAAAATCCCATCTTACGTGAGCAAGCGTCACGTGAGATTCAAAGCAGCACTCTCATACCAGCACCTCTAAATAACTGTTAAGCAACTACTGCTCAAAAAGAGACTTTACTAAAAGTAGATGTAATTATGGAAGGTGGAAAACAGCAAGAATGCTGGTAAATGCAAATGAATCAGGATGCAGTGTATCTACAAATCTATGATTACAATCTCTGTGTCATTTCCAGGCAGCTGTGCACAGAAACATCTGAGCTTCTTAATAACAAAGCAATTACAACAACAGGTGGAGAGGCAAGCACTTCTTATGTAACCTTCCTATGCTGAATTACAGGAAAAGTACTTACCCAATACTCTTTGGATACTGAGGACAAGCCAAATTTTATGTGAAAATTGGCAGTATGCCCACAAGATGGTGCATTAGTTTGGGTCTCAAAGTTGGCTGTTTTCAAGCACCTGTCCTCTTGCAGTTGTGCTTAGGGCATTCAGAAACAACTCAAAGCACTTATCTGTATCTAGATCGTCTGATCACTTACACTGACTCACATGGTTACTGCAAAATAAACCATAGCTTACAACATACTTTTGTTCACAGAAGGAGTTAAGCAGCAAAGGAAACCTGAGAAAAATCTACTCATGGAAAGTCAACAGGACCCCAGAATTCTTCTCCAGGGAGGGAGTCAGGAAAACTTGTTAACAGCCTTCTGGAGAAGAACTTCCCTGACTTTTATGGCTTGACAGTCCCTGCCTCTGTGGTCCTGGGAACATTCTGATGCTGAGCATTGCTGCCTGTAAGCCTGAAGCTGGTCACCACATAAGAGAGGATGGGGATGGGATGCTGACAGTCACATGTGGATATCATGGAATCCTTTCATAAAATTCTTCCTTCTTCAGAAACTTATTTATTCACTCATCTATGGCTGTGCAACAGTACCCTTCCTTGTCTGTACTGGTTAAGAAAGTGTATATAATTGGTATTTTTGACACAGTACCCTTTGTGTTGTGATGCGTGCACTGCACTTGGTGCTGCAAAGCCCACCTCCGCTGCACCTTGCCCACATCCCATGGTTCTGCATCTGAGATGTGGGCACTTGTTACTGGTACTTCAAGAGCATATAGGTGCAACTGTACCCTTCTCAACACTGCATCTGGTAGAAGGCAATAAACAAAGCTAACACAGACAGCTTGCAGAATATCAAACCAAAGCTTCAACATTGTGTATGCATGTTCAAGCCTGGTGAAAGGAACTGACCTTGTCAGCAAGCAAAATAAATGCTGCAAACAGTGAAATTCACCTAATTAAAGCAAAAAGTGGGAAATAAAAGTTCAAATGACATTGCATTTAATTCAGTGGAATTCTGAATAACTCTAGCTGATTTCTTCTGAAACAGCAGCATCGCTGTGTTTCCTCTGAAAGCAGGGAGATCCTACATGCATACACTTAGTCTCTGGTATATCAGCTTAGGGACTGACTCAGTCACAGAGGAATTTACAAGTTAACCACCCAGGCTAAAGAACAATAATAACAAGAATATCACATAGCAAACAAACAAACAAACCACTATTTTAACACAGTGTTCTTGATTGCTTTACCTGAAAGATAATTATCAAGTCTTGTTCATTTATCCCATATACTAGTTAGAAGTGTGCCTGCCATACACAGAATCTTTTTATATTCATTTTATATTTCCATATATTCACAATGTTAACAGTAGGTGGTGAAATAATAAAAATAGGATACAAGAGCTATGGTTCTATTCAACCTGAGAATACTCACACACTCCTTTAGACCTGTGCAGCCTGTTATACATTCTCAGTCACTATAACACCATACAGGTTCATCATCTGGTTCCAGTAAAGAACAACAACAAAAAACAACCAACCCCAAATAGTTCTCCACATACAAACAAACGTAAATGCTACTTTGCTCAGAAAACTGTTAAAGCAGGCTGCCCTGAACAAATAAGCTCTTTCTGATATGCTATCTGATGCACCTGTTGGTTATTCAGTGAATAATTGGTTTGGCAGGTGAGAGGAATGCAAAACTGATTGCTACAACACAAAGGGGGAGCTCTGCATATATGTTATGAATATGACCCAATTTTCTGTAAAATGTTCTGCACTTACTGAGTTCCTGTTTGTGATCATACCATATCCCACTCATACAAGCATCTCTACAAGCATAGTTTAAACATTATCCAAAAATATGTATTGAATGTGGTGCATTCTCTCCTACGGTAGAAACCCAGCAGTTTATTTGTTCTCTAATTTCTTCTCTATTTCATCTCTGCCATAGCATTTTCCCTTTCCTGGTCCCCTGTCACAGGCTGTGACAGGTAAGCCCATTCCTTACCGAGCTCTTTAGCTACTGCAGATATTTTTTTCCCTGCTCTGTTTTCATACTTTTCTCTCTGTGATTTCTAGATTCTTCCCTATATCTTTTCCAGACTGCATTCAGCAGTTCATCATTTCTTTTAGCTGTGTCCAGCATTTCATTCCTATGCTTGTGGGGATCTCGGTCTGACTGTGTTTTCTATTTCTCTGGTTCACAATGAGAAGGTATTTCTTCTCCTTAATATTTGAACAAATTCTTATTTTAAGACTGGAATATTGCCAGTGGTTTCCATTAAACTATGTGCTATTGCAATTAGACTTTATTAACAAACAAATGGTATCTGGTGCTAATTCTTAACACCGGCTGCAGGCGAAGACTTAGTTCAGCCCGAATAGCATGCCATTTTCAGGATGAACTGAAACAGGGCAGAGTCACCCATGTTGTTCTCTTGCATCATTTTTATGCCAATGCTGGCATTTTACTTGCCTAAGAGTTGTGTAATCACACAGGGGAACGAGGCTGTATACATCCCGAGTAAACAAGCTCCTGCCCAGCAGTCACAAAGCACACAGTGCTCCTGAAGAGATGGACCACAGCACAGAGCACGCAATCGCATTCCCAACAGCAACACAACAGGAGCACAGACTGTGAGCTGGGAACTTCTCGTCCTCCCAGCAGCATGGCGGAGGCAAAACAACTCTCACTGACACAAAACTCGTGTTCTGGCATCGATGTTAAAGCCGCTCTCTGCAAAAAGTGAAATTTTGGCCGAGCGCAAAGTGCCACCTAGTGCCGGCCTGGCCACCGGCTGGGAGGCACAGGAAAGGGAGAAGCTGACAAGAAGGTGAAAAGCCCTGGTAAGGATGGCAGGGAACATCTTGGCTGTCACCTTGGTGTGCAGCATGCCCTTCTGTGAGACACATAGCCCGGGGTGCCTGGGGCACAGCACAAAGCTGGCTGCATGGCTCCTGCACCGAGATGAGCAGTTCTCAGTATGGAGAAACTGCTCGCCTGGCCCACCTGTCTGGTGCCAAACCAAACACTCATGGAGAACGTTGCTCACTGTATCATGTGCTTGCACTTGCATCAACAGTCTTTTGCAGCTTGGAAGAAACATGTCTGCAGTTTTCACCACTGCTACAGCAGTACCCAGCAGTGTGTGGGGAGAATGAGCCTGCAGACAGCTGTGTGGGCATCTCCTCATAGCACACACCTTGACTTCTACCTGTAAAATCAATGATAACACAACAAAAAACAAGAACCCATTTGGAAAGTACATAGATGAAGGTGCAGCAGCAACCCTGCAGCTCAGCTGAGGAGAATACACTGTGTATCCAAAGGACACCAGCAGCAGGAGCTCTGAACCTGTTCACACAAATGTCCCCAGCTTTCAGGAGCCCAAGCTACTGGTGAGGGGAAGTGAAAGCTGCTATTTTAATGGGGGAGAATGATAGAAATGAACACTCGTCCTCGTGTGACCACAACGCCCCATCAAGAGGTCTGTGGTCCCACAGACAGAACACTTTTGCTTCATGGTGATGAGCTGCAGCCCAGCTGCAGGGAGCAGCAGTGGTTCCTGTTGCAGCGAGGGGACCAGCAGCAAGGAGCCCTGTTAGCACAGCCTCTGCCTCTGTCCTGATCTCAGGGGCTGCTGGCAGATGATTCTCTGCTAATCTGCTGCACTCTGATGAAAAAGAAAAGAAGAGAAAAAAGGAACAGTTCCGTATTCCAAATGAGGAAGGCATTTAGGCAGCTTGTAACTCAGCAAGCCTGAAAAATAACTGTTATTTGAGGAAGAAAAATAAAAGAATGGTATAAACAGGGAGGAAAACATACAAAAATTAAAAAGTGACATGTTGTAATGGACTACAAGGTGTGACTGTTGCATAGACAGCATTTGTGATAGGCCTTTGATTTAGCTTTGTTACATAGCTTCTGTAGAAGCTGTATCTTAAGTCACAGATGTGTTTTAAGATTGAGTAGCAGTTACCTACTGCTTACCTGAAGTATCACTGTCTGTCTCTCTGCTGTGATGTTTTTGTTCAGTAGACACTGATACTGGAAATGGACAGCATTGGCAGCAGCCACAGAACATGTTTGCTGACCAAATCCAACTGTCTTCATGGCAGTCATCCTTTCCTCAATATCACCTCTGCTCCCGGGCTGCTGCTGAAATGTGGTACTTTATAAGCTTCGCTGTGAATGCAGGAAGAAAAGATTACAGGACCAAAACTGTTTCAAACAACTGTGCTGTAGCTCTGTTGAAATAAATAGCCTTAGGTGTTAAAAAATAACATTTAAATATGTTATCATCAGCTATGAAAGAACAGAATAAACTTTTTTAATTTGAAAAATTCAGATCAATTTCTCCATCCATTAGGAAGGAACTCACACTGTGTCAGAGCTGACGGATTCACACTGCTGCTACATTTCCTTTCCCATCAAGCTGCTGCCTCTTGAGCTATAAGGCAGACAAGAAGCATTTGGCCTCACTGGGTGAAGTCATGAGAGTTGCATAGCATGGGACTGCTGGAGATGCCCACAGAATGAGCTGCACAGATACCATAAAGGTGTAATACGCAACAAGTTACAGGAGGCCCCTATTTGCTCTGTAAAATGTTTCTTGTGACATCTCCGCAAGAGGGAGTGGAGCACGGGCACAGCTGTTTGCTGACAACAGATAAGGTGCACAGGGAGAAACAGCTTGGTTTATAACAAAGTAACTTCTTTGACTTTAAAGCTGGCAAGGGTGTGTATGCACCAGCCTCTCTCAGTTCTGCAGAGGTAGCAGAACTTCTCTGGAGGGTTACAGTGTCCTATCTGACAAGTTAAAGGGTAAGCTCACTTCTTAAATGTGTAAAACACAGTTTGTTTAGGTATGAAATAACATCTTCAGGTGCTCTAAGAGCACAACTGAAAATGAAACATCCTGGTATGAAGCTCACAAAATGTTACATATTAAGTTGCTTTTCAGAGAACTGTACCATAGCTGGAGCAGCTGTTTGGAATCACTTGTTACAATTGCTATCAGACTGAGAAAACCCAACCCTGAAGGGTTCTGTTTCATTAGCTCACCATAATTAAAAATAAATACATAATTGTTGTATAGGCATATATGGAACAACATTTAGCACCTAAACTGATAATGGAATATCCACGACCATTTTCTAATAGCAATGCACAACACAGCCAGACTAGAAGGGCAGAATGGCTGCAAGAGCTCCTGAGCCACTTAGAAGAGCCTGTTGCTGGATCCTTCCTGCAACTGGAGAGCATTTACAAGTGTTACAAAGCATCCCAGTTTTTGTTTTGTTTTCTTTTTAAAGTAACTTTTTTGTTTGTTTGTTTGTTTTGTTTGTTAGTTTTTGAGTTAAATGGAGGAGGAACTATGCTGTGGTTACGGCTCAGTTCAGTTCCTTCTTCCCAAAGTAAAGCAAAACCCAGAAAGAGGCATATTTCCTTTGACTGAACCCAGAAAAGGTGGTCCTGCTAGCTGACCCTTGGATTCATTCCCCTGGGTCCTGGTTCAGGGTTGCTGCAGACAAGCTCAGCCCGCAGAACTGGCTCTTCCACAGCCCATGTGCCCACAGCCTACACCCCCTTCACCGTCCTGCTACCCACAGAGCCCAGGCACTGGTGGGACTCTGAATACTGATGAACCAGAGCTGTGTGTGGCCTCTGGAGAATGCAGAAGCCTCTGTCCCAGCCAGTCTGTAAACTGGAACACCAACAAGTGGTCCTCATGGCTGCCAAAATACCCACAGCTGCATAAGAACGAACCTGCAGCTTACAGCTGACAAGGTCAATGAGTTTCTGCATAGAGCTGTTTAGATCAGGGTTTTAAATGACCTTTCTAATTCTGGAGGAGACACCAGAACTGTGTCCTGAATTGGAGCCTTCTACTGAAGAATCTTCCTGGGTTGAATCTGGTTCAAATCTCCTGAAAAATCTGAAATCCAAAACCAAGAACAGGGCTCACAATCAAAAGAAAGGTTTAATTTGTTTGTAAAAACATGATATACTCTGGAGTGGAGATAACAAAACTGCGGTTAACACCAAGCGCTCCATTTTCCACATTGCCTCATCATGGCAAGCGTTATGTTTGCCTAGATGAGAAACAGCACCTAGAGATTTTATCCAGCAAACAATGACTAAAGCAAGGTGACTAATGAACAATACAAGCACAGCATCACCAGCCACACTTCTTTTCTAATATTCTTTATGCCAAACTAAACTCTGGCTTCTCTTTCCATGCAAACATCCAACCTTGACCATATAGAAGCCCAAAGCCCCAAGGGTTTGCAAGCAGGTGAGGAGCTGTGCTGCTGCTGCGCACCCATCCAGGCTCACACCGCGCTCTCAATGCAACAGGCCGCACCAGTGAGTAAATAAAAGTAAAATTTATTTGGCATAGGATAGAAAAATAAGGAGAAAAAAAAAATCACATACAAGATAAATGTTAAGCAGAAAAACATTCACAGAACTTGATTAATATTTTATAAAAGTTCCAACTGTAAGCGCCTAGAAAAACCGCGTTACTTTCTGCTCAGCCTGTGCTGTAAGTTATGTTTCTTTTCATAGTCCTGTGTGCCTTTGACTCCAAACTTAGATTGCCTTCTTATCACGTACGAGTTTATGCTACAGAACCTTTATCACAAATGACGAAAAGTCAGCATGCCAACATGCCGCTCCCTTGCCCAGGATGTGCAGCCCTGCCAGTTTCCCTCAGCACTCCCTGCACTGCCAGTGCCCTGTTCATAACTGGTAGCAGTGCCACCAGGCAGGCTGAGCAACCCCACATTCCCTTAGGGACATACAGAGCTTTCCCGTTGTGTGTTACCGAGCACCTCTGGTAAGAGATTCTCCTTGTTTTCTGGTGAGTACGATCTGAAAGGTTAAAGTTCATCCAAGATGAACTGTACAGACTCAAAGTACCACAGTAACAGGCTGTGTGCACCAACTGACAGCGTTCACAACCTCACACTCGCACAGCTTACACCTGGCTCTGTGCTTTCATATGAGTGCCCAAATTCAGCCAATTGGGTTATCCTCCATGGGCACAGCCAGCTCCCCCAATCCTGGCAGCCACCACTCTGCTTGAAACTGCAATCATCCAGCTCCACTTTTTGCATCCAAGGGTAAATGTACCCTTTCTATTTTCATATTTCTGCACAGAAAAATGTTGCCTTGCAAACTATGTGAACCATGACAGTAGGTCTGTTCTCCAGCAGAGACCTACTTGTACTAATGACATGTAAGCAGTCACTGCTGCAAGGACAAACTGATACTGTCTTCTTAAAATGACAACAGAAGGAGCTTCTCTAATAGCTCAGTCTTGCAGAAAAGAACAATTTTTATGACTCTTACAGTGATGGGAAATGGTGGCTTCTAAACGAGAACCTTGCAACCTTATTCAAGAAGTGGTTCATTTACAGAAATACATGATTCCTGTGCTGCAAGCTGAGCTTCCTTCAACAACCCTGAGCACAAATCACTAGGGCCTTTTCTCCCTGCAGCTTCTGTACAAAGCCAGAGCAGACAGCATGTGTTTCCACACAGAAATACTCAGCTGAAATTACCACAAAAGTTATTCCCATTTTATTTACTTTGTCAAATTAAACAAAAATAAACATTCATGGCCATTGTCACACAATACAAGTGTTGATGCAAAACAAAACAAAACAAAAAAACAAAAAACAAAAAAAGCTTTGAGGTGTGAATGTTATTCAGACAATGCCATTAAAATCATTAACTGTCAGATGCAAGCAGTGAACCCAGATTATTCCTTCAATAATCTGCAAGCACGCTGAAGGCAGCTGGGCTGTCTGGAGAAGGGGAGGCTTCCAGAGCAATGCCAGCAATGGCACCACTGTCACCACATCTCACCTGGAGGCTGACCCGCACTGCTCCTCACATTCAGCTCACTTGAGTTAGCAGACTGAGCACAGGACAGAAGCAGGACTTGGCGCAGCACTGTGTAACACTGCTATCAGCGCTATTTATGGTGGGACGTGCAAGAACGACAACTTGTGAAACACAGAAAAGTTGACTAAAAAAGTCATAAGGCACCACTGAATCAACCTGTTTTGTATCCTTCTTTTTCTTTTTAAGACTTCTTAGTGAAATAAATACCTTAATACTGATCATACTGTAAAAAGCTACTGCTACATGAAGTGATATATGGAAGATAAAATGCTGCACTGTTCTGGATTATACTAGGGAATTTTATCACAAAAGATATAAATAGTCAAACTGTTGTTAGGTGAAAAAATATCTTTTTCTGCATTTTTAAGGTACTTTACACATACACCAAACAGCCGTTCTGAGGAGGTTTCTAAAGTACAAGGAAGCGCTGAAACCAACAGGTAGCTTGGGTTCCTCGGCTCATTGACTGAGGGCCTTTTAAACAACACATTTTTGGGGAGACTGAAGCTGACTTGCCAAGTCACTGGTTAAGGTCCAGACTTTATGCTCAGTGAGCCTTACCAAAACGATCAAATACAGGCTATTCTGAACGATGCAGAGCGGTGGCAGAACAATATGCAGCATTTTACTTGAAGTAGAACAGTCATACTGGAAGCAGGTAAGGTACAAGACACAGTACAGCTCTTGGATTTTATTTTTTCTAGGTTTTTTGGCTGCATAGCTGTTTGGATATTAAGGATTTGGAAGGTCATCATATCGAAAATATTGTATTCTTAAATTCAGAATGTTGCTCCTCAAAGTTGTAAGTGCTTCATTTCAACAACATGAATACAATAATTTATCCTTTAAGTTATTATCCTAAAAATCTTATTTGGACTTCTATTCACATAACAAAATGCCAAAGAGACAGGTACTTTGCATAGTGCATACTTTTAAATGACATCCATAAAATACATAGAAATTCAGTACTGAGCTAGGCTTGATCTCAAGGTGCACCTGTCACACGGAGGTCCCATTAATATTTCTTTAAGAAGCTCTTACAGCCATGACCCTGCAACTTGATGTCGATACATCTCTGCGCCTGCGCACTCAATTGCAGGTTCAAGACCATAGACAGTAACTGAAAACAAGTCATTAGATACAAAAATGTAAAAACCTGTATGTAATCAAATGCTATCACAGCTAACAAGATTTTGTAAACATATACCAAAAAGGCCAAGAAGCTATCTTGATGTGGCTGCACCCAGCTCTGCCTTGTGCTCCTCATGCTGACTGCCCCAGTGGTGGGACAAAGGCGGTCTGCCCCTCCAAGCCCACCAATGGGAAAGATGCCCCACATGCAGACATTGCAGTGGGATTCAAACTCTCTTCAGCTACATTCCCTGGATCTTCTAGGGCTAACCTCATTCTAGCCTCAACTTAGGATCACATATCTCACACTAGAGAAACACTTTCTTAACCAACATGACCTATTTTTCTTTTTTCACCCAGTGAAACATGGCTGCTGGTACAGGCTTTGTAGGGGTCCCAAGAAGCATGCTGTAGAAATGCTGTTGAGGAGACAGAGGAGAAATTTTTCAGGGTTAAACGTCAGAAGTCCAATTCACAAAGAGCTATTATTTGGCAAGATTCAAAATTTCAGAATTAAAACCTTTCTCTAATTTTCAAAGGCATTTTACATGCATTTGGATCCTTTTACAAAAGGCAAATTCAATTAACTCTTTTCTCAAACAAAAAATTCAAAAGCCATTAAACATATAAGTCAATTGTCACAACATGAGAATACTCTTCTCTTTCTTCTATTAGCATAAGCCTCACGGTTCTCTGCTGAGGCTCCCTTCAGTGGAGGCTGAAAAAAGAGGCTTCATGGTAAACTCTGAAGGCCAAATCTTCCCATCCTCTTGAACCAGTGCAGATAGCGATTTTGGAGTTTGTGCTTCCACTTGAACACATAAACTCCAGACCTTCTTCATGACATCAAAGAGCTTCCACCTATGCACATTTTTGACCCCAGCTGCTCTGCTGTTATGAGTCAACTACAGTCTCTCTGAGACCGTCACCTAAGCCTCAGGAAGCTTTTTAAATTAAAACCCCATCATTTAATTGTACCAAAGAAACAAATGGAAAGCAGTCTGTGGAGCACTGGTGTGTGGAAATGTTTTACAGAAAGAAAAATGATAAGAACTGCTGTTCATTTCCACTAAAACTACCTTTGGAGAACTCTTTGCAGGTAGTCTCAGGAAGAGTGCATTGCAATAGTCCAGGACACAGATGGCTGTAGGATGGTCCACATCAAAGTAGAAAAGCATTAAGTGATTAAAACTGTAAAGTTATTACAAAACAAGGAAAAAAAGTTGTAAAAAAAGATTTTCTTATGCTGCCGAATTCTTCACTTGTGCTCTTCTTTGGAAGATTCTCTGCAGATAAAAATAAGGCCAGACACACTCCATCCTCAGGACAGGATGTGCTATCTACAGTATAAAAGAAAACTACTTGGCTAAGCTGAGGTGAAAAGATTTAAGATAAACTTTCAGTCCCCATGTTGTATGACTATAGCTCACAGAAGCAGATGGACCAGGTCAGGCAAGCAAAGAAGGCTCTAGGGGATTCTCAGCTATACAGTATTCCCTGGCAGTTGGTTTATAAACAGCAAACAGATTGTACTTGATTGTTCAAATAATACAGCCACTGTACCCCACATGAATGAAACAGCTTTGTTCCAGCTCTCGTTAAATTCAAAGCCAGACCTCTGCGGAACTCTCAAGAGGACAGGGCTGAAACCAGTAAGCATGATGCACAAATGTCGGGCATGGTCCATAAAATGCCTTTTAGGACAGCCTGCAGTATAAGCAAACAAAATTTATAGCTTTGAGCAACTATAGTTCATAAGCTTTGTCTATTACTTTTGTAATAGACCAAAGTTTATTCCAGCTGACAAGCCAAAAGTGGAAGTAGAGCGAAACAGACAACTTTCCAACAACGTGGGCAGGAGAGCTGACTTGAAGGAAACCTTGTAAAACATAGGTTGCCCAAAAATGGGCCAGAACCCACTTCACCTTGGTATAGGTGGAAGCGGAGGGACACCTCTTTCTTTTCGACCAGAGCTTCCTGAAAAAAGAAGAAAGTTTTCCATTACTCTTGGGTTCTTTTTTATAGTGGGAGTTTACATTCAAGCCAGAAGATCTATTCATTACCTTGTCTAGCCGCCTAGAAAAGATCTTTCTAGAGTTTCTGGTTAGTTTACTAAACGATGCAAGAACTTCAAACAATGTAAAATTAAGTTTGAAACTACCATTATCTACAAATGCCTAAAAACTGTTAGCATTTCAGTCCTTTACTCCCTTTTCAAAGCAGATCAGTCACTCTTACTATATAAACACATATGGTCTCAGTGCTACTTGCAACACGTGTACATTTCAATGAAAGCAGCAAGCTGTAGTAGTAATGTTTCAAAGCTCGTCCTGTATTTCCCAAAATGAAGACTGTCATTCAAAACTGATTTTTTTGACTCTCTTTGTGGGGTAATAGGAATGAGAAGAAAGGTAAGAGCCAAAGAGAAGGGTCAGAGACTAACAGGAATTTTTGCTCCACACCAAAACCTCATAATTTGGAAACAGGACAGACAGAGAAACACGTGAGTGTACAGATGATTACAGGATAACTATGAGGACTGATGTGACCTATTGTGAAAGAACTGAATTAATCCTTGGGTGTACCAGGCCAAATGGTGCTAACTAATGGAATGCCTGAGACCTCAACTGGAACAGCATGTAACACTGATCAGAAAAGATGAAATCAAGCTGAAATGTATACAGCAGCAACATCAATGATCAGAGAAACAGAATTTAGCTCGGAAGAAGAGTGTAATACTTCCTGATTTAATGAGCTCAGCAAACCAAAGCTGAGAGGAGAGTGTGACTTGTCTTAAAAAAAATATAGCAGGGGCTCAACACACCAACAAGGAAGAAAACTAAAACTCAAGGATGATTTTGGCACACAAATAAATGAGTCATGCATAGATTTAGATGGGGAATGAGAAAGAAGTTCTGGAAGAGTGTTCCAAGAGGAGTAACAGGGACAAAACCAGACAAACAAAAATCAAAGATGAAAGCTGGGATTTTGCAGATCTGGCTGCTTGTAGCAGAATGGGGCTGAATATTATGGCCAAAGCAGTATCTTACAATACAGGTTACAACTTAAGAACAAAACAATCCTCCTTCCATCCCACTCTGTAGTACAAGTTCAAAAGGGCTTGAGCCTGTATTTTCTATATGGTGGAGGGAAAAAACGCACTTGGAGAAGTTCTGAAACCTCAGGAGCCAATCTCTTCCCCATCTACACTGTTTCTAGAAAGATAAACTTAAATTTCAGAACCAGAGGCGGAACAAACTTACCTCGGTTTTCATTTCTTGCTAGTTTACTGGGGTAACTTCTATTCACAGGTACATATGGCTCTGGAGGTGGCAAATCAGATATAGGATGGAAAGAAAATCTGCTTTCCCACTCATCTGAAAGAACAACAAAAACACATAAAACAAAACAGAACAAGATGCGTTTTACTTGTTGGTTGTGTGATACAGCTTCAGAAAAAATCAACTGATACTAATATCAAATTTCTTGCATGTTTTCTAATGCAAAATGCTGAGATAGCTGAATACTGAATCAGCATCCTACTAGGTAATTTGTTGGGATTCAGTTTTAATATGTTCATTCCCAGTGGTTACAACTAGAAACCAGCATGTAAAGGCACTGAAGGTTCTGAACCCTGCAAGCCATTTCGGGAAAAAAAAATGCACTTGAAACCCACTTGCCTTATCTGAAGTGCAAAGATGATTCAAAAGCGTGAGTTACAGTTTAATTTTCTGCTTTCTTTTTCTAACTTCATTAATGTCAGAAATACCAAATTCAGCCATCCATAATGAGCCAAAAGATTTATCTATCCTTTGCAAAGAGACAACAACCCAAAAGAAAAGCATAATGAATCTTTAAAACTCAGCTATCTTGAATCTCACCTTTTCAATAACACCAGCAAGAAGAGTGAAACTTGACATCTTTGCATTCTGACAACCTCTTCCCTCCTCTGTCTTTCAGCTTACAGTTTTTGAGTCATCCTCTAACTTGTTCTGACTTACAGTCTTAGTGTAGCTATGGCTTGAATTCGCATTGCAGCTAGAACAATCCCCTTAGGACTTCTTCATGTGCTGTAGCAAAGCTAAGTATGGAGAAGTGTTTCTTTTTCCTTTTTTTTTTTTGGTTTTCTTCCTTTTCAGGCTATATTTCAAAGGAAAATTTTAAAGCCTATATTAACAGTTTTGCAGTCCTGTTCTATCCTCTGCCCCACCCTTTTTGCCACAATAAGACCAAGAGCAGCTGCAAAATCTCTATGAGGACAAGTAGCTGGGAGCATAGCTTACCATCACCCGAGTCCTGGAAGCCGTTCCGGAGCGCTGATGAAGGTGGTGGTGGCGGTGGTGGTGCACCTGTTCCCGGTCGGTCTGGGGGAAGTGGTGGCCGAGGCCCACCCCTCTGGTTCTCCAGCCCAGCCCGGGAAGGCAGCTGAGGAGCAGCAGGTAAAGCCCTTGAAGTGCTTCCATTCCTGCTGAGGGGAGGTGGTGGTGGCAGGGGGCCTGGAGAGAGAGTAGACACAAGCACAAAAATGCTGTTTGCACCAAATTGCGCTGTGGTGGTACACTGCTGCCCATGTCCCATGGCCTCCCACTAATAGAGTGTGGACCATTTCGGGCCCAGGGAAGAACAGACTCCAGTTCCACCTCCTGCTCCCAGGGCTTGATGGGGAGCCTACAACCTGCAGAGGTCAGAGGAGCAGGAATAACCAAACACAAACACACCTCAGCACCTGTATTCCTGCCTCCCTCAGCTGCAGCAGCTCTGTAGAGGTGCTGGCCCTTGAAGCCAATTTCAAACCATTCTAAATCACACTGGCCTCAGTGAGCAGTTACAGCAGGAACTTTGTGAACTGAGGATCCAGGCTGCATCCCACCAACTCCCAGCTTCACAGTGAAGCAGAAAAGCTCTGCAAGGCAACGTGAAGGCAGAGCCCACACGGGCTGGGAAAGTGACACTCACTGAGCAGCAGTAAACTGGGACAGGAGATAAATCCACATCTTGGACAGGAGGAGGCCATGCAGAGGGTGTGGAGGGCTGCACATGGCCAAAGGTCTCAGCACCTCTGCTTAGTGTAGTTGGGCAATTGACAATTATGTTCATTTTCTTAAATGCTTCCTTGTTCTGATGAAATCTCGTTACAGACACATACTGGAAAGCTTCCAGAGTGGTTTCTCTCCCTAAACCTTACTAAAACCCATCATCTACTTCAAACCATTGCAGAACAGTATTTACATTTATAATTTATATCTCCAGCTTCTTTCTGCTCACTGAGTCAGCAGGAAGGTAGTGTGCATTTACTAAACTCTGCATCAGAGAAGAGCTGACCAGGAACCTCCTGTGGGAGCAGAGGCTGTCACAGAAGTTCCTGCGGTGTCCAAACAGTCTCAGCAGTACTCTGTAGCGCTGCTCTGTGCTCCCCAACAAATGTGAGACAATTCCTGCAGCCAGGCAGCCATGTGCTAGATTCTGTGAGTACACTGAGGTGCAACTTCCTTGAGTTATGGGGCTCATTTGTGCTTCAGCTCCTCCAGCTCCACAAGGAAAGCCATCAGGCAATGAGAGTCATGAGGTGCAACTCTTAAAAGTTACAAACAGCGATTGTCAGAGGACAAAACATGTGATGAAACAACCTGATGGAGGCAACGCTATTTTCAGTCTCATTTGGAGTCTGTGTCTAGCAGGTAATGATGGTTAGTCACGCTGCAGCAACTGCCTCCTGTATAACAACTGTCAGATCAGCCTTCTATTAAACTAATTACTATTTTGCTGTGTTTGTGCCTTCCAACACGTAGAAGGCCGGGCTTTCCACTCATGACAACACTGCCATTAACTCACGCTGGCTGACTCAGGAAGGTGAATGTTGTCACCGGACGGGAGCTGGGTAGAACAGGTCCCTGTCAGTACAGAACCTGGTGGGCAGCCCTGTTTTTGTTACAGCAACTACACAAAACCTGCCCAGATCTGTGAGTGAGCTGGGAATGCACAGTAACATTCCTTGAGTCACAGTGATGCCCACAAGCCCTCATTTTTCAACTGCAGGATCCCTTGTGCCCAACAGCCCCATGCCCCAGCCCCTACCTGCTCGGCTGGGAGGATCCCTGATGGGTGGTGGGGGCCTCTCGCTGGGTGGCGGTGGCAGGGGGCCGGAGCGGCCACCCCCAGAGCTGGGTGCAGCAGGGGGCACCAGGGACAGGTTCCTCTGGGGAAGTCGTGGCATTTCATCATTGCTGGCAGGACCGGGGGGCACAGGGGGTGGCCCTGGCCTGCTGGGGGGTGGCGGTGGAGCAGGGACACCAAGGGGTGGCCGCGGTGAAGCAGGCACAGGTGGCTTGTTGTTCTGCGGTGGCGGTGGTGGCAGGGCCATGTCCCGGCTGGCAGGTGGTCGGTGCCCGGAGGGAGGTGGTGGTGGTGGTGGTTTCTCATCCACCGGTGAGCGACCAGGTGTGGGTGGCAGTGGTGGTCTGCCCGAGTAGGGCGCTGCTGGGCCTGGGCCAGACTGCCGCAGGGAGCCAGCTGACCCTGCGCCCCGGCTGCCTGGGAACGGTGGTGGCGTTGGCCCCAGACTGGGCTGACGGTTGAGAACTGGTCCTGAACCCCTTCCATGCAGACTGGAGGCAATGGGCCGGGGTGTGCTGGGCACTGGTGGTGGTGTGGCATCAGGCTTAGAGCCCACATCAGGCCTGGGTGGTGGCAGGCGGCTCCTCTGAGGGTCAGCAGCTGGGCTCCGCTGCCCCAGTGGCGGCCCTGGGAAGCGAGGCAGGCCACTCGGTGCCGAGAACGGCTTGGCAGCAGCAGAGCGGGCTCCAGGTGGCAGTGCAGGTGGGCGGGATGCCCCAGCATCTGTGCAGGAAGATGAGAGACAGAGAGAGGGCATCAGCACCCATGGAGAGGGCCTTCCTCACATACCAACACTGTGCGCTATGACACAGCTGCCCAAGTGTTTGAGAATGCTTCACTGGAACAGTCAGCAGCAATCTCAGTGTTATTTGGGATCTGCATCACAGCACTTAGGCCTTTCTAGCTCATGAGGAATGGCCTGTGGGGGACCCAAGTGACTGCAAGGCAACATGAGCATACAGTCCTCACAGAGCAAGCAGTAATTTCGGGAAGGAAAAGAAGAACTGGTGAAGAACAAGTATTTGATACCAGCAACCCAAAAGCAAAAAGAGCTGTAGCTCTGAAATGGCATTTAACAACTTAACAACAGCTGTCCAGCAAAAGGGCTTTGCAGCCCTTTCTAGTATCTGTGAACTACTTGTGTACTTGTGTATGTCAGCAAGAAGGCAGCCAGCCTTGCAGTTGAAGAAACACTGTCCCGTTGTGCCAGGAACTTTTGCATTAATACAAGTTCCCAAAATAGACCATGACACAATAGAAAATACCAGCTCCAAGAGACTGTTTTGTACAAATGTGCTGAAAAATTACGTTAGTCCATAAAATATGCAGGATTTGTAATATTTTATGACCCCTGTTGTCCAGTCCTCCTTCAACAAGTGTGAAATGCTACATCCTTAGCTTTAGGAAACTCACAAGTCCCAGATCTCCTTTGTCTGAAGGGGCAGCTGTTTGGCCAGCTAGAAGAACGCAGTGTGTGCCCTCCAACTGCAGCACGCGCAGCAGCCAGCTGGGATGCCTCATGCACTCCCTAAGTGGTAAATCACACTCTTGAGGAGCTGACGCAGATGTACTTTCCAAATGGAAAGCTGATCTTTTTTCCTGGTACAGAAGGGAGAAATAATCCAGAATCTTCTTGTGCTCCCCTCTGGTCCTGCACACCCACAGCTAAGGCAGGACCTCATCCTACTTTGCAGGCAGCCACTCAACACTGCCAAGATCTTTAGTTTTCATCAGTAATTAGGAGGAGTAGAAAGAGGGGTCTCACTTCCCCTTCATAACACCCAGTACTAAGAATGAAAAAAGATTCAAGATGAAAATTTCATTTTGTGATAGCCTAAGATATCTGAAGGCATTCTCAATCCCAGCAGGTAATTTATTGCTGTGGTATGTAATTAATGTAAGTAATGTGTCATTTATTTGTTTGCACTGAAATTCCAAGATTTTTCTTACCAGCATCTCGACTTGCAGCAGATCTGAGCTTTGGCATTCCTGCTTGAAAAAGTCCTCCGAGACCAGGTGGTCCACCACCACTGAAGCCACCACCACCGCTACCAGCGCCAAAACCCCCACCGCTGCCACCGCCACCTCCTCCAAAGCCACCGCCACTTCCACTGCTTCCTTTGGGTTCTGTTGGAAAAGAAAAGTCCCCCATGTTATGCAGAGAACTGAGGCTGATCCTACAAAGTATTCTCTTTCATTACAACAACTCTTGGAAGTGGGGAAAAAAGGTCACAGCCACCACTATCACTATTGTGCCATGGAAGAGGTGGAGCAATAAACACAGCTAGTGAGTTTTATTAAGCCATCACTTTCCTTTTGGCTGCTCTGGACTGGAAAGCAGAGAAACAGTCACTCTGGAGAATTTGGAACTGAAAAATGGATGGAACCTCTGAGAATATCGTGTCGTCTTTGTTAACATCTGTGTAGCTGCTTTCCATTTCTTCATACTATTGCTCTCTTATCCTTCACCTTCATTATTCCATAAGCCAAGTGGAGGACAGTAAATGAGGAAAATGAAGAATGAGGGAGGAAGATAGAGGTGTTCTTCCCCTTGGGGGCACCTTTGATGAGTGCATGGAAGAGATTTAATTTCTGATGACTTTCCTCTATGCCCAGAAATGCAGTGAGATGATCATTAGCTGCCATTTTTTTTTTTTTTCCAACATAAAGGAACTATTTTTATCAGTCCCCATTTCCTCTCCAGTTTTTGTCTAACATTTCCCACCACTGGTGCTTCTCCTCAACATTTCTGCTGTGACAGCATCAAGGCACTAGAAGTACAATGAAATCATTTTTAGTGATAAATACAGGGAAGAACCCTACTTATAACATCACTGCAAAATGAGCAGGCCCACAGGTTGGGATATCTGTGAAGATCAGCTCCCTGATGACAGGCTACATGGCTGAGGACCAATTGCTTAATTTCTTGGCCTCTTGATTTCCACAACTTTGGGTGGGTAAAAGTTTCATTGATTATAAAGTAATTAAAACCTGTAGATGAAAAGCACTTCTAATAATCCCACACAGAAAAAAGGAGGAAGAATGTCTTCATGGGGGAATGTTTCACATCATCCCTCTGTTCTTAAGCATGTTAGCTCAGTTCAGCTCTGACTCACACAGGGTGTGAACCTCTGGAGAAATGCTTCTAACTATGTTTTAGTCTTTCTTCATGATTTGTTAATTCAAGTAAGCAAGATAATAAACCATATCATTTGAATCTTACTGTTCAGCTTTCCTTTAAGCCCCTTGACTTCTTTTCTCCTGCTCATTAGAATAACTAGAACATGTAACTTGGCATTCAGAGATAATACTCAAGTGTTTAAAGTTAAGGTATCTGGCTGATGATACACTGTACCTATTTCTTTTCCTAAATTCCTATTTGGTCACATGCCTGTTGGTGTTTCCTTCTTTCCTCATCACCTTCCCATCACAGTCCAGCCTTTAATTGCATGGCCAGACCCAGACTGAGTTGTATCACATCTGTTAATCTGTCTGTAGAAATCTCTCCCTAGGCAACAAATGCTATGCCACCACCACAGCAGGCCTTGCCTACCTCCTGTTTCTGCTGTTCTCTCTCCCTGATTTTTGCTACAGGGGCTTTTCCATCTTTCTCTCAGCACATGCCGTAGTGCATAGCGAGAGCCAGCAGCAGCTGGAGACCTTTCCTCCTCACAGGCAAGCTAAGCTACTGCACTGTGCCAGAGTACTGCCTAGCAGGCTGAACAATGAGGCTCAGTCAAAAAGATAACATCCCTGAGTTGCTCTGGCTGCACTCAGGCTACGTGCAACGCAGCAGCAACCTGCTGGGGCTAGGGCTCTGACCGCTTCCACTGCTATGGCTCCATTAATAAGCCAGTGGTGCCATGCCACGGCTGCCCTTATTTTTGTGCACTTTATTCTCCCCGCTGTCTTCAGTACTGAAGGGAGTTTCTCTGCCTGAGCCACTGCAGCTTCTCAGTAGGTCTCCTAGTAGGGTTTCCATGGTGTTCTGGTTTAAGCAAATGAGAACTGCTTTATGAGAGTAAGCAAACAAACCGATGCCCACATTTCATAAACAGTACTTGATTTCTCATCTTACTTAATCCTCAAAGAACAGAATTTGTATTATTTTTTTTAATATACCAGCTCTGGGCATTTTGTTTTACCTGCATTTCCCATGGCAGTTCAAATCGATGCGAGAGAAATAATTTTCTGCATTCTGATATATAGAACCAATCAAGTACACAAGCTCAACCATGCAGAATCATACTTACTGTCTAGAATTGGAGCACTTCTATCATTAGTAACAGTCTTCTTTAGCTTTTTTCCTTTGGTGATATCAGACAATAGAGCATTTCGCCCTGCCTGTTCTGACCTGCTCAGAGTTGGTTTTTCAGTATTTGCCTGCAAAAAACAAAATTAAAAATGAGGAGGTAAAATAAACTTCAAATTTTAGATATACGGTTCTGATCAAGTATGGTAGTTACCTTAGACCTTGATTTCTATTCTAACAATCCACTATGGTAGCATACCATATCTGGTTTTGTGAATTATGCTAGAAGTAGCTGTGCTTGTTACTGACTCCAGGCCCCAGACACTGCTGCTACTCACAGTTTACTGGAAACAAAATGCTTTTTTTTAAATTCATCTATCTTTATTTTTTTTTAATTAAAGAGTCTCTGAGTTCTCAAAGCCAAAGCACATCTGTGGAAAATACCGTTCTGAAGACTGAGCCTGGGCAGACTACTAACACAATGTGATTACAGAAAAAGATGGACATTTCTGAAAGTTGTAGTGAAACTGGAAATATACAAATTCTGGATAAATCAGAAGAAAGATGGAGTTCTGGCTACACACCCATCTATATATGGTTACTTCTTCAAGAAAATCGTGGTTCCTGAAAAGATTTCTAACCTATCAGATCAGTGTTACAGAAGTTTCATGAATGTTGATGAGAGCTGCCATGCAGGGTCTGAGCACAGAGCCTGTATTTTGCTTGCGGTGGGCAGTGAGGGAAAGACTATGGCATGATGTCAATCTGGGTAATCAGCTAGGCCTTTGGTATGAAAACATTTGAGTGCTCTACAGCAGCACTTCCAGAAACTTTTTCGTTCTCGTCTGCCTGACAGAGAGCAAACATGGCCCAGGGCAGGCTCTGTTCCATCTTAGGCTGATTGAAACCAGGTCCAGTGTAGTTTCACCCACTGTACTGTGCCAGCAGTGGTTCTCATACCTTCATACCACAGACTGGCTGAGGGAGCTTAGCTGGCTAAGAACTATCCTTATAAAAGGTAAAAAATAAAATTGATTTTTGCCTCAGGTGCTCAAAATCAGTTCACTATCAGGTCATGTATGTGTTAGAGAGGGACAAAGGAGAAAGCGAAAGTGTGTGGCTGGGGAAAGGCAAGGAGAGAGAAAGATTTCAGTCCCTCCAAGTTAGATAAGCTGTGCCTCTCCACCTAGGATCCTTGATCCAAGGCAAACAACCAGTATGGGAGGAAGAAGAAGCGAATGTGGCTAGTGACACCCACAAGGGCACTGAAAGGGAATGGAAGCAATGGACCCTCTTGCAGGAATCAATAAACCATAAACAAAATGCAGGAAAAAATGCAGACACCAACACGCCATCATCCATCAGTATATCTGCATATCCTTTTCAACATGACAAGCAGCAGGACAGGACAGCATATACAGTGCATCCACCTCCCGCAAGACTTACCAAGGCCAGTGTTGGGGGCGGTGGTGGCGCAGGAGGGGGAGGCACAGGCATGGTGGAAGGCTGAGCTTCAGCTGATCTTGTTAAGAAATCTGCACAGCAAAACATAAAATGCAAAGAACCAGAGATTAATAAATCTGTAACTTTTGGGAGGTACTGTCTTCAAACCCATCCTGCATCTAGCAGGCTTATCTATTAATTTTTTTTTAAGATTAAGTAGTCTGTTAAAAGCACTTCATGTTTAATTGTATGAATAACAGCTGTGTCCTTAAATAGGTGCTCTGCTCCCTGCATGACCTCCATAGCCACGCAAACTCTCAGACACACATATCTAGTTGTGTGCATACACACATAAACACTTCATACTCTTTGCTATGGCAACACACAATAATGTAACGTGGTCACATGCAACAATAAATTACAAAACTGAAACCTGTTTAATCCAACAATCTTGTTCCTGTGTAATTATGACAGGACAACCCCCTTGATAAACTACCAGCCCCTATTTCAACAAGGTGCCATCCCTTTAGGATCATACTTAAAAAGAGATGTTGACCTTTTGAAATCCTTCAGCTGCTGGAAGACAACACCCCTTCACTGTCCTGGGTAGGGTGAAAAGGCAGACCTCTAGGAAAGACTCATGCATCTCCTCCTGCTTGCTCTGAAGTAGCCAGGCTCCACCACCACCTCTGAATATACCCTCCTCCTTCTCAGAAGCAGCAAATGCAGCCATGCTCTGTGCATGTTCCTTGAGGAGGAAGAACAAGCAAGCTGCCGTGCAGGGGAAAGCCTGGCAGCCAGAAACTACTTCTCCAGCTCCGCTGCCTGAAACCAGGCTCCTGCTTTTTCCTCATGCATAACTCCAGTAATTCCAGGACAGGCAATGCAGGAGGTAGAAACTCACTGAAACTGAAAAGCACTGTGGACTTCTTTTTTTTTTTTTTTTTTTTTTTTTTTCCAAGTCACAAGGGCTTTTAGTGACATTTTAGCACACCGCTAGAGGGAATTGTGCCTACTGGAAGCTCAGGGGTTTTCCTGATGGTGCTGTGACATTTCAGTAGTTTACTGTGCTGCCTGTCCCTAAAAATACTTTTGCTTTGAGGGACCTGTTGACAGGCTCAGCCCTGTCAAGCTCCTGAGCTTGTGCAGGAGATGTGCAGAGCATCCTATGTCAAAAACAAAGAGCCTGATGCAATTGGCCATTATGTATCTTGTATTTGTGCATGACAGGTCAACATGAAGAAAAATGTCCCTAGTGCAGTTACTTACAAGAATATGCATCTCTCACTTTCTGAAGTCAAATGGTTTTGATAAAACCATTTAAATAACACATTCCCCGCCAAATCAGCTTCATGCTAGTTACAGCACACTTAAGAACTAGAATGAATGCTAGAAAAATGTTCTGAATGAAACACAATGGCATATGCAACTCTCATTTGAGGTGTGTCACCACCTGCAAGGTCTGCAGTGCCTCTGACATGCTCCACGATACAGAAAAATGAAAGGTTTGAAGGACAGCTGTATCCTATCAAATGCTCATGCTTTGACAGAATTAGAATACCGACATAAACCCATCCAAAAAAATGGCTGAGCTGCCTTCCTAGAAAAGAGCTTGTCTAAAAGGAGACATTGATGGATTTTGCCTAAAATCTTCAGGGAGAAAGGGGCCTGGAAAGGAAATGAGCACATCACCCCTAACTCTAGCTGACAAGGTGTTCCGAGCAGCGCGGTGTGGGGCAGGCGCAAGGCATTACCATTATCTCTGGTGTGGGGTGGTTTTATTTTCCCCTGCTTCAGATGCTGTTGCTCTTTCCTGTTACTGAGAAAGTGCAAGCAGAGCAGAGAGGAAGCTGATGGACGGACAGACTGACAAAGAGGAAACTGCGAAGCCAAGTCTGTGCAGCGCTGTGCAAACACCACACTCAAAAACCCTGCAAACTGACCCAAGTTTCCCACCCACTCACCCTGCAGGAGTTACCTCTCCTATGGAAATGTCGCCAGAGAGGCACAGCTTTCAGGTTCCCAGGATCTGCCTGAATCTGCTTGTATTTCAGACTTCCGTGTTCCCAGCAATCAGTTCCTACATAAAACTCTGCTGAGCCCTATCCTTTCCTCATCTTATTATCCTAAATTCAGTACTTAAAATCTGAACTCTATTAAAAGAACTAAGACTAATGCTGCTTTGTTCAACTTCCTGTTTAAAAAAATAGTCAACAGGAAAATTATTTCTTGCAGCAGACCACAACCATCCTGTTTCTTAACACAGCCTTTTCACAGCTGCAGTTGTCTCTAGCGTAACTGTGCCAGTAAGCTACTTCACCAAGCTTTTAACTCCTTCAACTGATCAAAATGAGAAGCTGCTCTCTGCACTGCTGTGGTAAGAACCTGAAGCAGTCCACAGAATGCCCCCTGAATCTTCTGGTGCTCCATGTGCCGAGGGAAGGCTCCTTAAGAAGGGAGGATAAAGTTTATTTTTTATCAGACTTCTAATTTCTTAAGGCAGCTCAAACCTGCATGCAGCAAACCAAATAGCTCATCTACATGGTGTCCTTTCCAAAAAACAGCATTTTTGCAAACATATAGCTTGCCTACCTCCCTGTCTGTTAAATTATTGCTTTCCACATGGTTATACTGTTCTTTTCTCCTTCCTTTACTTCACTGGATTGTTTTGGGTCCGTTTGTAAAGAAATTGGGGGTTGATAGAGGGTGAGTAGGGTAGCACTCAAAGCCTGAGCTCTCTACGGAGAAGTGACTGCCCATGGAAGCATCCTACCATTCTAAGACACATTGCTTGAAAGGAGGCAAGGAGGGGAAAAGCACCAGTGCCTCCTGCTTTCCCATCTCTGCAGGGAAATATCATTATCTATCTAGTATAGACATACATATATCTTTCTATATTTAGTTGTATAGATTTGTATGTGTATAGATACATGTACATACATTCACATGCAGTCAATCTGAAAGTAATGCCTCCTATTTATATCCACGGAAACTGCAACAGATACAAAGAGCACAATAACACTCTCTGATAGAGCAAATTCTCTGCTCCAAAATACTATTTTTCAATACAGTCACCACCATCAATGATGCATTTTTGCCAGTAATGAACAAGTGCCTGCATGCTGTGCTTGTAAAAATGTGCATGGCACATTCAGAACATGGCTCATCTTTCACACTGCTGTCACCATTGCTGAAACACACCACCCACTGCCTCACTGTGCTCACATCTACTGGCTGGTCACCATAAGTGTTCAGCAAGTGTCAATGAATGTCAGTGGGTGCCATTTTTTTCTGTATGGAGGAATTCAGTTCCACACCTTTGCTCCATACGCATTTCCATGTCAGACGCCTTTCTGTCAGGCTGCCCTTCCGCTGCCATCTGTCACATAGCAACAATGTGTAATGGGATAGTGGTGGGAAGGTTCAAACTCTACAGCCATATTATCGACATTTGCCTCTGACATAATGGGCCAACATAATAAAAGAGGAGGCATTACTTTCAGAGCAGCCCTTGTATCTATAGATCTACCTTAATGTGTATCTAGTTTCCACTTCTGGCCTGTTGAGAAGGATGCCTCTCACTGTGCCTGCAGTTCCAGCTGCCCACCAGTTAGCACTTCTGGTACCAAAGGGCTTTATCGGCAGCATGGGTGGAAGCCAGACACGCAGCTGCACACTGGTCAGCTGCTGAACAAGCCCTATAGCCCATGATGCAGCTGCTAGCAGGGCTAGCTAAAATCATTTTGTAGGCATAAGGCAAGTTCCTGAGACAGGTCAAACTTTGGCAGCACTGGCCTCAGATTGTTTACACATAGTGCTCTTGCTTTGAAGCTGTATTATTTTCAGTGATATTTTCTTGGAAAAGATCTGCTGCAACGTATGTGACAATTTAGAGTAATTTTCAGTGTATATATCAAACTAAAAGCAGTAATTAAATTTAAGATATTAATTTTATCATCCTGAAATATGCCTTTTAGGTGACTCCACTGGGTCACCCATTGAGCACACATGGTATTCCTACCTGCTTATTTAGGAGTGCAGTGTGTAACATGGAAATACTGGACTTTCGAAACATTCCTGAGTCTACTGAAAAGACAGCTTTCCTGTACACAAGTAGGAAACATGATTCCTAGGCTTCTGTTACATCCTAGAGCATGTACTTCCCTAAGGAGACACCAGAAAACAAGGCATTAGTCAGAAACCCACATGCTCATACTCAAGTATAACGCATCCATCACACAGTAAGACACACCAGCCTGACAAATTTTAGTTTAAACCTCGATGATCCTTATAGGTCCCTTACAACTTGGGATATCTTATGCTTCTATGTACACTCAGTACAACCCCGCCTCACTCCTACTTTTGCCCCTCCCCAACTCTGCTCCTGCCGCTGAGAAAAAAAAAACCAAGAGCATCAGAAACTCAAAATGCAGCAAAAAATAGCACCTGCTGCTTTTGAAGCTCTAACTCATCTATGCAAAGCACAGCATTAGATACAAGTCCTGCTGCTGCTTCATTCACCACTGCTTTGCACAAAGCACAGAGTCCCAGGATGCTAAGCACAACTCTGCAGCTAGAGGGAAGCTTTGGCTTTTGTCTTATGTGTCAGCAATAGACTCCGAGTTCATTATTTGCACTCAGTAAGTAGGAAAGAGCCTATTCTAAGGAACAGACATTAACTCCAATTGCTAACTGCTGATACCATAAAATACATGCAATAGGAGCTGATAAATTTTACCTACTGAGTCTGCTAATAACAGAGCTGTTTGTAACAACCAGTGCCACAGGGTATTGAAAAAGAACTCACTTCAAAAGAAAGTTAGAAGGAGCATCAAACTTTGAAACCTAGTATGCACGTTCTTGTGCATTTTTTAGTCAGTAGTGTCCATTTTCATCACTGTATGTAAACATTAGGCTTAAATGATGGTACTGCAGCAGCAAGAATTAAGGTAGCTATGGCCAAAATGCCAGCCTCTGGGCTCCAAAGATGGAGAACATTATAATATGCAACCTATCTTGATAAGAACCAACTGCATCCAAAAAAAAGCCAACCCAACACAAAGCTCAGGAGAGAAACAGTGTGTCACATTTGGCAAACAGCCCTTACCCTACCAAGCAACCCACATGTAAACGAGGCACTATACCAAAACACAAGTTCTGGGCATTTCATGTTCAATTTAGTACCTCAGAGATCTCTTCAGGAGCATGGCAAGTGACAAAGAGAGACATTTTACATGGGATGCACAGAGCGAACAACTGGGCTGCAGCTGCAGGGCTTGCCTGCAGTCAGCCATTTCAAGGCAGTCCAGGCACCCCTCGCACGCACTGAGTCACAGGCAGACAGACAGCTCGCTGCGGTTAATCGCTTCCTGCATGATTAATTTCCAAGCAGAAAAAGAGGAAGGAACAAACAACTGCAGAAATAAAACAGAAACGATAGAACTTGAGGGGGAAAAATATGCAGTCACCAATTAAATGCTGATTGTCTCTCCGTGCAAAAGGGTTCAAAATCCAAATAAGCGTTGATGTGGTTCTTTCAAAATGTATTGCTTTCACTCATGGAAGAAAAAAATAAATAAATGTGAATTTGAGAAAAATTAGGCTTGATCACCGAGCACTTTGCTAAGGTAGCTCTAAGCACAAAAAGGACAGCAAACCAACCACATGACAAAACAGTTAGGAAATGGTACAAAAACAGCTGTTTTTCCATGGGGGGGGGAGGGAAAACAGCTCCACACAGACAAAAATATTTTGTCATGAACCATTGTCTAAAGGAATACACAACTATTGAATTGTTTTGATTCACCCACATCCCGTGCTGCCTCCCTTTGCCCTCAGTGGGCCCGACACCAAGAACACACACATCCCACTGCAGTCCTGTGCAGCAGGAGTTCAAGAGTGGGAATTGGTATAAGGAGAGCTCCAGAGGATGCCAAAGGTATCCACCATGCACAACACTGTGCCAGTAACTGCCACCTGAAAAACATGGCATGATTTTCTCTCCTTTTTAATAAAGCAAGAACTCAGGCTCCATACAAATAGAAGCTTGTAGATACATATAAATAGATAGATGGTTTTAACCTCCCTAAAGGGTTCAGCATGGACAACAAACACATTGCAGTGTGAAGCTACCTGACCGCAGAGGAATTCCCCTAGATGGTGGAGGAAGAGTATTTAGAGCCTCCCTGGCCTGTCACTCACACACACAAAAATTTGGCAAAGCCTCCAACAGGCTTTGTGACCCCATATAGATGCAACTGAAACACTGCTGGGATGCTTTGTACCCACTCCCCACTCAGCTCTATAGAAGAACTGTTTCTTCCTCCTCTTAACTGGGATAAAGGAGGCAAGTGACACCTGAAATGCTTCTTTCTCTCAGCGTTTCTGCTCTTTTAGGGGTAGTTTCCACCGAAACTGCAGTGCTTATGGTACAGGGGTTACAGGCCCACAGGGTGTGAGAAGGTCGGTTTTCTCACTTTGCCCAGAGGAAGCTGAGGTAGGAGAGGGGGCACCAACATTTCACCCTCACAACCGCTTGCAGAGAACTGGATGGTCCAAAGAGAAGCTGACAGGAGAAATTACTCAAGATGCACGAGACCCAGGGAAATTCTGTAGAGATTCCATCTCCAGAAAGTCCATTTTACCAGGGACAAATGTCAGGGCGCATCTGTAGGATGCCAAGAGCAGCCCTGTGTGCTTGTTGCCCATGGCAAGTAGTACACAGCAGGCCTCCTCTGTCACCCAAGAGTTCTGCTGCAAAGAGCCAGCAGGGCTGCATCCATGGAAAATTACAGCTAAGAACTAGGCCACTGCGGTGTCAGAATGTTGTTTTAATCCAAGTATTTTAAGAAGTTATTTTCCTTCTCAATGACATATTTTTCAAGATATGTGGAAGATGGCTGGCAGTGGAGAGCTGTGGAGGACTGCCCCAGTCACCACTACAGTTGCTACTTGAAAAAAAAAAAAAAAAAAAAAAAAAAAAAAAAAGCAAAGCTTTTGATCATTTCAAGTGTTGGGATGTTGACTTGAGAAAATTTAAAAGCAAATACACTATAGCAGAAAATACCTCTCTCAAAATAGCAGTCACTTCCATCTAGCCCATGCTGCTGGAACTTCCTTCAGCCGGTACTTACAAAAATATTTCTGCTTGCTGGGACTCTGGGAGATGGTTTCTACCATCAGCTCATGGTTCATCCACAACCCAGATGCTATCCCCAGCAGGAGGTGGGGCTGACACAGCCAGGACATTTCCAGTTATGGGACATACCCCAGCCCTTGTGCCTGTGGGATGCCACCTGTGACCTTGCAGCTCACTCCCTCCCAATAAAAGACTTTCCCCCCAGGCCCTCAATAAAGAAATGCACAGCAGCAAACAACTTCTCTCCTGGGCAAAAGTGATGCTTACGGATCAAGCTTCTGGTATCTGAACTCTTACTTCAGCTGTCCACAGCATTCAAGCATCTATCATCCAAAACAGCTTTTGGCCAGCACATATGTTTGAAACAATGCAAAAGACTGTATTGCCCTAGGCATGCTGCCCAACACAGCAAATGTGGGATTCACCCAGGCTTGAGGTAAGTAAGCCTCAGCCCACAGACTTAAAGACAGAGTCGCTTGTTTCGGTGCTCTACAGAGGCCATACGGATACACTGTCCACCTGGGCACAAGATAACAGAGGGGAACAAGGATCTGATGTCTTTCTCCATTCTACTTCCTCATCTGTTCCTCCTTGTACACACTGTGTTCATAAAACACTGTTCCTAATAAACAGTCAAATAACTTCTCTTTGCTGGGGCTGCTTTTTCCAATGCCTCATTACTATAGAAGTGATCACTTGGCGTCAGAGGATGCTCACACTGTAGCACACAGCTTTCTCCCAGAAACGTTAGTGGCTTTAGGCACAAGGAGCTCTTGGTAGGGTAGACAGTCTGGCTCAGAAGTTAAGGCTTTTCAGAATTGCCTCCCAATTCAATTAACTCTGACTCGTAAAAAAGAGCACTACGCTAAGTTATCCACTTGAAGAATAGGATGACTTCTGCCAGCACCAGACTTGTGGACATATCCTCACCAAACAGTGTTGTAATGATGGGCAGCAATGGTAAAAAGGATTTCACTATAACAAAGGGGCACAGGAAAAGATCAAGGATCTCACACTGTCAAATTATATTATTACTCCTTCATAGGCCTAAGTCTAGAATTAAATTGGCTTTAGTTTTCCAGTAGGGTTTTTTAATATAAAGTGTTTTCATTATCACGATCAGCTAATTCTTACTAAACCTGCAGTGAACTGTGACTGGTCTACTAAAGCCAGCATCTATAAAATAATATTAAAGTGGTGACTCCCTCTAAAGGGGAAATATCTGAGGCACGTCAGGGCCAGACACATGGAATGAATTTAAAACACTGTTTTCCAATCCCACTCTACTGTAAATACTGCAACATTCCTATAAGAATGTTGAAAAACTACAGTGTGATTAGTTCAGATTTCACATCAAAAGCCCAAACAAAACACTAAGTGGCCAAGACAGTCAGCAGGGAAAGACAACCACACAAGCCAGGCTGCATTAGAGTTTTTACAATCCAGGTGTCGACATGAATTAGAAGGTAACTCGAATACCTGTCCTTAGAGGAGCAATCAAAGACTTATCTGTCCAGAGTGTGGGAAAAACAAAACAAAACACAGCCCCAGATCTGCATAATGTAAGGCAGCCCAGTCAGCCACAGACAGCTCAGAAAAACGAGTACCGCCTCAGAGCCAGATTACCGTCAGTAAAAGCCTCTGTTCAGTGTAGCCAGCCCCATAAATCAGTTTTGTGAGAAACAGGCAACTAGGTCTGGGAGAGATTTTAATTAAAAAGAAAAAAAATATATTTTCCATTCCGAGAGTTAAATTTGAGTGATTCGAAGCTGCAAAGCCCTGAGACTTCAAATCTTCTCTAAAATGGGTGGAGATGGAGAGTCTGATTTTAGACTCATGAGTTAATGGAAAGACTCAGGCCAGTTTTCAGAGGGGGCAGGATGAGACCTATTGTGCCTTACAATTTTGCTGAAAGTGTTTGAACTGTTTGGGATGAACAGACTTAACAGTTAAGAATACACCCCAGCTTGGGATCATTTGTGAGATCATGAATCATATTTGCACATAAGGAATGCACTTGAGGAATGCTGTACTCAGCAGTCAAGGTTGGTGGTGCTGGCTCCCACAACACCATCTTGTGGATGCTTATGGCTAAGGGGGAAGGACCACAGCCACAACCTACACAGAAATGCCATCACTTGTGTTCAGCATTGCTGGCCTCCTGCTTCACAAACCTGGAGATAGCAAACTGCAAGGCACATTTGTCACCTGCCTCAATGGACCAAGACCTACCAAAAAACAGACCACAAACCAAAAAGAAAGTCACATCAGGCCTTACTGACTGACTTGATTCTAAATGAGGACTCGTTCTGCATATGACTTCCATCCCTCTGACCTGCAAAAGGCTGCAAAATAGCAACTGATCTACCATTAAAATGCTTACTTTAATAATGTGACTGTGAAAAATTTAGCTTTCTTTTTTTGTAGACTCTTGTTACAAAGCAATTCTTCTCTAATTCCCAAAGGGACTGCTGAATGTTTGAAAATAAAGTTAAAAGCAGAGTTTTTCAGCTTATTAAGGTATAAATGAATATATACAAAATAATACCATTTCTTTGAATACTTAAGTGTTTTAAGTATTTACCATTATTGATATTTTATAATAGATCCTCCTCTGACAACAGCTATGAAAGGAAACTTTTTTCTTATATGATGTACGTAATAACTAACATCCAGTTATTAAAAACAAATATCACTTTTAAAGCCTGAAGCATTCTGAAGCTGTGCAGTGTACACTGGGTATGTGCACATGCAGGGAGTTGGATGACAAAGTGTCCATTTGCACAAGCCATCAAAGGAGCTCTCAGCATCCGTTCTTGCTGGCTTGGAAGAGGGCCTGTGCCCTCTGAGGTTTGGCCTGCTGTGTATTTTGTGTTAAGTCTCAGAAAGCTTTCAGATGGGCTGCTATGGTTTCAGTAATTATTTTAAAAGGTTCTCGGCAATATAAAAACAAATCTGTGGAAGGGATTTTAAAACCAGGATGGAAATACTAAGACAAGGGAAAAGTAGAAGCAAAAAGTAATTTGAAACAAACAGAGTCTGCTTTTGCAAGCAGCCCCCCGTGCCCCTCCCAGTCACCTCTTCTGCATGCTGGAGCCAGCCATAGCTCGGCCCAACCTACCCAGATACCGTGGCCAAAAGGTGATCATCTTTCCAGAAGGATCTACCGAGCTTTAAAAGCTCTGCCCAACAAAAACAAAACAAAACAAACCCCAAAGTCCAAGGTGAATTGAGGATAAGAGACTCATTATTCCAGTTCTTAATATACTACCCTACCTGTTTTTTGTTTGAAATGGATACATTTGAAAAACAAAAAGAAAAGCAACAGTGTTATTGAAAACATACTATTTCAGGTGTGAATTTACATGATCATCTAATATCTTGCCAGTGCCGGCAAGTGATGTCTCATTTTAACCCATTTAAAAACAAGTTCAAAATGTTATGTCTCTGCACTATCTGATTATTTGCCTGGTTGGAAGCCAGTAAGAAACTTCTCCTATGACTAGAGGAATATCCTATCCTGCAGATAGAGGAAGCAATAAATTATTGCTATTAAAATATTGTACAGTAAGAAGACTCAAAAACTACATTTATATGGCCTGTACAAAATGAATAGACCAAATAACCACTAAATAAAGTAGATTTAAGGTTGCCATTATCTCTATATTGCTTGATTCTTTGTATTATGCATAAATGCTACTAAATCAGACCATCTTTTTCTCTATTAAAAAGCAGCAGATTTTATAACACACCCATATTAACTGTGTTAATCCACTACTTTCATTGCTACATCAAGAAACGATTGATTTTAAAAACCTAACTTCTTATAAAGATCTATCAGCTCTCCTCAGCTGATGAGAACGACTGTGGTTTCACTGCAGACTTACACAGGCTTTTTCCAGAGAAAGACAGGGTCCAAAAGGAGTGAAGTCAATACATATGATAAATTACATGGACTGCTGGCTCATGCTCCGAGAATAAAGCAGCCTACTGGCAGAGAAGATGAAGAACTCCCTTCCCCTGCAATGCTGAGTCCATCACATGGCTTGCTCTGAGCTGGCCAGCACTTCCCTGCCTCCGAGACTGGTTAAAGGACAAAATGAACTGCTACCAAATGGAAATACATACAGAATGCCTGCAAAGGATCTCCTGCTCTACGTAGGTATCTTGCAAAAAGCAGCTCCAAAGAAAATTAGGGGTTGGGTGGCCACCCTGCAGATCACCACCAGCACGTGGGCCATCCTGGATAGAGGAGCAAAGGCAAGAGGTGTGCACGAAACGCTGGCTGCTTGGCCAGTACAGGGGTGAGCCCTAGATCAGCATCATGGACTGAAACCACACAAGGGAGCTGGAATGGGAGGAGTGGTGCTAATGGGGATCACCAGGCAAGGAGCCTGCAGCCCTGGGCTACTCTTTCAGATTCCCATTTAGGGAGGGACTGGTGGAAAGGCAGATCTCTGGTTTTGGTTTGGGTCTGTGTAAAGCAATAAAAACCAACCCATGGTGCACTGAATGCTATTACATGAGTCATGAGAGACTCTAGCCTTCAGTGTCTAAGCCTATATGAATGCTACACACTTAAGTAGGCGTGCTACTCCTGTTCCTATCACCAACAATTTCCATTTGGTCAAAACTGGAAAACATACTGAGTAACACAGGGATGAATTTTTCTGTTAAATATTTCCAATGCTGCCTTTTGGCAAAAAAAAAAAAAAAAAAAAAAAAAGACATTGAGAGTTACTTGGAAAAGGAAGGAACAGCAAAGAGACGTTTCAGTTATTTTACAAACAAGCTGCCAAAATGCAAAGAGCAAAATCCAAGCAATACAAGTAATTCTTCGCATTTAACCACCATAAGCTAAGTGAAGACTGGAGCACCGACCAACCACAACTACCTTTTAATTCACTTTCTAGAGTACAGCTATAACAAATTTCAACTCAAAACAGCCTTGCAAAGCTGTTTTTATGCACATCTTGGAGCCTGGTCTACTCTTGCAGCAGGACTTGACTGCATGAAATAAAGCCCCATGAGGTGCGATAACACTCAAACAGCAGATTCAGTGTTTACCCCTGGCACTTCAACTGAAGACTCAGCCTTGATGTCAGGGTTATGAAATTTGCACATATGCACCTGGGTACTCACAGGACACATCTGCAGTGGATCATGCCAATTCAAACACCCACAGCCAGGGCGCACAGTTAAGCTGTCCATACTTATTCAAACATTTTCATTGTCCAATTAAAAGCTCCATAATTAAGTACGGTTTCTGAAGACTTTATTTATGACATATGCTTCTTTACTTATTTTGGCAATTACCTAATAGACGACGAAGTATAAGTTCTGTTTTGTATCAGTCTGTGGTTCTTTTAAGCTCAGAGCAATTCTAACATCATATTAAAGACTTCTCAGCCTATGACTTTAGGTTCCCTGTTCTACCTAGAGAGGGATTAAATCCTCTATTTTTGTGTTGGTATACTGCAGCATTCAATAATGTGTACTTGGAAAATGGAAGTAATAGAGACAAATGGGAAGTTACCACGCTGTTCCCAGCACAAAACTCTTACACTGACTGCCCAAATCTATCACTGCCCGGTACTGGGAGGGACTTCATATGAGCTAGTGCCACTAGAACTGGCAGCAGGAGGACACAGATGGGGACAAGTAAGGGGTCCCAGGGTCTTGTAGAGGGGACTTGTTTAAAGTCTGGCACGAGTCAAACCCAAACCAACCAAGGACAACGAAGTAAAAAATACCCTTCTGCTTTCCTCCACAGCCCTGATTATAGAAGTCTTTGCTCCATTTTATTTCACTTTGAAAACAATTTTTTACAGCTGCAGATGGCAAGTACTTAGCTAGTGAGCAAAGAGAAGTTGGAAAGGGTGAATACTAATGGAATGGGTTCTGAAGTCTGATGAGAAAAAGAAAAAAAAGGCAGGGCAATGTCTATCATGGATTAACAACAACCACTAGCCAATATTCCCCCAAACAAAGAGGGAGCACGTTCTACAGTGCCCTTCTCAGAAAGAAACCATGCAACCAGACCATAGGGGTTGCTGTAGCAACCCTGGCTGTCCTGAAGCCAGTGTCATCACTCAAGCCACACTCCAAAGCTGGTAGATCCCACACATTAAAGCAGTATCTCTGCCCAAGTCACTAACAGTTAAACAAAAGCAACTTCATTCTGCTATCTTCATTTTATTTTACTTATTTATACTTCATCCATTTTCCAGGACTTTCAACAACCAAGTTTTCTCATATAGCAAGGTGCCCCAAGGCAATGAGTCACACTACAGGAACACCACTGGCTGGGTCATATCTAAGTGACCGCACATATATCCTCCCCATGCAGGATGCCCAAGGAGCATCTGATTTTTGAGATAATTTGCCTCCACATAAGAGAGCAGATCCAACCAAGCTCCTGATGGTATTCAGAATACAGTTGTTTTTTTGTTTTTTGTATAAAGGGTAGTAGTTTGGTGCTAGAAAAGGTATATATGACTTATCACCCCTGTGAAAAAAACATCGCCACAAAACCAAGAGCAGCCACATACTATCCATTCAATACTTGCATTTCCTTTTTTTTAGCATATACTTAATTGGCAGGTCCTCTTACTCTTTGTGACTGTTCAAATTCATCTTCATTTATGCCAATCCACCAGACGCTCAGAGGAAAAGGCTTCAAGCTGGTCTGCACAGGGCAGCTGCCCTGACACAGCTGGTATTTGGGGTTGGCAGCCAATTTCCCCTTTAATTTCTTTTAGCAAGAGTGGCTGTCCCAGTTGTTAAACCCAAGCTAAAGTCAGCATCACACTTGCTGAATCCTTTAAAACATAACTGAAACTCTGTTCAATCTGTCTGAATGGTTTGGTCAGCTATGTGGGGCAAAACTAAACCAGGTCGTTAACATCTCTTGTTTCCAAGACCAGAATTAGCAATTAGATGTAGAGGTAGGAATCACTTCAAACGTGAGGCAGTAAGCTTCTAGCAAAAAGAACTCTTTTTCAGAACTCATGTAGAAACTCTGCAAGCTTTTGTATCTGGATCAAATCCACAGCTGGAAGGAAGCTTTGTGTTGGTTTTATCAGGTCATAAGACATTATTACCATCATAAAGTCTACATTCTCTCTTCAACTGCAGTCCTGATGACTGGCAATCCTCAAACAAATGATTTTGCATCAATCACCATTTTCCTCTGTATCTGTCAAGGCGCCTGTTATGTGAGCCAAGCCTGCAACCAAATGCTGCTTCAGATGAGCCCTGATCCATCAAAACTTGCCATGAGAAAATTTTGATCAATACAAAGCAAACTGGTTTTACACATCCAGTGTGAAAGTGAAGTTCACCATGATAAAAATGAGCTGTTCTCTGGCTTTCACTCAAGAAAGCAGCACAGCCTAGCTTTCCAGGTATCCCTTTCACACCAGGAGCAGACCTTGTCAGCTACCAGTGATAATTCTATACTATCCCACAGTACACAACAAACTCACTTTAGCTAGTATTGCTACAGTGAAAAGCAGAAAATCTCAAGAAGCTCAGGAGTAGCATGACACCTGCTTTCCCTAGAAAGCAAAGCATGGGATATGATATCATGCATATGATTCAGCGTTCATTGTCTTTAAAAAAACTAACCAGCTTTCATCAATAACCAGCAAAATATAAAGTTAGCCAATGAGGAGACTGGAATACAGGTTGGAAGAGGGCGCATATCATTCCTCTTCCTCTGAGCCACTCCTGGCAGGTATTTGTTTCTCTTCTTCTTAAAAATCTCCAGTGATAGAAATTCTGCAATATTCTTCAGTCATCTATTCTAGCACTTCATTAGCTGTGGGGTTAATGAAGTTTTTCCCAGTATCCCACCCCAGCCTTCACTGTGCAGATTTCAAACGTAATGCTACTTTCTCTAGATGAGGACAACTACAGATTCACGGTGCCTGATTAAACCGTATCACCCATCAGCAGCCCCACCTGTGAAGCCTTAAAACCTTCCACTGCTAACCCTGTGTGACTGAATGAATAAAAAGCACCAGATATGTTAAAAGCTTGTGGGTTTGGTAGAAAATTGGAATAACCTAAGGCGCTTAAATCTGACATTAGGATTAGTGTGCCACATGGGATCACATCAAACTGGCACCGCCATTAATTCCACCATGCAACAACAACAACAACAACAACAACAAAAGGCTTTTGCTAAGAATGAGATTTTGCAACCAACTCAATATAAACAGACACTTTTAATTTAATAGTACTTAAGAATGGTTCTATGCCTTCTGACTGTGATAGGCATTTCACAGCCTGGAGATTACAGACGCTAGAGACCTGTTTCCCGCACTGCTACTCATGAAGTAACACTTCCCCACTCCTCCCCATGCAGACCCCAGGGCTCTGTACCTCCTCAGCAGCTGGAGAGATGCTTGGGCAGAACACGAGGCCTGACAAATTCACTCCAGAATGCACCTGCTGAAGCTAATTAGATCGCAGCAACATTTCCCAGGCTGTACATTCCTGCAAGGAAGAAAGAAACCACCCATAACATTATTAATTGCAAATGGCAGGGACCATGAAGCTTAGGTACATTTTTGCTATGCATTTCTCTGTGTAGGTATAAACTCTGTGTGAGAGCTGGCAGTGTCTAGAGTAAAACTGACTCCATCTAAAGAGGAAAATAAAAGGAAAATACATTGACTGTGCTCTCAATATCAGTTCCTGAGGCAAAAAAGCCCTATTTGTTTACAAACAAATTTGAGATAATTGTCTTGACTTCAACAGAGAGTTGTAAAAGCCACTATAAATGGCAGAAAGGAAGCAGAAAATCCTAAAAACATATGTGGATGGATATGGTGGGAAGACTGGAGTTATCTAATGTTCCTCTTAAAATAGTCATGGTTTGCCAACAAACATTGTAAGGAAAAGGTTTCTACAGTTTAAGCTACAAAAAAAAATGGATGCAAAAGCTGAAACAAATCAGCAAAATAAAAGTAAAAGCAACCTCCTTCAACCTCAGGATGGTTTTAACAGCTAACTACAGAAATGATTCACAGAACTTCCATTCAAGTGAGGGGGGGAAGAGGGGATGGCTGGCAAGATGTCTGTGGGATGCACTGCAAACTGTGTTATAGCAAAAAGACACTCTTGTCCACCTAAGGTACTTAATAATAAACAGCAAAACACCTTTAACAAGCCAGTCAATTTAAAGGAAAGTATAAGAACAGTAACTGCTCAGCATTTTACTTACATTTAGAGATCAAAGTCTCCAGACTTCAAATCCTCACCGGTATGAAACTCATGCCTACACTGTGCGGTGAAATAAAACCCACACGGGGAGCCTGCTAAAAGCTGCCATTACAGTTTGGGTTTGCATGAGCTGGAGTTGCACACCTTAACTCATACTTTCCCTTCTGCAGAAAAGGACAACGCAGTGCTGTGGGCCCACGTGCACTGTGGACACAAAGCCAACTGTACACTGCAGCCCAGCAGCTGAAGGGGAGCAAAGCTGGCTGGTGATTAAAGTGGCATCGTGAGTGTTGTTTGTTCTGTTTATTTGCAGATCTAAGGGAGCTTTAAAGCTTCAGTTAGATGAAATCAACTATCTCAGAATTACCAAGTTTTACACTAATATCTCCCAAGGGAAAGAAACCAAAATAAATCATTAAAAGAAACAAAACATACAGAAAAAGGAATGTTTCTTCCATAGATGTTGTGAACAAGTGCACACACACATTCAGTGAAAGAACAATTTTATTTTCTCGAGCACAGAACATGTCCCCATCTGGTTCCATTTTTTACTACTTTCTTCTTTTGGTTTCCTTCTCTCCTATTCCAACCCATATTTACTTCCTTTTGTTTAGTCTGTACTCTTTATTCCCTCTTCTCTTTTTGCAGATTTCCTTTTTAATTTGTTTGGGAAAGAAACATTCTTGTCCTGACTTTCCTAACACAAGCTGGTGCAGGGGGCCCATCAGGAACCTCCTCTCCCCCTTCCCTCCTGCTGTCCTGGCTGGGCTTGCTCTTGGTACAAGGGGAGAAGCTGGGGGCTTTCTTTATTTAGAAAAGTGTACCAGTCTACTTTTGAATTCAGTTTCAAATACCTAGTATAAACCACCGTGTGGAAGGTCAAATGTATTATTTACAAGCCATTGTACATAGCTTAAAACAACCCCTAATCTGTATGAGATGAACCACTATAAAGCAGGATTAGGTTGAAATTAGAATGACTGCAGTGGGATTTTAGTAAATTGGTTTTAAATTACATTCTTAGTAATACAGAGCTGAAGATTAGAAATCTTAATAGAGCAGAAAGACTGCTTTGGGACAGAACTGTGGCACTTCTTACCAATCACGTTAGATTCGCAGAAGCAGAGGGGCCCAGCAAAGGCCAGAGACTGCTGCTTGCAAAAGTCTAAAGCTCAAAAATTAGCAGCAAGCTCCACAATGCTGCCCAGACACCGGGCCCTGCAATTTCCGAGTAAGAGCATCTTTGTCCCTGATGTGGGCTACATGCACATCCTGTGCCACTTCCTCTACCCCCATACTCTGCCAGGAGCATGTGCATCTGCAACGGGCTGGGAGGTGGTTCTCACCTCTGGGATTCATCTCCACAGGGTTCATCCCATATTATGATCGCTGCTATAGGGCCCATGAAAGCCAGGCTGCAGCCAGTTTAACCAGACTCATGGGATGAAGAACCATGTTTTTGCTGAAGTTCATACACACAAGAGAAAAGATTTCCTTCTTTCATTCATTTCTAGGGATCTCTCCCATTAGAACGAAGGGAGGTTAGAGATGGAGAGCTACACAGTGACTAAACCAAACCTCCACTGCAAGATTTATTTCAGATCCTGTAAAGTACTACTAAAATACTCCATATTCTGTCATCCTGAAGTTGATCTTTTAACTTTCACTTCAACTTCATGTTCAGCAATTTTAATTAATCACAACTTTTTAGTAACATTTCACAATAATGAATGTGTTTTTGCATAGGGATACGTACATCCCTCTGAACGTGCTCGCTGTGAGAGCTCAGAGTGCTGCAGCACCAAACCAGGGTATTTCCTGCCCAACACAGGACACTCCCAGGCCAAAAAGCTTCCAGCACAGCAGGGCTGAGATGGAACTCCTCAACAGATGTCGCAAAGAGTGAGAAAAAGCTTTAAAAAGAGACTACATCAGTAAAATCAAATAGAACAGCTTTAAACTCAGTACCAGCCAAAATGAACAAAGTTCCTGCTGTAATGAAAAGTATTAACTTGTTTAAAAAAAAAAATAATAATAAAAGAATCAACCAGTCATCCAATGATCATATCAGTATCTTTGAAAAGTCAGAGATATTCTTTGTGTTTCTACTAGGATTCAGCTCCACGCCACCATCAAATAGCAAGGCAGGCTCCCAGCTTCTCACAAACTCACAGAAAACCTTCTTCCTATTTTTGCCTTTGTAAGACCCTGCTGCAAAGCTCACCTTGCCCGCTAGCTGCTTACACAAGTGCCATGTTTACGGCTTCTTAGCTCCCCACCCCACCAAAACAGAGAAAATCTACACGTGGAACTTCCCACTTAGGATGGTTAAAAGGCATTTTAGAAAGACTAACCTGTGCTGTTTGAATTTGGTGGAGGTCATGGAGCTCTGAACTTCCCCAGTCGCTTCAATCTCATTTCCTGCAGAGCAGCACATGACCCTACACTTCCTCACTGCACCTTGCTACACTTGCTTCATTTACTTTTTAAAACCCAATGAAGAAGCTGTCTCATACAGCATGTTTAAGAGACCTCTGCTCCCATGACATGTCATTGTTCAACCACTGATATTTCTGCATATGCAGAAAGAGCCCTCCTCCATTTCCTTCTGAGTCACTACACAATTCAATGGCCCTTTTTGTACTACTTTTGTGTATTAATACCAAATCCTAAATGTGATTCTATTACAGTATGTTCAACTCCCACCTCCTTCTTACAGAGGAAAAAAACTCAACAGTGGAGAATGTAATTACGCTGCACTCATGGGAAATTGTAGTCCAAGGTATTCATTGACCACGCTGTCAAAGGGGTAAAGTATTGACATATCTACTTTGAATAGTTGTAGTTAGTGTCAATTTCTAGAAATATTTTTCATTAGAACATGGCAAACAATTTTCACAGGAGTTCCAGTCCTAAGGGAAAGGGCTTATGGCAAAGATTCTCTTCTCAGTAGTATGTATCCACATACTGTCATTTAAGGAGGGGACACACGGGTCTGAACATAGATCATGAAAAGATAGATGGTAAAGCCATGGATCAGATGACTGCGTTTACAAAGTTAGTCTATAACTGGAATCAAGGAACTGATCTAGCCTTCAGAAATTAAGACTTTTTGATTTTTCTTTTTTAATCCCTGCTATCATCACTGTCAGTCAGTCAGCAGGGAACAGCTGCTTGCACAAACCCAGCCTCAGTGCTACCAGGCTGCAAAGCAAACCCACAGCTAACACAGAGAAGCCCAAAGTGAACCAATACAGGATACTTCTGTGCATGTTGTTTGATGCATTTTACACAACTTCAAAGTATATTACGAGATCTCCACTAAAAATGTCATCTTCTAAATTGAACTGTGCCAGATGAAGATCTGGTTGTTGTGAACTGCCTCCAGTTACCACCACCCAGAGGACACCTCCTGGCCTGCTCCCCACAGGCTTCTTGCTTCAACCAAACAAGTCAAATGAGCTCCAGTTCCTTCTATTTGTGGTTAATCTGACCAGTTCTGACGGAAAATGAGAGGAAACAGCTTGCAGGAATCCTCCTCCCCACAGAGAGGTAGAAGGAGATAGCTGTGGCAAAGAGGCAGCAACAAGCAGTGGGCCTTCATGGGCTGCCAAGTTCTGCACTTCTGCTACAATGACCATGGAAGGACAATTCCAACTTCCCTGCAAGCTGACAGAAACCATAGAAGATACAGATGCATGTGAAGGGACAACCTCCAGAAAGGAAGCATAACAAGTTAAGACCAGTAAAAGCCTCTCAAATTTAAGGAACTACTGCAGCTACATATTGCACAAATCACATCTGCCTAATAAATGACATATGCATTTTAAATGCAAATATGCAGAGGAGACCCACACAAAAAGAAATACGCAAATGAAAGAAGGACTACTCCACGAGATGGGTGGAGAGAGACTTTTTGGGTGCACAGAAGCCTACTTGTGCATGCATCTCTGAGCTCCTGTGGTTGCAGACCGAGTGCACGTTCAAATGTGTCCACAGATGCACCTGCTCTGCCCTGATTTACAACTTTGGGCAAACTGGCCAAAGAGAGATCAGGGCATTATTTACACTGGAAGACACTTGAGAGCACCGTGAGATGCATGCTGCTTAAGCACTTTCTGGCGCTGAGCACGCAGAGCCATAATATGCTGGACCCTAGGCTTCAGAGGCACAGAAGGGAAGTTGAAGAGTTCAGGAAGTCACTGTGTTTGTTCATAACACACTGCTTCATTGTACTCATCTTCAGCTGCTCGCCCAGCAGCTCCTGGGCTAACAGTTGTCACTGACAAGAGACAGTTTATTGCTCCTTCTTTCAAGGGGCTATGTTTACAAAAATCACTTTTAACATGTTAACGCTGCATGAAGATCGTGACACATACTGCACCATCCCAGAGCAGTGCTTGGAGCCTCTGATGGGGCAAATGTAGTTCTTTACTCCCCTGAGTACTCCTCAACACATTGTTTAAGATGCAGGGAATGCATTTGCTCAGCAAGCAACTCCTAGCCATCTCCTTTTTAAGCCATACCCAAGCAAAGTGTCTTCTGAGGGTTTCACTCCAGCCAGAGCACCTCATTGTGGCTCCATGGTCTTCACTGTGGCTGCACATGGCAGGTCTGTGATACCTGGGGGATTCACTGAGCCCACACAGCCCCCACAGAACCTGCTCCGGTAAAGTTCTCAGTGCCTGAGCCACCAGGAACACCAAGGGATCTGTCAGCTCTGACCACAGAACACTGCAACAGGAAGGAAGGCAAATAAAGTCCTCTGTCCATCGGCCATTTACTTCCCTGTCCTTGTCACAGATGAGAAATCTGTAGACTGGCACCTTTTGGAGGACTGTATCCCCTCTGGGATTTCTGTTAGCTCTATTAAGTGCTAAGCCAACTGCTCGAAGTTGATGCTGCATCGCACTTCATGTTCACACGAGACAAAACCACTAAATCTTCTGAGTGGAAAGCCCACCTGAACCTCTTCCTTTTGCACACCTGGGTTACTAATGAAGATACACACATAACACTGTAAATGGAAAAAGTTGTTTTTAAGATTCTAAATTGACTCCTCATCACTTGTGACTGACTGAATCCAGCAGTGACTGATTTACCAAAGAGGACCACCCCAGCAGCAATAGTAAGTTGCACAGTGACCTGACCGATTAACTACACCAGGATGCTGATGGTTGTGCCTGTAGGGCCTTTTACACAGATAATTTGCTGTCCTGTGCCAGCACTGGGGTTTAGAAAGCATCCATGGGCTCTGAGGTTTAGGGCTTAGATTATAAACTTGCACAGCTATATCTCAACACATTTGACGATTCGTGTCCAGGTGATACAGGCTAATAGAGTATGCTGAATGCCACGATTCAAACCCATGCACATCACTGGCCTTACAAAAAATGGGCACTATCTGTTATATGGAATCTCGCTTCCCTCACTGATATGGCCATATCTGTATACACACACAACAGTGGGTACTGTGAAGAATGTTTTCCATCTGGTACCTGTCACCAACAAATACAAGCTATTAACATCCCAGTGACTGGGCAATATAATCTGTACTGCTCCTGACCTCGAACGGGCCTAACACCTGTGAGCACAACAGTATATAGTCATATGGAGCTGCTAAAACAACTACAAAAATCCCAAATCTGCTTGCCAAATCACAAGAGCTCAGCAGTAACGCAGAGGTGTTCAAACTTCAAAGCAGGAGCACAGTCAGCAAGAGTTTGTTGAAAGAATTACAACGAGGCATGGAAACTGGGACTTCTCAGTAGCATGTAATCCCTGCTGTTTCCATTTCCTCTTCCTCATTATCAGCACAGACGGGGGCTGAAGATTAGTAAACAGTGGGTGTTTAGGGTGAATTAGAGCATGTGTGATATAGAGCTCGCTATCCTGGTGGCATCAGCGTGACTTCGCAAAGAGGCATAAATATTTAATGGTGCCCACTATGTCTCCTCAGAACCACAGAATATTAGCATGTTCCTTAGGGTAACAATGATGGAAGAATCTTATCAGATTAAAAAAAAGAGAGAGAAAAGGGACTCTATCTTGGCCTTCCTTTAAGACATGAACAAAATCTTACGGCCAAAACTTCCCTCTCCATAGCCATCTGTGGGGAAGATGAAGGCTTCTCACACTGCTCCCGTCCTGTCTAATACCAGAAACAAACTCTGGGACAAAATCCTTAATGCAAAGAAACTCCCTACTTCTGAATACAGGAAAAAATAGTTCCAACCAGCTAGGGTATTGGGTTTTTACAATCATTACATCTAGATGACAGATGCAAGGGCAAGCAAACCAGTAGCACAATTAGAAATGATTCTACATTTCTTTAAGCATTTACTTTTGAAGTGGATTCTCTTCTTTGCCCACAGCTATAAGGAACAGTCTTAGAAAAGATTTTCTCCCTTCTCACACCCCAAAACTTATTCCAGCTGTCATTTTAGGTATTAAAATGCCATTACCATGTGACTAACTCTGACAAAGAACAATACTTTCCTATGTTGACCTATTAGCAATTTTGAAGAGGAATCTGGAAAAAGTAGGAAAATTCAAAATTATTTTCTTTTCTGCTCTTGTTCTCAAGTCCACGCAAAACTAACTGCTGTGTGTGAGAGATGTTACATATTCAGCTACTGCCCTTGTTTGTCACAGGTTATCCTTTCATAAGACATCCATGTAAATAAAAGCCATCACTAAGAAAACACAAAATGCCTAGAAATGCCTACAGATTTCTTGACTTGACTGAGAACTACTAAACTGACAAACCATGCTCTCAAGGTGATTTGCTTGTCCGACCCCCACTGCCCCTGGCAGTACTGATATTAAGAAACTCCTGAGGAAGAGTCCTACACTGCTTCCTTAATTAGGATAAAGCACAAGATAAATCTGTAAGAAGTTAAGTATTTTGTAGAAGTTTCTTCACATTGCTACAGAGAATTCAAATAACTACTTTGTCCAGAGGAACAAAAACAAACAAGCAAACTCCTAATAAAAGGAATGTTACTGCTGGCTGCTAATAATACTCAATTTCACTTAATACCTCATTTCTCAGTTCGTGGCCTTTTCACACAATAACCTTGAGACTTGGCTTCCCTTAGACTTGATCAAAGAATATGAGATTACACAACAGACACACAAACAGAAAACATTTGCTGTCTTTCCAAAGGGTATTTTCAACAATTTTTGCCCAGTAAAAGCTGCCTAGCCATTTTTCCAGAACAACGTATTACACCTCACCAGAGGCATGCCTACTGTCTAATTATCTTTCTCAATATATGAACACTCCTATGACAGTGATATTATAAGATATTTATTATTAAGCAATTTGTCTTCAGCTATTAGCATGAATGTCAAAGTTTATGAAGCTTCAGGTATGAACCATATGATGAAGAGTTTTTATATACGTGGTTATTTCATTAGAAAATACTGTTTCAAAAACCACAGTTAAATTGAGTAATACTTCATACTCAGTTTCCCGTCAGCATTTGTGCACATGCACACACACACAGGGGAACAAAGCAAAATAAATCTGCACCACCTTAGAAATCATGATCTGCTACAGCAGCCACACATTTTAAAGCCACAGAAAGAGCATTTTCTGATGAGACCAGGTTTCCATCTGACACGGCCATGCAGTATCAAAGTTTCACTCCTGTACCAGGCCTACATTTTCTCTCAAAATAGGGAACCTCCCTATGGAAAGCACCTAATGTCTGTAGCTAAAGGTGCTTGCGTGAATTGGAGCTTAAGCTATAAGTTTCAGATTATTAAAATGCATGACAAACTATTATTTTGAAAAATAAATAAATAATAATAATAACAAAATCTGTGAAAATTGCTCTTAATTTCTGAATTTTTAACATTTGATTTCTTAGGGAGATTTTGCCTAATATTTTTAATTGTAAGTCAAGACCCCTTTTTCTCTTGATCATCTGTTCAACGCGTGCAGTTGTGAATCAGAGCAACCAGCTTCATTTTTGAAAGAGGCTTACTGCTTTCATCTAATTTATTTCCTCCTTTATGTTCTGAATGCTCATAATAGAAGCACTGAAACTTTGTCATTGCCTACAAAATAGAAAGGGAGCTAACAAGTAGCAGGCTAATACAGGAGTATTTACTGGCATTATTACAGTGGAGTAAAGACCTACATACAATGTTACAGGAGCAGCATCCTTCCCGAAGCTCATGTCTGTTTCTTTGTTTTGTTGTTTGTTTTTTAAGTAAGTCCTCATGAGCAGGAACTTCAGTCCAGTTCTTACATTTTTCCCATGGGCAGTATTTTCCACATCAGGAGCCTCTAGATGCCAAATATAGACACAGATCAGAGTCTGTACATACTTTCTGGGTGATTATAAAACAGTACCAGCTCCTCTGCTGTGTAGCGGACGAGACTTGTCACTCTTTGCATAGGTCCAAGTGCCAGCAGCTCCTTACTGACCAGAGCTGCGCCCAAGGAGAACAAGATCACATCATATACAAGATGGGATCATGGATTTTTCTTCCATTAATATTTAATCAAAATAGAATGCTCACCCAAGAATTAACAGGAGAAAGGTAGGCTCAGTTTACGAATATGTATACCCACTGCTTGCCATACTCTCATTTAACTATCATCCGTGCTATAACTAGGAATTAATGGAGTTTATCACTATGAATGAGGAGAGCATCAGCCAAGCTAACAGGGAATTTCAGGCTCTATGAGAGGCACATAAATATGAGCCTTGAGCCTGAAGCTCCCTGCTTGCTCAGGAAGGTCAGTGCTGCTGCTCACTTACATGCAATGGGCAGTGCAGGGACCGCATTCAGGAGAGCTCACTGTGCCTAGTGATCCTGGAACCATCAGGGTGCAGCACCAACCCACGTCCATCACCCGGCTGCTCCACAGTGCATTCCAGCCTGAAGTTGCTTAATGTTGTTTTGGGCAGGAACCATTGTAGACCTAGGACTATCAACTTATTGCAATTACAATACACAAAAACTGATAGAAAACAGTCATGTTTATTTCCAACTCACCAGGCTTAGAGATAGATCGCTGACCTAAAAGCTCCCAGTACTGCTACAACCCAGCTGCTGTCAGGAGGCTGCACCAACCAGATACAAAGTAGCCCCTCTGCCTTACATGGAAGTCAGGATAAGCCCCCGGGTTCAATAGCTGAGCGTACAAGTGGGGGCAGCAGTTTAGTGCTCTAGCTTCAAACAGCAGAAATCCTACAGAAGGCTATATAGAAGGCCATAACTGCACTTTTAATCACTTCTAGTCATTTTGGTGAAGCCACCTGCCTGTGGGCCATGTCCCAGCAGAGCCAGCCTGTCATAGAGCAGGACCATCAGGCAGTGCAGGGAGGTGATGCTGTGCACCACAGCACACTGCACGAGCCCGAAGGTGCTGATGCAGCCACCTCCTGTGCTGCCAGCAGGGGCTTGGCTATGGCAGCTGTTACACAGGCTGTTTGTTCCTGCTTCAGGTTCCACTGTTAGCAGTTTGGAGCTAGGTAAACTTTGTGACATATTATCTTCAGGCCTTTTGCTGCTAACTGGGACAGTTCTCACAACTTTTAATGAGAAAGTTAGCGCACTGCGGTGCTCTTGGGAATGCTGGTTTTGGAGACCTTTGAACACAACAAATCAACTACTTCCATAATTATATTCTTAAGAACAATTTTAAAAGCCCCTAATTTTACATCAAGCACAATTCCCTAGTGACAGGTCAGAGATCCTGCACTGGTGTGCATCACAGAAAACTCCAGTGCTACCAGAAGCACACAATCTGTTGAGAAACAAAGGAACCAGGACACACCAGAACTAAACACAGAGAAATGAAACCATAATCAGTGAGAATTTTACTATATAGAGCTGAGGTGCATTGCAACAAATGTGCCTGCGGACAGTAGTTCCCCCTGCTCCAAACAGTCACACATGACAGTGATAGCCCAAGCCTTTAGAAGATGTTGAGGCTGTGGAAGCCTTGCAGCAGGAAGAAAGCTATCCTGATTTCCAGAAATAAGCATCCAGCCCTGCCTGAGGGAGCAATGCCACACACGTGTCAAAGGGACAACAGCCTGTGGAGCCAGGGAAGAGGTGCCCTGATGCTATTCAGGACAGTCCTGTCCCAGCACTGCCATCCTGCAGTGACCTTACATCATACCAAGGGCACGATGGGACTGAGGAGTGCAACTGCCTGCCATTTCACAAGCTCACTGGTAGGGTTTTTTAGTCTCTTCTCACTTCCTAGGGCACGGAGTCATGCTTAGCTATGAAATGGCAGTGGGACACTTCCTTATCTCTTCTAGATAAAAGGAAGAAGGTAAAAATAAGCTATGTTCTTTTTACTTTCCCTTCTTGCAGGGTTTTTCCGTTGTGTTTTTATCTGCTTCTCTGCATAGCTGACAGTGGAAGGCCTTGGGAGCTGTTATAACACCATAGTATACAACCACTAGTTCTTTAATGCCCAATCAGCCTCACTGATTAGCAAACAGACAGCGGACAAACACTCTTGCAAGAGGAATAAAAGCTCCTAGCCTAAGCAAAGAGCGGTGTTATACCACTTTTACTGTAAGCAACTGTAAACTCTGTTACTGCTCCTAAGAGGAAACTTTCCTGGCAAACTTTTGAAGTAACAAAAAGCAGAAGACAACAATGACAGTTCTTTCCCCTGGAAGCACAATGTCCCTCAGTGTTCTCATTTAAGTACTGTGCATGATGACATCCAACTGGCTTTTACCCTGCAATTCACTCGCATTACCAGGGGTGTTCTGCCAAACAACTGGCACATTTTAGAAGACTGAAGGAGGAACTTTGCCAGTTCATCAGTTATGGAATATCCCATTTTCTAGTTCCCTATAGCAGCTAATGTCTTCCTCCAACTCCAATCAGCATGCACAAACGTGTGTACAAAAGGAAAAGAGAAAGTTACAGTAAGTGCTGGAGATACCAAGCCTGTAAAGATCTGCTAGGAAAAGCAAAAACAAACGATGAGGAATTAAGTATTGCTCTGGATTCTCTTAAGGGAGCAAGTAAGAGTAAGTATGCAATAACTTTTCAGAATAAGATTCTTCACTTTGAAGAGCACTTAGAGAATTGAAATTTAAATTCCAAAATCCTGCATTATTTACTTCAATGAAGTTACCCATTCAGAATATTTCTAAAACAACCTTGGGACTAAAGAATGCCCTAAACAGCATAAAAGCAGAACTTGTACCTGAAAAATCCAGTAGGAAAGTCAACAGGAGGATTATTTCCTTGTAGCTTGCCGCTTGCTCTCTAGTATGAAACAAAACTTTAGGACTGCCTCTATTTAAGATTTTCTGGTTCCAATACAACACCACAGCTGCTGTCAAACAAAGCTGTATGCTTAATACCTTACTCTCAGTTTCAAAGTAGCAACAGTCTGGGGTGGCTGGAAAGTGTATTCTGGTAGGCGCTGCCTTGATGGCCTCAGATGAACTATATTGTCTAACACTGACATACTTGTACATATTCCTTCCCAGTATATTGCTATCATCTGAATATCATTTCATCCTACTGGGATAGAAAATGCATTTTACAGAACATTAAGAAAATGCAACTCTATCTCAGAAGTCCTGAATCTAAAGCAAGATGTACGACTATAAAAAAAACAAACAAGGAGCATGTACCTGAATGGAGATTCAGATTAAAAGGTCAATACATTGAGTCACGCAAACTCACTATGTGCACGACCAAGGGCTTTGTTTACTTGCAACATAAACAGAACACCCCTTATGGTTTACATTTGATACTTCCTTTAAAAACAGCCTCAAGTAACTTCAAATGTGAAAGTAAGGAAGAAAATCCCCTATTTCTGTTTTTCGCTGCATGGAAATACAAAACAAACAAACATTTGGAAATATCCTGGGCCTCTTGCTTTGTCCAGAGGAGGCTCTCAGCAGCAAAGTGCTTTGTAAAAACAATCTGCCCCCGTCTGGAACACTTTTGATGAGAACAGGCTGACATGAAGTTCAGCTTGTAACCAGCATGCTTGATCTTCTGCAGGGACTGTGCAGGAACTCCCCTGCTCTTGCAGGGACTGCTGGAGATGTGGGACAACCCAGAACAGAACAGGAGACACTCCACTGAAAAAAGCCAAAGCTTGGATGAGGCACGAGTTAGAGAAAGCCTGATAAGGGCAATCTCAGTTGGCACCAGTGTCCTTGGGCCCTACAGTGCTGCCCCAACACCTCCCAGCACTCACCTGTCCCCAGGCTGCTGGGGGACCAGAGGGCTGTGCAGAATACCTGGTGTACTTCAGAGGCCATCAGACAGCGAGCTAGCGGGGCTTCAGCCACTGTTCTCACACCAGAGGTCACCGATTTAAGGCACTGAATCTCAGACTTCACTGTTCACATTGCTGCTTTAAAAAAATAAATAGATAAACAGAAGAAAGAAGAGACTGGAAGCTCAGGAAAACTCTTATTTTGCCTTCTTGCGTCAGGGAACAGATCTGAGCCACTAACAGAGACTATAATCCAGAAGGACACCCTATTTCCTGTAACTCATTTTATCATTTTAATTCCAGAGAACAAGTATGTCACAGATTGCATTTTTTACAGATTTAATAACACTGCATTCACCATTTTATGGATTCTCACTCACAGAGATCTTTCAACCAGCAAAGCAGAGAACAAGACCAGAGCAATCTGAAAACAAAATCAAAGCCTGGATCAGAGAGCTCATTACGCAGTCTGTGACTTAATACCCAGAACTGCAGGGGATTAAGTCTGCTGTATTCCTTGAAGGTTCTGTGGGAAGGAACTCGTGCTGCTAACCAAATCCCACTGTGTGCTGACAGCGTTACATACCCGTTACACAGAACCCAGCTCTGGGCTACCCACACCAGCACGCTCTCCTTCACGGGGACGGTTCCATGGCTGAGAAACCTCGAATTCCCAGCTGCTCACTCTCTGGATTTAAAGAAGCTGTCCCTAACACAGAGGACAGCTTGCTGCATACAGCCATATCAGAGAGCGTGGCTAACCTGTGACATGTCCCAAAGCCCCCACACCTGCTCTGCTCTTTCTGCCCATCTCTGGGCCCAGACAATCCTGCTCTGTGTGGCTGGCAGCTCAGCTGTCAGGGATCAACCTGACACAGCCCTCCCCACAGCCTGCCAACAACACACGTGCTAGCTGCACAGCACGCTGCTGTGACAACACAACACATTATTGTGCCTCATTTCTATGACTTAAAGGATTTCCTGACCTCCCATGCCTGCTGATGCTCTCTTGAATAGCTTGATACCTGTGTCAAGCAAGTTAGAAAACCTATCTGTTGTTGCAGTGAACAAGCAATGGACAGATCTGCAGAATGATGCAAGGCTCTGCTGACTGCTAGCTATACTTATGTAACTCAATAGCTTCACAGCTGCAAATAATTAACAGATGACCTGTGTAAGTGCTAGACAAATACAGGGAGATGGAAAAGGAGAACCCTGCTTCATCTCTTCAAAAAACGAGCTAGCAAAACAGGAATAGGGATTTTAAACAGATCTCCTATGATTCTCTTTTTCTTCTCCCAGCAGAATTCAAACTCAGCATAATGAATTCAGCATAAATCTTATAACTGAAGATCTGAATGGAGCCTTGTTCGTAGCATTTGGACTTGGAACACAGATGCAGTTAACTCACTGCTTAACATCTTCTATCGTAGTCTCTAAAGTACCGATCTGTTTCCTCAGCTTCCACGTTAGAAAAACAAAACCAGCAACCTTTCTTCAAGCGATTTGTTTTTTTAAACAATGAGAGATTCAAACCTGAATTCAGCACACGACTTTCTCTGCTCTTGTCCTCTCTTAAAAAGAAGACCTTAATTGTTACGCAGCAAACTGGGAATAACATCACACGCAAAAAATTTCCTTTACAGCTCTTTATTTCACAAATTCTTCTCCAGATCTCAGTGCTGCCTGAGAAAATGTAATTAACTGTTTGTATAAAAATCCCTCTAAGTGGCAGATTATATACCTATATGTACACACACACATTATGTTTTGGGGGGAGAGGAGGGGTTGCTATTCTGTTGTTCAGCAATTTGAAAGCAGCTGCATAGGGCAAGAAGTTTTTCTGTTTAACCGTAAAGTCTTTTAGCTGCAATGGCACCAGCCCACTAGTCAGGAGATTTATGATCCTTTCCCAGCACTATTACTGACACACTGCTATGAGACTTCAGGCAAAGCCATTTCCCCACACTGTGCTTCTCTACTCACACTGCTTTTAGAACCCTTTATTCACACTTTAAGGCCATTTTCAGATATTCTGAGATCACTTAGTCCCATATATTCTAGAGGACAGCAGTCTGCTCCACTCTGCCCATTCCTCACAGCAACAGATCTCAGTATTGAAGCACAGCATTCACCAAAAACACTAATGAGGAGTAGGAAGAGGGAATCACCCCACTTCCTGACATTATCACAAGGGAAACATGCACAAGCTATTTGGGGCCTGCTGAAGCTGCTAGGAGCCTCTATATTACTTCCCATTAAAGAGTTCCCTTTAGTTTCCGTAGCAGAAGAGATGCTGCAGTTCAGAGGAGGTCCCTCTGGGAACACATGCGCAGAAGCCAGGAGTGCTGCTCACCCGGCCTCAGCCCTAGGAGGGAAGTAGCAGCAGCTACACATGCAGGGTCAGAGCAAAGACCACGGGTACCACAGAAGCAGTTTAAATGTTGAGAACGGCAGTAGTTTAAGAAGGTACAAAGAGAAACATTTTAACTTCAAACCATACTAATGTGCAATTGGATCCAAACCTAGATGATTCCTAAAGGGGTTACAGCAGAGTTTAGAGTTACAGAACAGATTCTCAAAGTGCTCCTTGTGCTTCCCGTCCATCTCCTTCCAGGAACAAGGAAGCTTTCTATTCTGAACGCCTTTGATCTCAGATTTCGATGAAACTGCTCCCCTGCTGCCCATGCCACAGCTTACCGGCACTGCACTGCAGTGACCTGTGCTGGAGGGGACCCAAGCACAGCTGCTCTGTGAGGCCTGCACAGCTGAGCAGCACCAGCCTGAAAGAGCCCTCATCTCCAGGGTTAATTCTGCTAGAAAAATGTTCATCTTTTCCCCATGCAGACTTCACCCACAACACAGCAGCAGCTGCATACTACTTGCAAGGAGTCACAATAGAACATTAAGAGTTTATTAACTTCCTAGACAGAACTACACAGAGAGCTGACACTACACAAAAGCACACCACCACCACACGGATCACTGACAGCATCCAAAATATTTTAAACAAATCCTGATAAAATGTTTTGGTTTTGTTTGTTTTTAACTAAATTTAGTTTTTAATAATCCCTTTTTTGGGGGGGAGGGGAGGATTTGCTGCCCAACAGTTCTGCAGTCATTACTCAGCAACTGATGGATTTCCATGTATACACCTGTGAGGCCAGAAGCTAACTAGCACACAGGTAGTTACACAGTCAGCAGCACCAAAAGCAAACGGCTCTCATGAAGATTTCTGGCCACCTCCAACATCCTCACCTTTCTCCCCATATAAGGAATGCTGCCTCCACCCTCCCCAGCTCAAACACAGCTGGATCCATGGGTTCCAAACCAGGAGACCTGCCCATCCCTCACAGTGGTGGATGCCATTGGCCAAGTGTCAGAATGCACCACATGAAGAAAAAACATTTGCATTAGAGCCAAGAATAAGAGAAGTCTGCAGAAAGAACACAGAAGCATTTCACTAGATCTGAACTTTCACAAGGTTTCGTTCTGTTCTGAACTTGCCACAATTAAGACATTCATGTTGGCAAGAGCATAAACCGTCAAGAAATACCCGCTACCCTTGCAATTGTTTCCTTATTTCTCAGAGTTCCCAAGCATAAGTCAATTATACAGATGGAGATTCAGTGTAGTAAGAGCACAGAACATTTCTAAAGGCTATTCAGAGACAATTTACAAACGTCATGCCTATATACACACATACATCCCAAGAACATCAAGTGTGCTGTGAAAGAAAACCTATGAATTTCTGCCCTCATTTATCAGACAACACCAACATGCCATCTTTTCCTCCTCCAAGAAAAGCCTGGTGTTCATATTAGTGAAGCAGAAAGCAAATGGCTGTAAGAACTCATTGCAGTCAGTAATAGAGAGAAATACTGAAAAGCATTTCCTTTACAAAGCTATCAGCATTGCCACTCAGCAACCTTCACTGACAAGGCTGGAGGGAACCTGATATGAGGGCTGCAGATAGGAAAATGTTCTTTTCACTCCTCTAAAGTAAAACTTCAATTTCCGCCTCTGCTGCATGAGACAAAGCATTAATATCCTGATGCAATGTTGTAATAACTCTGGTTTTCTCAAAAATATAAGAAAACACAAACAACAGCTACAGCAGTCTTGTAGCAGCACAACCCCACAGCCAACATCTTGCTGCCTGACACCACCCAGAGAGCAATGCAATTTCAGTAGAGATAGAAGGCAGCAGCATCAGCCAGAGAGACACAGGTGCTATCAGAGCAAGAGGCAGCCCAGGCTAGGAGAGCCACTCCTCTTCCCCTCTCCTTTCAAGGCAGCATTACCCTGGACTGCTGAACCCATCAGCACACCCTACAGATAACTGTGGCACAGAACAAGGGCAGGTGAGCAGCAGAAGGAGATAAAGGAGGGCAGGAACAGCAGCCACTCAGCTCTGCTGTGAGCTTCCTAAGTACACCCAGTCAAATCCAGAGACCAGCTAGGGACAGCACACCCCCCATCATTCCCAAGGAAGCAGCCGCGGGAACATTGGTCTCTATGTGAGGAGCTGCAGGGCCATCCCATGCACAGGGATGGGCTAAGGGCAATGTACTACTGGAGGTCAGAGGGTACTGAGAAGCCCAGGACACACACAGCACCAGAGGAGCTAAAAGCAGCATTTCTGGAGGAGCAGTAACAAGGGCTCAGAGACACAACCTCCCGGTCTTATGCTTGTTGCTATCACCCTTGCTAAACAACCCTTCAACGATCTGCATGTAAGCGTGTTCTCCCCACTCACTGCCTTCTTGTACTCTTCCTGGACCGCCCTGTCCCTCCCTCCCCTCACGTGCTCCAGCAGCACAGCAGTAGCTGCATTTCCTTCTCACGCGCTCCAGGCCCCGCTCTAGTGGAGAGGAGCGCACAGCAGAGGGTCCTCTGAGCTCCAGCAGGAGCAGCACCACCATACACACCTTTGCCCAGTGCATGAGATGGGGACAACTTTCTCCACAGCCACGCTGCCAGCACAGCCACCTCTCACACCCTTCCTTAAGCCAGGGCTGCTCAGCTTGGTGCCTTCAAGTGGTGAGAGCAGGATACTTCCACAAAAACTCCAAGCCTTGCCCGTGGACAGGGAGAGATGGAGGTGGAAGAGGGCAGCACACAGGGCGTGAGTGAAGAGCAGAGATTGCTGCCCACACTCTGGAGGCCAGGAAGGCTGAGAGCAGCCCCCAGTAACGGCCCTTTCTTTAAGGGAACACCACAGAAAGAAAAAAAACACAAAACAATTTGATGCTACCTCACTGCAAATTCCTGGATAGGCATTGAGCTCTGTGCCGTTTATCAGTGCCGAGGCCCAGGAAGAGCATGTGGTAGCAACGAGCAGCACATGCAGAGGAGGAACAGCCCTGCCCTGCAGGAGGGGCTTTCCTGAAGAACCAGGAACCACAGGGCAGCAGGGCCATACAACCTGGAGGAAGGCTACCTTAACACCTTAGGGCTGCTTACGTAGGTCTGCAAGCCAGACTTCTCAACAACGCCCGCTCAGAGGACAAGACCCTCGGGCGCTGCCCCCTTCGCCACCCCGAGCTCCGAATTACCGCTGCACCCGCCGGGCTGGCGGCCGCGACGTAACGCGGTGGGTGCCGCAGTTTGGGGGCACGTGCTAGGAGCAGTCCCCAGCCGTCCCGACAACCCGCCGCTCCCCGGGCTGTGCAGGGGACACGGCCCGGAGGGACCGGGGTGCTCCCGGAGGCCGGGCCTCGTCCCACGCCATCCTCCAACCCGGGGAGCACAGGAAAGCCAGAGGAAAGTGGGGAGGGATGCCAGCCGGGAGCACAGAGGAAGAGCAGGAACAGCTTCAGAAGGCAGAGCGCGTCCCAGCCCGAGACAGAGCAGTCTGGAAGAAAAGAGAGAGACAGAGAGGGAGAGAGCAGGCACGAAGCGAGCTTCAGCTCCCGGCTCGCCGCGCCTTGTTTACCTCGGGGCACGGCGGGGCCGCCGTCGGAAAGCCCCTGCCCTGCCCAGCCCAACCCGCTCCGCTCCCCGCGCCCCTTACCGCGCTCCGTCGGGCGAGGCGGCGGCTGCCGGCGGCACTCCAGCCGCGGCGCGGCCGGGGCATGTTGGGCCGGGCGCTATTTATAGCGGCAGGAAGCGCCGCGCAGCGGCTCTGGGGCGCCGCTCCCCGTAGCCCCGCGAGCTGCACATGGCCATGGACCCAGCCGCGGACGGAGAGCGGGAGGGCGGGGGGCCGCGGGCAGAGGGCAGGCCGGAGTCGGATGCGTGGGGACGGGGAAAGGGCTGCGGGACAGCTGGCGCTGCGGGCTGCCCGGGGTCGCGGCCGAGCACCGGTCCCGGCTGCCCCGTCACGTTCCTCGGTGCCCTAAAGCCCTGATGGCAACCGGCGGGGCTGGGGAGCGGCCGTGGCACGGCAGGGATGCAGGCAGAGGAGTGCAGGCGTCATTAAACAGTGGGAACAGAGGTACTCGCTGCATCCCTATTGAGATCCGAACTATGCAGAGGTGTGGGAAGGTCAATTACCTCTCTCCACATGATGCCCCCAAAGGGATGTGTGCTTCTTATCTCAATTAACTCGCACAGAAATGGCTTTGCCAGGCAAGTGATAGAAGCTGCTTCCTATTCCTTATAAGTGTGTCTGAACTAGAAAGAAAACTTCTGTTAAATGTCTTTGGCTGCAATGGTGAACTCTGGAATGGAAAAATGCCTGAAGCATAAGCGATGGAGCAGCTTTGGGGCTAGGGCTGTATTCTGTGGGGCAGCAGGGCTGTAGCTGTGTAACTGTGGGTGCCTGTTGGAGCTGGTACTCATCCTGTGTGCCTTCCATATCTTGGAGGCATTTCACTGTTTTTATTTAGCCTGTGCACAACCACGGTTCGGCTCAACAGCTGCGTAACAGCACTATCTAAAACATGGATGTTATGGACAGGTGTCCTGAAGAACTGGGGTTTGTTCTTCATTCCTCTGTTACAGTATGTCCCAGCAAGGTCAAAGCCTGAGCGATCTGCGTGCTGAGCCAACCTCTTACAATTTGCTTTTTGTTTTTGACCAAGAGATTACAAGGTGCAAAGACAACATTACGATGCGATATGCTCACCAGATCATTGCTGATTTGCTTACGGTGTAAGGCTTCAAATATTGCCAGCCTTTTATGTAGGTCACGTCTTAGTTTTTGTGTCATCGTATGCTTGGGGCACTACAAAACAGAAAAAACAGGTACCATGGTTTTATCTTTTTCCTCTACCCTCTTCTGCCCTAGGAACGTGACCTAGATTAGTTTGTGAGCAAAAATTATGGAGCTCACAAACAGGAAAACTGCAGGTATTCTATGCTTACTGCCTTTATGGACCCGCAGACCTAAAGCTCTCTAATGGGGCTCACAAATCCACATGGGGTTCCTAAATGCTGCTTCCTGCATGTAGGTCATTGGTTAGCTGAAAACAGTCCTGAAGTCACATACAGGCAAACAGCTTCCTTTTTGGCTAGGTAGTAGAGAAATAGCATTGATGTGTTTATTCCAAGCTTTGTATGGGATATAGAAGAAGACCTCACCCAGCGGTGTTTGTTTGCTAGAAGCCAGCTGTGGAGGAGATCTGCACAGAAGTGAGGGATGTAGTAACAGCCCTTGCAAGGACAGTGTCCTCCCCTTCTGGGGAGTCCACCAAGTGATCTGTCACCACAGTGCTACCATTAACAATGAGCTCTCCTGCAGTCTTGATCCCTGGTCAGCCTCTCATGCACTATGGTAACATGTGAGCCTGCCCCATTCTTGCTTAGCTCCATCACATGCACTGCAGGTAGCCCCTGTGGGGCCCTGAGTGAGTTGGAGAATGATTCCATGCAGGTTGGTTGTTCTCCATAGCCCTGCCTGCCCTTTATTCTTTAGCAGGAACTGAAGGGCGATTGTTTTAGAGAGACTTTTGCAAAGCAGGGTGTGATTGCCTGTAGCTGAGTCTTGATTTCCAGAAAGGGGAAGGTGCTCCAGAGCTCTTACAAGCCCATATCTACACCTCATTCACAAGAGAAGTCTGGGAGACTTTGCTCCAATTTCACAACAAGGGCAAAACACAGAGCTACCATTTTTCAGGAAGGGAACAAAATAAAATGGTGAGGAATTTGCAGCCCAGGAACCTGGAGTTTGTGCTAGAATTTATCCAACCCTAGACAGTGTATAGAAACGCAAAGACCGTGTACAGCACGGAGACCGTGTACAGCAACCTTTTAAAAGTGGCTGCTGTCACAAACATTTCTGATGTGCCAAACTACCAGTGACTTCAAAGGCAACATCTCACATGACACCATGCGAGAAAACAGACTTTCTAGAGGTGTAGGATACATCCTTCACCCAACAGCAGCACAACGTTCTACGTTTTGCAGGCCTGCCTTATGCTCTCACCCTGCTGTCCTCTGCCCCTGTGGTTTGCTACAGCTGTGGAAACAGGAACTGCTGAGTCAGCAGGCTGGTGAAACTCACACTGCTCTCATGGGGAGAGGGCTGCAGCGAGGGGGCTGGCAGCAGCTCACAGCCTGCAGGAAAACAAGTACTTACATTCTCTTACAGTGGCCTGAAAAAATAAACAATCTCTTTGCTTAAAAACTCTCAGACTGCAAAGAGGTAGCAGAACCCAAAGTGTAAGTGTGAGGGGAATGATCAGATCTGGCAGATGCGTGCTCACGATCAAGCATTTAGAGTTTGCTGAGCGACATTTTTCTGTTTGCACTGTTAACAGCTCAGTTATGCTTTAGAAAGCCAAGATGCAGCTGGCTGAGCAGACAGAACAAGGCCATCACATTTGGCTCATCTGCCTGGTGCCGATAGAGAGCAGCAGCCTGTTCTGATTACAGACTCACGCAGAGGTGAAATTGCTCCCTTGGAACTGGTACAAGGTAATGGAGTTTTAAAAATTCAAGTAACCCCCTCAGAAGAGTCAGGTCTCCTGTGCTGTGCAAGTACAAAAGGGGAAAGAAATTTGGGATGACTGCATCTCAGAGGGCAAATTGACCACGGTACAGTAGAGAGTAGCTGAAGGTCAGCTGAAGGGATGCGAAGGGGAAAGTTAATTGCCAAACTGTTAAGAAATTGGAAAGAGAATCAGAGTTAAGATGGAGATGTTCCAGAGGGCCGTTCTATTAAGGCTATAAATAGGGTGTTATCCACAAGATCAAAGTGAACAAAACCACCTCTAGCAGCAGGAAGCTGGCAGCTATAAGAGGGAGAAGGGAACTGCTGGGATCACTGTCGCTGTCAGGATGACATCTCACCCAGCATGCCAGCCTTTAGCTAAACAGGTTGCTCAGTGCAGTGCCACAGTGCTTGGATGGCATTACTTCTTGCACTTACTAGAGAGACGTCACAGTCAGTGAAGCTGCAAATCAGTAGAATTGCTAGTTGAAGCTCAGATCTGAAATTCGCTTGTTGGGCCATGGGGCAGTAGAGCAGCACATGTGATTGCCCAGAAGGTGCCCAGGGCTCCCTCCCTGGAGCTCTGCTGAGACACAAGAGGGAGAGCCCACAGCTCAGTGCTACAGGGGCAGGGAGAGGCTATGGTGCTGCAAATGAGAAGTTGTCAGCCAACACGTACTTATGCATAAATGGCAAATTAGCTTTGACAGCAGCTGAGACAGCCCATCTACAAGCTCCAAAGGTACTATTCTAACAGCTACATAGACATGCTGACACTTTAAAAGGACAGTAGCAGGTAAGACAGACTGCATGCAGGTAAGAGTGTTCTGTTTCTGTAGGTGGACATTAGTAACAGAGGCTATCAGTGATACCTAAGAGAGATGTTGTCATAAAGGTGAAACAGAACAGAAATGAAAGGTGGCCTGCACAGTCTGAGTATTCAAAGCAAATAATAATAATAAAATAAAAGGTGCCCTATTGATGTTTGGAGGACCAGCTGCCCAGAGAGTCAGCGGACAGACTCTGCAGCCCAGGAAGAGAAAACATTTGCTGTTTCCCTCCAGTGCCACACCTTTGAAACATGCCCAGTTCATCGAGACTGCGTGATGGGAAGGCAGGAGGTTTGCTGTGCCTGTAAGACAGGACAAACTATCACAAAGAAAAAAATTCAAGTAAATAATTTCTGAGGAAGGGAAAGGAAATGACTACAACGTGGCAGCTAGCTGTGCATGGAGGGAGCCAGGGCTGGAGGGGTGAGCACACACACACACACACAGATGGAATTTGGAGACCGCTACCCAGAAGGGTGCCTTGTGGAAGATGAACAGAGGTAATGCAGCTACTCACCCACAAATCTTGCTACCTGTTTGCTTTTAACTCCAAGATTCAACCCATGGGTTCCCCTAAAAGGATTGTCCTGCCACTTCAGTGCCAATCACCATCTTCCAACGTAAGCATTGCAGGCACTGCTACACTGCAGCTCAGCTCCAGACAAGCTGGTGAGCTGCATGGCTCCATCCAAGGTCTGGAAGCTCCTCTGAAGTTAAGCAGAGCTGCAGCAAGCACTCCATCTGTCAGCAGAGGTTTACCTCAGCATACATCTCCAGCCATTGTTTACAAGGTTAATGATCATCCAGGGAGGCAAAGATTACCAACGTCAAAACCCAAAGAGCTGAGCAGAGTGCTACAAGTGAGCAGAGTGCTACAAGTGGCTGACCGACCTGAACAAAGTGTTTTGGTGAGGACTGCAGCTCATCAAAACATTCCCAAGCAGCCCTGTGCACGAACAGAAGTATTACACAACCGCCTGATTTCCCCCACAGAGCGCTTCAGATACCCCGTCCTCTGCAGACATGTCATATTCTTGTAGAACACGGACATAAAACACGTTATTTTATTAAACTCACAGCAATTGTTTTTACTGATGTTAGCAAAGTGGTCCTGCTGGTTTGGACAGCCGGCTTGGAAAGATGAGTGATTTGTATCATTTGCTTCACTTTTGCTTATCTGCTTCTGAGAATAATAGGCAGAACCACTCGAACTTCCACACTATACTACTGAAACAAACACAGGCTTGTTCCTTGGGTTGAATATGTACTAAAAAATATCCAACCACCATTGCGGGATCAGTTGTTCTCGGACGAAAGCAACTACCCTCTTTTGTCACTAGAGTGAGCTGCTGCTCAACGTTTGAAGGAAGCTCTGTTGAATCGGCCGCTGCGAGGGGGAAGGTCCGATCCTTTCGTCATGCACGCTGCCATCGGAACGGTCGTTGCTGCGCTGTGCCCGCCTGCTGCTCGCGATGCATTCCAGCAGGGCAGGAGGTGCTTTCCAGGGAACAGAGGTGTGGTTAAGATATCGTACCCAGCACCCCCAAAGGAGAAGCTGCCCTCGCGTTACTCATCACTAAGTGTGAAAGGGGCACCGAGGTATGCTTGCTCTCCGTCTGCATTCCAGTTACGTGGCCACAGAGCAGAGCTCGGGGATAAAGAAGGGTGAAAAATCTTCAGCGTGTCCTTTACTTTGGGCCAGCATAGCGAGAAACGACAGTGGATCCATTTAAGAACGAGGAACGTCCCCTCTTTGCTGGATCAAGATTTCTGCAGGTAGAGTCACACACGAGTCAATCACTTCTGATCTGTATGCATAAATCAGATGCTCTAACCAAGGAGCCTGAGAAACTTCTGCTGGTTACAGCCAGTGTTACAAGAAAAGGCATTTGTGGCGCTGCCAATACAAAAACCACAGAGCAGATATTGAAACCAACTTGAAAGCTGCTCTGAAGTTGAATACAGATTTACAGCTCAGATATTATTACTGCTATTGATGTCACTAGGATCATATTTGTGGATAACAAAGTCAGACAGTCTTAGTGACACGTTAACATTTCTAATAAATGGTTAAATGGACCCAAATCTGGCTGACAGCCATTCAGCCTAGCGGTAGAGCAACCATGTCATTTTAGCAGTGAAATGGCACCCAGCAGCAGCTCTGAGGTGCTAAGCACATCTTAGTATCCCTGCTCGGTCCCAGGGGAACTTCCAGGGCTGGCCAGGTTTTAACAGTTAAGATGCTTTCCAGTCCCAGCCCAGGCAGTGAATAGTTTCCATTTGATGTTCACCCTTGCTGATTTAATTCAATAAGGCGACCAGCAAATACAGCTAATGTTCCAATAATACAGACTAGCATAAATATTACAAGGAGAAGATGATCGAGCACCATCGCAACAAACTTCCACTCGTCAGCCGCCTGAAGAAGAAAGAAAGGAGACAGTAAGATTTCTGCAGAGCTGAGTTTGTAACGGGTACAATTGGGCCTGAGCATATTTCCACCCCGTAACTCTGCCCTAAGGACCAACATGTTCCATCCCTAATCTCCCCCTCCTTTTGCCTTAGGTGCACCACAAGTGGAAGAAGCTGCTGGAATCCATCTAGAGAACACCGCTAATCGGGACTGCTTTGAGGTGGTTTGTAAGCAAAGGCAATGAGGTGACAGCCTGCAGAAGCCATGGCCTTTGGTATATTTTGGGAATGCAACTTTTGAAATTCTCTGGAAGTGATATCAGTGGAGTCTAGATGACACAAACAGCTGGCTCCACTTCCGAAGGGAGCACTTGCCAGTAGCTGAAGACCCTCCTTGTATGCACAGAAGGAAGCAGAGCCCAGAGGCACTGAAACCATGCCAGCCCTGCTGAAGGTAGCATTTGATCTGCAGAGGAGCCACAGGGAACATGAGACTCCAACCGGAGCCATTTCACACGCTGCTGGAACGTGGCCACAGGAACAAACACCGTGGTGTAAATTCTGCCTGGGTGAAGGAGAGGCCAGATTATTGTCCCACAGAGGCCCCTCCCCAACTGCAGGCTGTCACCATGGGGCATCCACTGCTAAACAGCAATAAGAAGGGTGAAGTGCTGGTCCTGAATTATCCATTTAAAAGCTGTGTGAGCTGCAAAAATTGAAATGAAAGAGGGGGTTAATTGCACTGAACGAGCTCAGAGGAGGCAGAGCTAAGTTTTCCTGTGGAAAACTGCCATATGTGACTCTGCACGCATTTATCCTTCCTTTGGCTTGAAATGTGGAAAAAGCCAGTAATCACAGCAGCTCGTGATGTGTCTCACTTGCAGGGGCTGCTTGTAGCATACACGGATTGACACAAATCCTTATCAAAACTGGGATTATCATCTGCATGTCACACTTCAGGCTTCTGAAATACAACAAGTACTGAATTCTGCAGCTGTGCTACCTTCTGGCTTTGCAAAAGCAAGGAAGGCCATTTATCCCTGTAGGAAGGTGCCCAAGCAAGGGACAGGAGGAACGTGTTATGGAATTGCTTACAGTTCTGGGAACTGCTTTGCTACTCATGCACCATCTCTGTGGCTTCACACACCCTGTTAAGAAAACCTTAACACTGTCATTTTTCTCTCTTCTCTTATTCAAGCTGAGATTCATTTACCGCCTGTGACAATTATCTGCTATTCCTTAATAACCACGCCACAGGTAGGAGACTGCTCCCCAGCTAAAGCCAAAACAGGGTTTGGAGTGTTTTTGTGAGGCCTGGGTAACTGAAGATTAAAAAAAAAGTAAAAAGATGTAGCAGTACGAAGGCAAGAAGTGAATCATGCACAAAGAATGCCTTACATTACTGGATTCTTGGTCTGACTTCATCGTTTCCGCAATGTATTTGATTCCCTCTATAGCGTTTTTCACATCTGGATTTTTGGTAAGCGGGGAGTAGAAATTGACAGGCACAGGACCTTGCTTCCCGGAAATTTCTGAAATATCAATATCTTCTGCAAAAATTTTCTTGTCTGGTTTATCCCTGGATGGTCGTTTCATTGTAGAGAAGAACATGATGTTTGGGATTGTGTCAATAAAGATCTGGGGGAAAAAAAAAGAGGCAGAAGAGAAATGCTCCTGTTTGGAGGGGCTGCTGTGCAGATGCAGCTCTGCAATAAACAGAGGGGAGCTGCGCCAGTCTCAGATAACTTCCTCCCCTGGACTGGCTAGAAATTCCGCTTTGGGGTACGTCATGCCACATGCCACATTCACACCGTGCTTCTTGTCTGCCTCGTGTCCTGGGGCAGGCAGGGTCACCCCCATGGCCTGCCATGTGCTCTCCAAAAGCAGCTTTGCCTATCCGTGTATCCTATACATACAAATGAGGGCTGTGCCACCACTGGTCAGGCTCACACTGCTGCCAGGTGACTGACCCCATCCAGATTGAGACACACACTCTAGGGGCCTGGTTTGGGGAATGCACTCTGAGGGGTGTCTTCTGGCTGCCTGTGCTTTACTTTGCTATTAAAATGCAATTTGCTTGACCTGAAGGCCCTGTCCACTGGCAGGCAGAAGTGTTCTGCAGCCATACAGATAATTAGACCAGTAAGATCACTTTAGCCCAAATGACCTGCTTTCCTCTCCCTATACCGTCAGCTGTCCCTGTTTTACCACATCCATTCCCTGCAGGGCTCTACCCAGTGGGCAGTTTTATCACATAAAGGAGCAGCCAGGCTGTGGGTGTCCCAATCCCTGGTGTGTTCAAGGCCAGGTTGGATGGGGCCCTGGGCAGCCTGATCTGGTGAGTGGCAGCCCCATCCATGGCAGGGGATTGGAGCTCAATGATCTTTAAAGTCCCATCCAACCTAAGCCATTCTATGACGGAATTCTATGATTCCTCAATTCTTGCTGACTTTTAAGAGAAAAATCAGCCAACAAAACACACTCTGCTCTGTGGAAAAGAGGAAACACACAAAGCCCTGGAGCTTACCTTCCTGACCCAGGGTGGCATGGTGTGAGTGCTGGGGGAGCGGTGGTGGGTATTGATGACAATGACTGTGATGATGATGGAAGCGATGACAAACACCATGGTAAACAACATGTATTTGCCTATCAGAGGCACTGCACTGGAGGTGGAGGGAATCAGCTCCACAATGACCAGCAGGAACACAGTCAGTGACAGCAAGACAGAGATGCTGAGTGTCATCTTCTCACCTGCAGTGCAAAAAGAAGACAGTACCACTGAGTATGTTGATATCATTCAGCACTTAGTCAGTGTGAGAAGCCTGCATGTGGACGATGGCTATTCACACACATACTTTTTCATGAATCTGGAGTGCTACTGTCTCTCTAGCTACTTAAACATTACTGAACCTGGCCAGACCGGAGCCCTTCACAAAGCAGCAACACCAGCACTGGGGTGGAAATCACCAGGTATGACTGGGCTGAGGTACAGGTGGCGTGTGCAGAAAGCTTCTTTGCCAAGAGCACCCCGTGGACTGTGGGATTTGATTGATGAGGTGCAAGCTCCTGGTTAATGGCTCTGTAGCCTCTCAGGGCTGGCTGCCTCAGTCCAGCATGAGCTGACAAAAAGTGCATCTGGCACCAGGGATCAGCTTTCAATAGGTAGGATGTCAGAACCAAACCACAAGGCATGACTCGCACAGCCTTTTTCTATCTGATTCTACTTCATGTAAAGTTCTCCACCAAAAAACTGTGCATCAGAGGTATTCCACAGATGGGTCTCAATGCAATTAAGCAGGCTGAAAAGCTGATGCCACGTAAAATGAATAAAGCATGGGAAATGGTTGCAGGGAGCACCATCTTTCTGCAACAAAGCTGCTCAGCAGAGAAGAAGCAGGCCAGAGGAGGCCAGAATTATTCTCTATCAATGAGCCCACAAGTGTGCGCAGACCACAAGGTCTCTGCTCCAACACAGTGTGCTCAGGTACTGTTTGCCATATGAACATGTTGGCCTGAGGGACAAAATCAGAACATCAGCTAGCTAAATCTTGGCTTTGCAGAAGTCAACTGGATAGTTAACCAGTGTTTTCCATGGGAAATCCACCCAATTTGTCTATATGAATAGTTTCAGCTTAATTTGCAGAATGTTTAGAGCCATTGTTTTTGAGCTGAAGGACCAGCCTAGCATATGCCTCCCTTCAAGTTGGCCACCAACTTCAAGCCCTCAGAATTTCTCCAGAACTTGTTAGAAGAGCAATTTCTCTGGCAGGAGAACAACTAAACTCACATACCTGAGTCTGTGGGTAGATAAAAAACAAACCCGGTCAGAAAGGAGAAGAGCAGGCAGGGGATGATGACGTTGACAATGAAGTAGAGCGGCAGGCGCTGCATGAGGAAGTGGTACGTGATGTCCAGGTAGGGGGTGTCAGGGCAGCAGGCATAGTAAACCCAGTGCTTCCAGCCACGGTAGTCCTTCATCACCCACTCACCGCTCTCCATGAAGTTACTCAGGTCGGGGCGATCGCTCTCCTGACAGCAAATAAACCCACAACACCACAGACCAACACATTATTAATATGAGACATTCTAAACAAACTCACATGATGTGGTCTCTCAGGAACAGAATTTCCAATAACTCAGGTGCTTTGTGCATTTTTGTGACTCCAACATCCATTCTTATTATGTGATTTAGCCTTACAGCATCATCCTCTGCTCAGTGTTCAGCTAAAGATTTTACAGGAATTAAGGGTGGTCTGCTAACGGGAAAGACTACTTAAATATTTACAGATAGGAGACGTACCTGAGTAGGCAGAACATAAATAAAGTCATGAGCAGAGTAAAATCACCCCCACAAAATGAGGAAAACAAAAGCAGAATGGGCAGCACCAGAAACAGTGGCACGAGGCTGTAATGAGGGTAGGCAGGCAGAAGGTTTGGGGAAGCAGGAGCACGGGAAGAAAGCATATGAGGAATTTCACATGTCAAACTGGGCAATTTTGTATGACATCTACAAATGAGCTTTTATATTATGCTGGTAGTGCCTTCTTTTTCAGTCCAACCAAGGTTATATTCTCTTTTTAAACCAGAGGAGTCCCTGAAAACATACCCAAGTCTCTGCTGCTTTTCCCAATTACCAAACCATTGCTTACCGGGTTGATAACCACCACTGTACCATCATATGTCCACGTTCCCAGCTTCATGCTACAGTTCTGCTGATCGAATGGGAAGTACGTGACTATAATTTCACAGTAACTTTTGAAGATAGCAGGAGGTGTCCAGGTGATCTTTCCTGTGTGTTCCAGAAGGACCTTGGTGTATTTAACAATGGCAAAATCACCATCAGCACTGTGGAAGGAAGAAGGATGGTTGCAGCTGCCCAGTGGCCTGAGGGCAGCCAGGCTGAGCAGGCAAAGCAGCCGCTGCCCAGGCTCTGGTCCCACCAGCTCTGATCTCTGCTGCTTACTTGTTATACAGGACAAGATCTGGACGCCAGATGTCATCTGATGGGATGCGTATTTGTTTCACGCCACCGTAGTCATCTGGGTTCCACTTCAGGTTGATGTCTGTCCATTGCTGCAAAGGAAGGATTGCAGCTGGTGAGAACCTATTTCAGTGCTACTTGACACTTCCTAGAGACACTTGCCTCCTTGCTTTGGGCAGGGAAGTGTCAACACATCCTATTTGGCCCTCTAGCTCATTTTTGTTTTTACACAAAATCAAATATCAGTTTAAGACACTCAACCCAAAGTTAATATATCCAAAGCCAGCTGTTTCAAATGCTATCAGAGAAGGAACAATCAGCTGCAAAGTGCTTTTTTGTTCTCGAGGCCACAAAACTAAGAAATACCCTACTAGCCAACACATTGGTCCAGGGTGCACCAAAAGTAGCACACACCTGGCTGTCTCTGGTCTATTTATTTGAGTGGGAAGGAATGGTTAGCATTATTTAGGGTTACCTGCTTCAGGCGTACGTTGGTTGTTACAATCTGATTTACTTCATCCTTGAAAGGAAAAAAAAAAAAGAGAAAGGAGACACAAGTGTCAAGCATTGGGATTAAAGGAGGAGAGCGAAGCCCTTTGGCAATAGCACACGAAGTGATGGTTCTGCCTGCCCACTGCCTACCACATTGATGAGCTGAATGAGCTGCAGCCCAACGGTGACGACGACGACATCACGGTGATTCTCCACGGGGCGCACCACCTTGTTGTAGTCCCGGAACAGGTCGTCCACCAGGCGCGTCTCGTGCTCATAGCACAGGGCCGGCCCGACTGTGAGCAACAAAATGGCATCAGTGGGAGGGGTGGGATGCACCACAGGGCTGTCCCAGGGATATGCTGCCCACTGGCAGACCTGCGGCCAGACAGACCCCGCTCTCTGCACAGCGCCCTTCTAATTCATGTTTCCCTCCCCATGCTGTGAGCGCAGAGTGGTGGCCAGGTCAGGTGTTGTGCTGCACTTCGTTAGCCCAACCAAAGCCCCTCACCCTGCTGTTTTCTGATGGCTGGGCAGGAGTTCAGTTCACTTCTGGGATTTAATGAAAAGGGTTTATCATCAGAAAGTCATTCTTCTTTTACAGGACAATTAACAGAGGATCATCCTGGTACAACACAACCAGCTACAACACAATCCTGTGTCCTTGTCAGCAGCCCCACAGCTGATGAAATTTTGCACATCAAGCCACGTTTGTTAGAGCCTCTCACACGCCTTGAAATAACTTTTGCACAAGCATAAAATGGGAGCACGGCAGAAAGATGGCAGACAAAGATGAAAACAAAGTCCTCACTGCAAAGTATCTGATGGCTGAAATTAGGAATACTGTAGCTGTGCCCAGATCACACCTTCATACTAACGCACATGCAAAGCCATACTCCCACACCCACAGGGAGGACCCAGCGTGCCCAAGGCGGTTGCTGAAGCGCACCATTTACCTGCGGAGAAGATCAGGAGCAGCACCCGGCAGAGCTCCATCACCTGAGCCAGCTCCTCTCAGCACCACGGAGCCGGGGCACACTCAGCGCCTTTAAGGTCGGCCCGGGGGGGCGGGAAGCACTGCTGCCCAGGGATTGCCTTACACCACCTGTTCCAGGCATGACAGCTGAGGGCTGTTGTAACCGGCTGTGGAATGGGAGCACAATGCATTGCACCGCTCAGATGGCTCCTAGTGTTCACCAAAGGCTGTTTTTTTTCTGAGAGGCTCTGTGAGTAGTGGTTAAAAAAAGCCCCACACAACAGACATCCCAAGCTGGAATCAAGGCTACACAACCCTGACACTGAAGCACGAGCCAAGGGGGCTGGGATCGTGTCCTGGGGAGCACTGCATGGCCCATCCTCCTGTGCTTCCCTCATACCTTCTCTGGAGATGGGCTGCTGTCTGGCTGCCTGGCCATACCCACCACACACAGTGCACTGTGCACCCCTATCCAGAAAGCATTCCCACATAAAGCTTTCCCAGCTTCGCCTCTGGGTGACACCAGCTGTATTTGTATTTCTCAGGGCTGTCCTCTGTGCTGCCTGCCAGCTGCTCCGTGATGGATGCCTTAATTTGATCTTTTTATGTGTATATTGCTCTTAAATCCCTCCCCCTCGCACACTCTCTGCCACTAACCCAACACCCAGCCTCCGCACTTACATTTACCCTCACATCAAACCTCCCCCTTGGCCACAGCCTTGCGTTCAGCTGGCGGCTCCCATTGTCCCCGATCCCATTGCAGAGGGCAGCGTGCAGCTGCTGCAGGCACGGCAGCACTGCCAGCAATGCACCGACCCACGGGCACCCTGCCACAGCCCTGCAGGCTGCACGGGGGATGTGAGGCTGAGGTTAATCCGATGAATACCAGTCACCTCCTATAACGCCATCAGCACCAGTGGCCCGGCTTCTTGTATCACCTTACCCTCATCCCACATCATACAGCAGTTATCCCAAGTGGGACCGCAGGCAGCACTTACCCTGAGGGACATCTCCAGGTGTTCACACTTCCAGGTTTAAATACACTATTTAAGGAATGGTTTGTCTCTCTGCTGGACTGACTGCAGTGCAGACTGTTACTTGCAGCTCTACACAAAGCAAGCTGCTTGCCCAGCTCCTGTAAGGGGCGTTGTGTTTTGGCCATGTGCTGGACTTCAGAGCTCTCCTTCAGACGTTTTGGGGACACCCCACCACACAGCCGGGAGAAAGGGGAGCTGTCAGGGTGGGCTGCGTGTTTCACTGCTTACGTTCACCTACCCAGGCCAGAAGGAATAGTCACATTCCCTCAGCTCTTTTAGGGCACGAGCTCCTTGGACTGCTGGCCCACCAGGAGACCACTGGCACAGCCTCTGCACACTGTCACAGCTGGCACGGCCCACAAACACTCCCCACACAGCCAGGATAAGATCTGCCACTTGCAAATGCCTTCAAGACCCCATGGGAGCCCCACGGCACCTAGAATGGCAGCGAGTCTTTCACGGCCAGCAGTAACTGAGCAAACATGCAGAAGTGAGTTTATTTTTCTTCTAGCTCTGCAACTACAGAATGGCGGGGCACACACAGCAGTGCTCTGCAAACCATCCATCTCACCTCAGGAAGCACTGCTGACTGCCCAGAGGCCCCAGTGAGCTCAGCTCAGTCCCGCTGCCCTGTCAGTGTGCCCCAGCAGCTGCTGACTGCATGCCAGAACGTGCACTTCTATCGCTCGCCTTGCAAGCCCTGCCAGTGCATGCACTGTGTTTTCTTGGTAATTAATGGAAAATACTGACTTCTGCGGTCCCTGTTGTGCACCTCTCACCTGCCACACTTCGGGTTGATTTTGCCCCCTTGCAGGCTGGAAGCTCTCTGCCACGTTTATCTGCTGCACTGGCCAACAACGAGCCTACAGGCTCATGCTTGTAACCGAGGAAGCAGAAAAACAGACACCATGCCCTCACCTGAGGAAACACTCTCAAATCCACAACTGAAGCATTAAAATAACAACAGCAAGGTGCTGGATTACAGCTGCAGCCAGTGCAGCTCTGTGGCCCAGCAGCCCGTTCAGGTGGAGTGGAGTGCCGAGGTTGTACAGGCTGTGATGTGGCACTTGGGAACATGGGTTAGTGGGCACGGTGGGGTGTGCTGCTGGTTGGACTAGATGATCTCAGTGGTCTTTTCCAACCATCATGATTCTGTGATTCTACAAGCAACGCAGGAGCAAATGCAGCCCAAGAAAAACTGGAACTGAAATAAAGAGCTCCAGCTGAATCAGTCCAAACAACAGCTATTTCTCAAATTAGCCTCATTTTGAAGTTCATCTCCCTGGCAGACCACAGCCACATCCATGCAGAGGTGTCACGGAGCACTGTGTTTTAAAGGCCTCAGCCCGTGCTCACACCTACCTGAACAGAGCCTGGGCAATGCCTGCAGCACCTACAGAGCCTGCCAGCCCACACTGCCTTCACCAAGACAGGGGAGCACCCTGCAGGGCTGCATGCTGCCCTTCCAGCAAACCACAGCAGGCTGCTCTCAGCCAGGACAAGGCTGGATGTTGAAGTTGCTCAGGACTGAAGGAGACTCAGGTGCAGGTGTCACAGCAGAACAGCTTTGTTCTTAATTAACACTATTAGCAAACCAACGTGACAGCTTAGGAGCAAGGCCAGATCCACTGCCAGCTCTGCAGATGGAATGAGAGACAGTGTGGCGGGGGGTTTCCTCCTGCCAGAAGGGGAGCATGAGGCCCCAGCACCCTACAGGCCCCCGGCTGCTTCCCCTGGCTGTGCTAAGCCCTGGGCTCAGTGAGCAATCCTTCCAGCAGGCCTTGCAGTACACCACCAAATGAATATTCATCCAAAAAATGCACCATGTTAATAGTTGGGGCAATCCTGTTTGCCTTACCGACACGGTTAGCAGGAAAGCATGGAAAAAGAGGCAACAGCTCTACGTTCTAATTGTAAAATTCATAGCAAGGAAGGGGGAAAAAAAAAATATCACAGACAACACAGGGCTTGGAAATGAATCCTGGCTGGCTGCCAAGCTCTTTTCTTTTTTTCCAAGTAATGTCTAATTGCCTCAGGAAACACATTCATCAAAGGGTCCCAGAAGCCCCAGAATCATTTTCCACAATCCACCGAGGCGGAGCAATACAGACCCGGGCAATACAAGGAGCTGCGTGCGTCCTTGAGACACAACGCTTACAGGAGGAATAGGAAAGGATACCAACCAAAAGCTCTTAAACTCCTTGAGCAGCTTACTGACATCACACTTGAGACAGCTCCACCAAGAACAAACAGCCCTCTGACCACAGAGCCAGTGATAGGAATTACAGCAGCTCGTGGATCCTGCTGTCAAACTGAAGCACAGGAGGTGGCATGAGGAGCGCTGTGCAGGAAGCAGGCCAGGCCAGCACACCAAGGCTCTGCAGCAGGTACCAGCACTCCTGGCCCCAGCTGCAGCAGCCAAGAGCCCAATGTCCCCACAGGAGCTGCTGCTGGCACATCCCTGCTCTCAGCATGGGCCAGAGCATGAGGAGCTCTTTCCTCACATGGCTTGCTCAGCAATCATTTTTACCCACAACGCATTTCCTAAACCTCCATGTTCATACATTACATAAGCTTTCCAGGTCTGATCTGCAGTTGCTAAGCAGTAATTTTGCATGACCAAAAAAGCAATCCAGGATTGCTAGGTTCGCTTAATGTTTTTTTTTTTTTTCCCTTGTCCCAGTGTAATTGTAGCTGTAACACAAACACCGCAGAATGCCCATCTGCAGGGAAAACCAGGCTGAGGACAGAGCAAGTACACCAGAACTGCTTTCTAGGAGCCTTTACTTCCCCCTTTGGCACTGCAGGGAGCAGAAGCTTGGTATGGCACAAACCCATATGCAGTACACTTTCCATCCTGCCAGGCAATGTTCCCCAACAATTCCAGTATTTAATTTTTCTGACACAGCAATCCCCTGCCTCGATCACTTTGTAAGAATTAACTTCATCTTGCTTTATCTTCTCTGAAAGACTTGCTTTCCCCCAGGCACCACTCAGGTCCCCTGACCACCCCTTCTCCATCATAACTCCATCCCCTGCTCACTGCTGCTCCCAGCTGTCCTCTCTGCCTTGCTCAGTGCCACTGGGGCAGCTCCAACATGGCTGCACAGATGTCAGCCATAGGCACGTCCTGCAGCAGTGGGAACCCTCAGGTTAACTCAACAGCAACAGAGAACTCTGTAGGAGCCTCTGTCAAACCCCTCCACCAGCACTCCCAATGCACTTACCTGTGTGCACGCCAGCTTCACCTTCTTCATTCCAGGAGAGCAGCTTCCTGCCCTCCCCTCCCTTTCTGCCTGGGCACAGAGGTGTGTGTGATGCAGGAAGGCAGCTGAAAGCTCACAGAAGTGAGCAGCTGGTTGAAGTCCCAAGTAGCCTCACCTGGCTGCTCTCCTTTGGAGCAGGTAGCAGAGGTAAGTAAAGAGAAATAACTTGGCGTTAGAGTTCTAAAGGCAAAATTTAATAAATTAATATATGCATGCCAGATAAAAATACAAAATGACAATTGAAATAGCAATAATAATAAAGGAACACTGCTCAGCATTGCAGATTTTGCTGCAACCACCATAAACATCATGGAGAATTACTTAAAAAAGTACACGCTTTGTTTCTGTTAAAAACAAATTACTATATGATGAAAAAACCTGAAGGAAACCCAAGAAGAAATCAGCCAGAACAGTGGCAGAGAATGATATGAAATGCCAATAAGCTGCCAGAGGCTCCATTTCACGTAAGTCGGCCTTCTTTTTAGTATCGGAAACCAATTACATAGAACATAAAAGCAAATTCACAACAGGTTTACACTGAGAAACATGCTGAATTACAACCACAAACTATCCAGAACAAAGATGCCGCACCAGGTCCGTTGTTTTCTTCATGGAATGATTCTCACCAGAGCAGGGAGAACAGGGAGCAGATCATGCAATAGCTGCAGGCTTCTCGTGTTTTATTTTCACATGATAAACAGCCAGGATTACTAGTACTGGAAAGTATGTGTTAACCTTTTTCAACATCAGCTGAATGGCACTACAGAAATGACAAAGAGTTCCTTCATTTTTATCCTGAATACATCGAAAGCTCTAGCAAATATGGAATTCAGCGACAAGAGCCATTAAATTACTTTAAAATATTCCTTCATCCATAGAACGCCGTCGCTTCCTATTTTTTTTTTAAATTTTATTACAAAACCCCCAAAATATTCAAAATAAAATGTCTTCATTTTTTATAAGCATCTCCACCACAAGTCTCTGATAACGGATGTCGTTCAACGCAGCCATCGCATCCAGTTCTGGTGCTCTCATAAGGGTTGGTCCGAACACGATGCCCAGGTTCTCTGCACTCATGAGGTTTTCCTTTTCATGAAGCGTTACTCTGTAAGACAGGACAGGGATTTTCACCCACGGTGCAAATAATGACCACACAGCCTTAAAAAGCACCAGGAATGGCTTCTCGGATCTGATGCATTAAGTGCAACTTTAAAAGTAAGTGCATTTCGTCACCCTGCTACTTTATCTTTCACCTATGCCACAAATACAACGTGCTACATCAACCAGCTAACTGGAGCAGCAACTGCAACTCCTGAGCGAGGTAAGGAAAAAACCATCTTCACACGTCACAAGCAGGTGGGTCTTTTATTTTGGTTCATGCCTCTGTTCTAAAACTTCCACTTGAAATGTCACTGGAATAAATGAATAAATGGGCAAGTCAGGCAGAAGCCCTGTAGCTGCACCCTGCCTGAGGCCCTCTGCAGAGTCAATGTACTTCTACTTGTTCAAGAACTATAAAATGAAAACAAAAGAGCTTAAAATCAAGTCATATTTTTCCTTAAGAAAGGGAATAATTCTTATACATCGACAAAGTTCATGTTATTAATGAAACCAAAATGCCGCATTCATTTTTTCTCCCCTACTTTCCAGAAACAAACGGGACCTGTTCTGTTGTATTGCACTGTCAGTCTCTCTCAGGCAATTTTGAAGCCTACTGACCAGATTCCACCTGAGGGCTGCGGAGGAACCTCACACAGAATTGATGTTCCCATAGTTTTGAGAAGGTGGCACCTGGCATGAGGTCTATGCTGGCAAACCTCACCAGGCCAAGTAACTCTGTGCCTAACGGGTGTCAGCTCAAGCCCTGTACGTGCCCCCTTTTTAGCATGTCAAGGATGATCAGGATAGATGAGACTTTGCAGAAAAAGACTCCAATCCATAAGCACTGAAGTGTATTAGTTTCTTGCCCTGGCAGTAACTTACTACTTTAAGAGATACTAAAGGCTTCTTTTTCAACCATAAATATTCGCTGCAACTTTTAACAATTGCACAGATTTGTCAGGCAGGTGACTTACCTGCTTCAAAGCAACAGCCTTCTTTTGACTTACATCCTTCAAATACTTTGTGACTGCTTTAAGTGGGGGTAAAAAACCAGCGCTTGGGAGATAGACTGCACAGCAATGAATACTCTCCACCACAGCCAGCCTCAAGGAACAACTTCAAATTCACAGAACTTGGTGTGCTTTGCCCAGACTTTCCTAAATGTCCTGATGTGGACTCTGCTTTGCAAACAGTCTACCTACCTCTTCAAATGTGCCATGAGATACCTCAGTGTTTCACAGTGTGCAGGCGGCAGCAGTTTCAGCGCCTCGTGGAGAATTTCCAGCTGTTCATCTGGATCGGTGGTTTCTGAAACACAGATGTTCACGATCACCACACGCATGGCCAGAACTTACGCACAGCAGGATAGGAATGGTGGCCCGCAGGAGAACAGGACCTCACAGCTCTCTTGGCCTATTCATTTACGGGACCTATCCAACCTTCAGCGTGGAAGATTTGCTCGTCCGAAGCTCAGAGCACAGTCAGGATCTGATTGTTTTGGACAAAGAAAGCTACCCCCAAATTGTGCTCCACTAAAGGATTCCACGTAGCCTACTAAAAAGAATTCCCCTTGCAGACCTTGATGACTGGACTAGTTTTTCACAAATAATCCACAGGTGCAGCCCTGGAACAGCAGGAGCTACTGGGAACTTTGCCATCAGCTTCTCTGGCTGCCTCCATTCTGCTTGGAAAGAGTCTTCTCCAGAGTGGTGGCAAGCCCAGCATCCGGCCCTTCCCTTCTTCCCACAGCAATCTCACGCCTCCCCAAGTGGGCCTACTAAATGCCAGAGATGGCTCACACAGCTGGGATGCAGGCAGTGATGCTCCGGCTGGGCTTAGCGCCCTGCTTGCAGACTCATCACCTGCGAAACTAGCCTTGATGGTGGCCTTATGGTGAGCACTCATCAGCCTGTAGAAACAAATGGCTTCTTATTTTTAAGCATTTTCATAAATCAATCTTTCTAGCAAGACAAAAGAAGACTTTAAATATCCCTGTCAAGTACTGGGAACTCACATAACACATGCAAAGTGATGGAATCCATGATGCTTAAGGGAAGGGAAGCATAGCTGGTAACAAAGGGGAAGACAAATGTGCCCATGATCATGTAACACCACACAATTGTGTTGTAATGTGCAGCACACACCTACTCCTGCAATCCTTCCTAAATAGGGCATGCAGAGGAAGTTTCACAGGGACAGCCATTAAATCAATGGGCAAGTCATGCACAGAAAGGAGAAGAAAAGGAGGAGAATACATTATACATACTTGCGGACTCTATAAACTTTGGGTAGGCATCATATGTGATGAGTGGAATTGGCAAATCCCTGAAGTACAGTTTAAGTGCACCAGTGATAATATTGATATCTTCATACATATTCACAGAAATATCAGCCTTCTCCCCATCTGCGTGGAGAAGGCAAAGAAATTAAACCTCGGAAATATAAACAGATGTAAAACAGCGTTCAAAAGGAAACCAGCATCTTGCTTAAGTGAATATTATTAAACCGGACAAAACTACAGCATTTGGATTCATAAGCAAAACCTCGTGTTACTGGGCTGTGAAGTTCGTCATTTCACAGTTGAGACTTTTACACAGAAACTTATTGTTTCTTCACTTAAAATGACCAAAAAAAAAAAAAAAAGAAGCCACTTTGAGCACAATGTTGTGGAAACGTGTGGAAGCGGAGCTATTTCTGTACACACTGCACTGCCAAACAACACGTTTGTCAGCACTGCATGAGAAAGTAGGGGAAAGTCTGAGAAAAAAAAGCAAATGAAGCCATCTTTATCCACAGACTCCCTGTTTCCTATGAAAAACATGTGTTCACCATTTAGCTACAGCACACTACCTACTCCTGACCGCAGCGGACATGGATCCAAAACTTGGCTTCTGCAGCACATCCCCACCCTGCTAAGGCTGCAGAGGAGGCAGATGCTGTGCAAATAGGTCCAGCTCTCCACTGAAGTAAGAGGGAGAGTTTACAGAATGGATTTTGGCCTTGATTTTACTGGGACAGAGGTACTGCAGCTGGAAAGCCTTTCACTGTCCTACTGCCTTTTGTCAGAGATAAGAGTTTGCTCTCGCTGACTTCCTTTTGAGTGTAATAATTCAAACTAAGTTTGCATGATTGTATTTATCTTATTATTTTGGAGCTTTCATCCAGAAAGACGCATTTAAATTGCACAGCCCTCTTAAGGGTTCATCACGTGCCTTGTCCCTCCACCCTCACCCTGCTGAACACAGTTTTACTTGCAAACCAGGGCACTAGTTTAGAAAGCTTTATCATTTCTTATATAGGTGGTCAGTGAAGCACAGATACTGATGGAAGAAGAGCAGATTCAGTAATAAAGACTGAAGAGAATCTGATGTGCTTTTCTGACGGAGCAGACCCCGCTGCCCTTCTGCCAGCACAGCCCCCCACTCCCTCTGACTGCTGGCACAGCAGAGCATGAGGCAGGAGAGGGCTACACAGAAAGGCTGTGTCTATTTAATACGGCAGCACAAGGGAAGAACATACCTCTGTCAAATGCCATTTTGACATCTTCAATAAGATCACTAAATCCTGAAACTCTGTACAGTCCTTCGGAATTAAGACCTGCAGGGAACATTTCAACAAGATTAAAATCAGTATTAATTTCACAGCTTCCTTCCACCCACTCCTTTCTTTGCCAGGTTCTTCATTTAAGGAAAGAAAAGCAGACCAGTTAACGGCCTGATCAGGCTTTTCTTTCAGAATGAAATCTTAGCAGGCTAAGATTTTAACCCTGCCCTTTTAACCCTGACCCTTGCTTCAGCTGCTTCCTTATATCAGCACTTAAAGAAACATATTAAGCCAATTACAGCAGATTTAAAAGTAACCAAGATAAACATATGAGATGTTCTATCATCATTTCAGAGTGAAAATAAATATTCTAATTGTAGAAAAGGGTATCTGTGGACTGTGGGAACTAGCAAGAGGAATCACGTCCTCTCTAACTGGCTTTGATTCTGGCACATTCACTTGATTTTTTATTAAAAATATTACTGGAAAGACAGGTGCCAATATGTAACAACCAAGTAGTAGTTGTCCATTAAGCAGGTTCTAGCAAAATCTATAGAATTATAAATGTGTATGAACCATGAAATAATACGAAGTATAATATTAACAGTGTAGGGTAAGTGGCAGTCATAAAACGTCTTGTGCAAATCTGTTTTGAGCAATCATACGCTCAGCAGAAACCCAGATGACCCAGATCAATCTAAACGGATTATCAGTAAAGCAATGAGAGCCCATTAACTACGCCTTACCTCGGGATTCAATCTCCCTAATGCACATGTCTACCACCATGGGTCTTTTAGTGAAGTGCGCTTTGACTAGCGTGGTAAGGTCACAGCTGTACACTTTTTTGACGTGCTTCAGGTCTGGCTTGCAGTCATTTGGGACCATCTTGGAACACTGCTTGTGCACATTTAAACCACAATCTGAGGGAAAAAACAAAGGACAATTAGGCTGGTGTTTGGTGAAGATGGATCCTGAGGTCAGGGCTGCCGAGCACACGAGGACCCTGACCAGATCCTGCAGCTACAGCTTCTGCAAAGCCACAGGCTGGGTGTGCAGCTGTGCTGGCAGTCACCAGAACAGTTCTATTCACTTTAGAAGTTACTTTGGGAGGATGTTCCATTTACCTACTTATTCATTTGTTCTTTAATTCCTTTATTTTTAAGCATAAACAAACTGCTGCACAGCAGAAGGGAGACTTAGCCTAAGTGAAGTTCAGCTGAAATCAGACTATGGAAAAGTGTTTGTTCTGCTCAAAACCACACAGAACATACTAACCAGGGTTTGGGAAAAAACCACAATCATACAGGAAACCAACACTGATTATATAGCACAGTCACTTTCCAGCTAAGCACAGGCCGCTACTTCTACCAGCGGCGGTGCCCAGCCAGCAGCCAGTGCCCTGAGATCACTGCAAGTTCTCCAGTTCTGCAATGGAGACTTGCAGGCATTTGGGAGGGAGCAGCAGCCAGCAAGAAATGTGGCACTGTGCAGTCAGGGCCACATGCAAGCTGCAGCTGGTATTCACTGAGCTCCAAGCCCTGCCCATGTCTCCGTGTGGTTCTGCTGCTGTGCCCAGCTCACTGTGCTTCCACAGCAGTGGAATGAAGGGATGTGGACACCTGAAACATCAACAGCTTTCTGCATAGACTCCCCTTGGATTCTGCCAGCAGTTTATTCACATTACTGCAAAGAACCTTGAAGCACATCAGCCAGTGGGCTGAGGGAGGCTCTGCCAGGGCTTTAAATACCACTCCAATACTCCATTTCAACGAAGCTCTGACAAATCAGGCCCCTCAAGGCTATAAATAGGGAGCCCAAACTCCTTGGAAACATGTGACCCGAATCCTGCAGTGTAATCCTCAGTGCTTCAGCTCTATAATGGAAAGGGGATGTTCCAGCTTTTTCTGGCATTGACATTTGTTGTCTGATTTTGGGAGTGCACCTCACCTTTTGGTGCAGGGTTTGAATGCTGTAATGTCAGGGTAAGCAATGGCTCCACTTTCAACAGCAAGGAGAAAACAAAATTCTGAGTAGTGCTAGCAAGACAGAACCATCCGCTCTGCTTCCAGAGCAAGGATCAGCAGTGGAGGCAAAACAACATGCAGCCAAGGAATGAGAGGCAATGCCTCTAATGCACACACGGAAGGGAAACATCCTGACATCCCACAGGAAATCTTAATTCTTGATTTCTCTCGTTTTGAAACCCCAAATTTGCAGTAGAAATAGTATTTATGACTGCAAATATCATGATCGTACGCAAATTGCTACGGCTGCCCCAAGGATCGCCTGTTCCAACAGGGTGAAAAGGTTGGAATATTAAAACATTTATCAGAAATGTCTGTCAAAACTGCTGTCTACAAGACTGGAATGGTTCCCTCTTACTCGTGAGGACTCACCAGTCATTTCCTGAGTGCAAATTAGCCACTTCACATAAACAGCAATACAGCTTAGAGTTATGTTTCTGGGAATCCAAGGCTAATTAAGTCTAAAATATATAAAAATAGAAAAACATGCTTCCAAGCATCTTATACTTGACTTAAAGCAATTATTGCATTCACTGAGCTCATCCTAATTGTATTTACATACAAGAAAGTTTTATTTCATTAACATATCTAATTTACAGAGATGTTTCCTATGTGAGAACCTCGCTTCTAAAAATAATTGTGTTATTGCTAATCCCACAGACTCAAATAGGCTTTGGATCTGACCTAATTAATGCCAGAATTACAACAGAAAAAGTCAACTTTCCTTCTATCTTTTGTTCTCCCTTTACACTTGACTGGATTTTACGTGCTGACCCACTGCTCAAGGGCTTACGAACACTCCTGAGAAACATTTAAGCCTAGAAATACTTCAGATACTGAATGCTTACAAAGCACACGAGCACTGCTTTCAGTAACACCATTGGGCTGTTCAGTATCTTTCTAACAGTCAAGGCTCTTTAGCTCTTACAATGAATGTAGGGGACTCACTCCCTTATTGACAGCAATGTCTACTTGGAAGAGACTTCAGTGTATTTGCAACAGAAAAAAATAATACCTGTTTCAACAGATGAGCTGAAACTCCCCGGTGTTCTATCGGGTGGATCCCCCTCCTGAGTTAATGGTCATGTCTCAGTCACTGGTCTCTGACCAAGCAGACAGCCAGAGTCACGCACGGCTGAAGGATGACCGTCTGTCTGTCTCGCTAACTCAGACAAGGTAGAAAGCACACAGCCAGAAGGTCAACCCTCTGCTCCACAGAGCTGTGTGCAACGTGCCAACCTTCTGCTCTAATGATATCCAGCTTACTTGTTAGTACTAAAAGACAGCACTTACACTGCAAATTGTGCATTATTAAATACATCTGCCCTCTGCTCTCACTGCAGATGCTTCACCAAGGCTTTGAAACCCATTATTTGAGAATCAACTAGAAAGAAACAGGAAAGCCTAAATCTGATTCTCTCTGTGCGCTTCTGCATGGTGAAACCTCAGGTGTGCCTGCCTTGTCTGCATGTATCTGCATCATCTGTTTGCGTTTGTTGAGTAAGACCAAGATTCTATTGATTTCACTCTTAAGGTCTATTTACTTCTACTAAAATAAATCCAGGGTAGCTAAGTTGGCAATAGCAGCTTTACTCCTGATCTGCTGCAAAACAACAAAGAATCTTATCTGTTTCTTACAAAGTTCATCAGTGCCTACCCACTGACCAGCAGCATGAATTGGAGAGGAGAGAAAGAAAAAGCCCCATAAGCATAATAAATGCCAATAAATCCTATAATAACACATGGCAGATATAAAATATGCACTCATGACCCCTGGCAGGTCAACTGGGAAACTTCCACTGTCTTCAGTTAATCAGAATTCCACCTTTACAGAGATCATTTCTCCCAACCCAAACCGTAAGTCATGCATGCCATTCCTTTTTATACTGCTAGCAAACTGTGACCACCTTTCAAATATACAGAACATGACCAAAAAAATGCTGCCATAAATTCAAGAGCACATAGGAAGTATGGGAACTTAGGAAAAAATGAAAGAGTCAGCTTTAGAAGTCAGCGATAAGCTACCCTGACTTTAATAGCATATTGATCTAGGAGCTCAGGTGGGCTGTGACATTGCTTCTGCAAGAGCTATTAAATCTAAAACCAGCCTGACAATACTTTCCCATGATGCCCAGAAAAAGGTTTTGTATTGTTCAAGAAACAGCTTATAATGATGTTAGTCCACTGGGCTGAATGGACAAATAAGATGTTCAGATTAACGCATGAGCACAACCAAAAGATATACTTACTGTAATACTGCCCCATGAGCACACATCACACATATTTGCAGAGCCTAAAATATACTGAGCTGTCACTTTTTGTTATTGAGCTGATTTGATTTTAGTCAGTTTTAGACTTCCTTTGGTTTGATATACTGGGTAACATGGCTGCTGATAGTGCTCCTCTGGAATATACCATATGCTACATACATCATTCTAATTACATTTTTGAATTACCCCTAAGAAAAATTCACGTATTTGGTCACTCTGACAAGCAGCTTTACAAGCCCAAGGGTAGATGTATCTTACCTGCAAAAAGCCTGCAAGACTCACTAGAGATGGACAGTAAGGGTGGGAGAGGTGGCACAGCACGATGCCTTGCACAGGTCCACTCACTGCAGTACCCGATGGCCGTGGCCGCACCACCAGCTGCAGGAAGCTACCTGAGTGCAAGTGATGGGTTCTACTCATGCACAAATCATTGGTGTCGTTACTCTTGCAAGGGTGAAAAGGCTGGAAAGGAATTTGCCCTCATCAATCAGTCATGAGCTAGTAGCTTTCCTTTAATATTTTAGAGCTCTTTTTGGAGTAAGAAAACAATGTTTTCTATTCCCTCAGACCCAGTGTGTGTGAACAAGCATGTAAGAGGCCTAGAGGCACTACGAGCTGCACTCTGTGCTTCCAAGCACAGTGCACATGGAACAGGGCTGCGCTACAAAGCTCTGCCCTCCGCAGCAGGGCTGCCTCAACCAGCAGTCAACCTGTCCGCTGTGTTGCACTGCCTCACACATGCCATTTGTCAACCTGCAACACACATCTGGGGACAGCCTTTCTCCCACCAGAGTCTGAAGCAACGTCACTGCAAAATTGCTTTCAGACATACATATCAGATCCCTGAAACATGCTAGCAGTCATACCACTATATGGTGCATGATAGGGTACATTATTCTTTAGGAAGCAAGTTCGAGAGGGCAACTGGTTACTTGGCAACACATTTTCCTAATACTACAGAAAAAGCTTGGCTGATGAAATAGAATAAGAAAAAAAGTCTCTCAAACTAAGCCAATCTCCCCTCACCCCAATCAAACAAACACGGATGCCTGTGCTGCAAAAACTGATCACAAAACAGAGGTGAGATGTTCCTTCTAGAGAATACATTTGGTGGAGGAGGTTGGATTTTTATGGAAGTTCTGAAAGATCACAGGCAATTTGGTCAAAAACTTCCCTGGCTGTGGGCCACGACACCTGCCTACCTCCTCGACAGCTTCCCTGCTGGGCCACTGGCTTGCTCAAGGCTCCTGGGTCTGCGTGGGCTTGGAGATAAAGCCATTTTTAGGACTTAAAGAGTTTCAGCTTCCCCATGGGAACAGCTTCCCCATGGGAACGGCTCTGAGGCTAGGCTCTGCTGCCTGATTAGCATTTCAAAACGTTACAGCTAGCTCCTCAAAGGAACACCACCAGATCCTGTGCATCTCCTCCAGCAGCACCACCACCTGCATGAGGTGGGCAGAGGCTGCACTCCAAAGAGCCTCCTTCCCACAGCCCCTGGCCCCGAACTCTGCCTCTTGGAGCTCCACTTTGCTCTTGGTTCTGGTTTTGGCCTCTGCGCAGTCAAGGAATCCAGCAGAACCCGGATGCACATCTCAACTCTGGATGTGCTTTCAAGGAACAAGTGTGGGCAGAGTGGGAGTTTATCATGCCTAAGGCACGCCAGCTACCCTGAGAGTAGGCAATATGAAGGACATAACAGGGCAGCTTCCCTGCCCTTCCCTTTGCTGAGTTACACTGCAAGTGAATCAACTGTTTTTCTAGCCACAAAAAGCACGATCACTGTGCCTGCACAACTGCTGCCTGAGGACGGGCAGCCTCCTTTGGGGTCTCCTTCATTGTCCACACCAGTGGGGTAAAGGAGGATTGTCCACCAAAAGGGATTTAGCAGCAAGGCAAAACAATTGCTCAGCCTGCATCAGCTGCTTGTCCCTGCAGTGATGGGCCAGTTGCAAGTTTACTTCAGTCAGCTCTTCAGAAAGACGCCACCTACTCCAAGGAAAGCAGAAGACAGGTAGCTGCTCCACGGGTGGCAGGCTAAGACAGCCCAGAGAAAGCCTAGCTAATTGATGATCTTATACCAGCTTGTTTTAAAAAAACTGCTGATTAAATCACTTATTAAGAACAATAAGCAAAAGGGTATGGAGGAAGGAGCTGATTACACAGTGCCTTGAACACTTCTGATGGGACAGCACACATGCAGCCCTTGACAAGTCTGCTGGTCTACGAACGTGCTTGGAAGTACACCAATACAGCAGTAATGCCTTTCTTTAGGCTCTGACAACACACCAGCCTCCACCAATACTTCTGGGTTTTACATGTTTATACCATTCACAAAATAAACTCCCTACTGCTTATCTGAAAATTTTCTTTAGATATTGTTCCAGGTTCTCTTTTGAACACATTCCGGGCAACAGGATGAGCACAGTAACCACAAGGAGGCTTACACAGGAGAAATATAATTAAGAACACATTTTTAAAGCTTTTGTACTGGGTTTGGAGCTGAAGATAATCTCAAGCCTTCATTAGCTTCTGCTGAGCTTCGATGTTTACACAAACTGCTGGCATTATAATTTCAAACACTTCTTCAGTTATTTCTACTTATGGCAAAAGCCCAAAGGAAAGCATGCTGGAGATGGAGCGCGACATCAGAAAACGCAGACTCCTTGCATACAGATGAGCCTTCAGCTCAATAGAACTTTAAGGGCCTGTGGCTAGGATGCAAAAATTGAAATCATGACCCTCTGAGACAGTAGGGTTGATGCCCGTGGTAAGGATTCACTCTAAACAAGCAAACCTTTCTTTCAAGAAGCTGAGGAAATAAAGATAACATTTTAGAGAATAAAGTTTAAGGAAAAAGGATACGTCTGCAGCAGAAGTCAGACTAAGTCCACCAATTCATTTTCTACAGGATCCAAAACCTGGACATGACCCTGACTCTTAATTTTGGAACATAAAATCTTCCTGTGTTTTGTTATATGCATTAATCCCAAAACATTCATAGTCGAGACAGGAACCAGCACCTTACTTCAGCTGATAACCACAGCTCATGGCAGGGATGGTTACCTCTGCTCTTACCGGAAGGGAAAAGACATCTGCAATAAAGCATGACCTTGGATGAGCCATGCAGAGCCACCTCCCAGAGGCTAAGAATACCAAGCAGTGCCTGAAAAGGCACAGAATGCACTCAAGGTTGTATTTTGGCTGAGGAGGACACAGTCATGCTGGCCTGAAACAAAGCCTGAGCCAGGGCAGTTCAGGTTGCTAAGGCATCCTCACTGGTTGCTATGGCACGTGTACAGTTGCAAGTGTTTGGTTCTGGTCTATTATTTTTCAAAGGATTGGCTTGTTTGCGTAACAAAAGCTAATCCATCAGCCATTACAAATAAGCTCCGCTTTTTCCTCCGGCTCCTCCTCTTCTCAAATGGATGACATTTATCTCTGTTGTCTGGTCTTGGACTGTCCCACATGCCTACTGCAGCATGTTTTTGTGCAGGAATGGTTGAGTGTAGCCCATGCAGTAATCCCTTTATATTTGTTAAACTTATCACTTCTGTACAGCCAACAGATTCCTCTTGAGATGTGCAACTGTCTGCTATAAAAAGCAAATGCTTTAAAAATATAGAATTACATATGATCAATGCAGTTTTGCTCATAGGTATTTCCAATACATACACCACAAAATTACATACACCACAAAACACATTTTGTGGATTTCCCTGGAGTGGCATCAAAACCCATCTGAATGCAAGTGGGCTGCCTCCTGCTATAAGCTGTAATTTTTCTCTGAAGCCCAAACCTATTCTGGAAAGTAATGGCCTTGTGTAGTTCCCCATGTATGTGCCTCATTGTTTCCACATTAAAACAGCTCAGTTCAGAACAAAACAATTACTTTGTTGTCATTTTTTTTTTTTAAACTGATACTCATGCACACACTGCCAAAGCAGCGGCACTTTGGCCCGGGCTATGCTGGCAGTGTTGGCTCTCCAGGCCATTTGAATTCAAAGGCATCTCCACACAGGAGATTCAGCCTGTGCTCAAAGTGTGTTTGCCCCTCAGTGGCTGTAGGGCTGGCTGAGCGGTACCAGGACCACCTCTCCCACATCAGCCACCCCCAGCCAGAGAGCGTGGTTGTACAACGTGAGATTTTAAACTACGGAAAAGGTCGTCAAAGGTGCTGAAAGATACCAACACCAGCATGAAATCTTACACAAGACAGAAAGCCCTAATTATAGTTTCTGAAACGATGAAATCATCTAATACACATATGTTCCTCTAGAATGTCATGGAGGAAAAAAGAAGGCAAGCAGTACTTATTACCATCCCCATAAGGAGGAAAGAACACCACTCCTCAGAACTTTTTAGTGTGTAAAACCAGAGAACCAGCTCCATCGTACTTACACTTCAAAAATCATCACAAACACTTCAGGTTTAATTATAACAACCATATTGTTAATTTCACACTGCCATGGAGCACTGTGAGCCTTCAGCTTGAAAAGCCTAGTGTGTTTCTCCTCCAAACCAAAACTTTGCACTCTACCTTGGATGCGAAAGGAAGATGGCACACTGACAGGCTCATACGAGGGCAAAAAATAAACACCTTATTCAGAAAATGACTCAAGAACAAAATGATGTTCCCTCTTTCTCTTCTAGCACTGCGCATACATCCTGTGTGACATGAGAAACACTGAGAAGCTGTAAGAGTCTTAACGCAATATTGAAGGATGCGACTGTAAATAAATACTCAGAAGGGGGGAATACCAAGAAAGGAAAACATTTTTGCCCAACCACTTCTTAAGTCAGCACTGTTCTCCGGACAGCACTGATCTGCTGCTAATGACAGAACATTGGCTTTCAAATAAATCTGGGGGAAGGATTTTAAAATATTTCAATCCCATTTGTCCATTAATTAATTTAGATTTTATTTTTGGAGTTCTGTGCTAAAGAGCTCTGTTATTTGCTTTAGACAGGATTTCAGAAAGCTTTAAAAAAGCAGCTTTCTTAAATTAGCTCGAAAATTCAGTTTCCAGGGCAACATATGCAGGTCTTTATACATCAACATTTCTTTGCACCACTCATATAAATGTGGCTGCTAGAATGTCATAAGACACTTTTAAATTCAGTAAACTATTCTGATCACTTTGATCCTTTTTTGCCTTTGATAAAAGCTGACTGTCCTTTCTTTTCAGAAGAGTCACATCCATAAAATTGCTAAAGCGTTTTACTTTGGAGAGGCTTAGCCCCAGAAATGCCTGCAGTGACAGCCACGTGTGTAACACATTTATATCAGCACCTGCACGCTTATGCAACGTGTTTGTTCGCATCCCTTATTCACCATCTTCTTTCTTACTATTGCATTCAGTTTGCAGGCCCAGGACATGACTTAGGGCACTCTGGGAGTCCACTGCACTAGACAGAAAACAAACACAAATGTCCATTTCACAACTGGAATGTGAAATTTGCTGCTTGCCCACCCTGCATACAAAGATTCTCAGAGTCTCTGACACCTATCGGTAAATGTAATGCATTATTAAAGGAGATAAGGTAAAGAACACGTCTACCTATTTTCTGCCCCATTCTGAAAGGAAAATTAATCAAAAAACCCCAATAACTAGTGACATTTCCCCCACAAGCACTTAAGAGGTGCTCTGCTGTTACCAACACGAGGACTCCAACATTAGGAGTGCGTCTCCTTGGATTTCAGCAGGGGTCACATCTCACCCTTGCCACATGGGTGTACGGTGAAACATGCTGCAAATAAAACAGTGACAGCAATGGGGGTGACTCAGGCAAAGGAAGGGGAATGAGCATTACCTGCACACTTGACTCCCTGAGCAATGAGGCCCCACATAAAGTTGGCGCAGTACTCACACCAGTGCGGACCCCTGAACGTGTGCACCTGGAAGACAGCAGCAGAAAGGAAAATTACAGAGAGTAACTCACCTGTTTCACAGACATCAAAAGCAGTGTCTCTCAACAAGGCAGAACTCCTCTTCTTAGAAGGCACTGCTTGCATTCACTAGAAGTTTCTCTTTACCACTGCAGGAGAGGAAGAAAGAAACATCCAAACGACTGAACAGCCGAGGGGCCTGCAGTGCTGTGGGAAGGTGTTGCCCATCCTGAACCACCTGGAGCAGCATGACCGGGGTTGGGGTCTGCTCTCACTCTGTGCTGCTGCAGGACAAGCAATGGTGGTGCTCCTATCCTGCCTGCTGGCACCTCTCGATCAGTGCAGAATGGCATTGAGTGCACCTCCACGAGGGATGTACAGGGTGATGAGTGCTGCAGCAGCCCTGGGTGGAAAGCATCCCGCCTGGCAAAGCACCAATGCTGCACAGACATCCCGGGAACATCCTTTCCAGTTCAAAACAGCTCTGAAAGGAAATTAGTTCTCTTCACGCTAATGCTACATATTGGTAATCTCAATGAGTCTACTAGGTGAAAACAAGACCCAGGAAGAAATTCAAAGCCAGGGAAGAAAAAGCCAATGCTGTTTTCAGTCCTGGCTCACGCGTGAGCTGCAAATCCTGCAGACACCACAAATTGGCTTGGGTTTTATTCTGATAAAGCAACTGCTATAGGAGACCATGGGATGCTTTGCAGAGACAACCATGGCTTCCTTAGCCAGTGTGCAAGAGAGTGCATATCTTGCAAGAAAACTGTGATTATAAAGTGATTAAATACAGTGAAATACAACAAACATTCTTGAGGCTGAACTCAGTCAGTTCTCCAGAGCCACTTGGCACAGAGCACACCCTGCACCAGGTGCACCCAGCAGCTGGACCCCAAGTGTAAGGTCGTGTTTTAGCTGCAGACCTCCCTGCACTTGTTGCCTGCCAAGCTGTGGCAGCAAGCAGGTTGGTGCAGTGCTCTGGAGAGCTGCTCTCCTAATCCCCAGGGCACATGGTGGCTCCCAGCCCTGCTCACCCTGAGCATCTCCAGAAGCAGTGCAGAGTGTGGGGTGTTGGGGGGCCCCAGCCCAGCAGCTCAGTGCCACCCTCACCAACTCTGGAGGTACAACTGTTCCCTTCTCACAGCTCCGACTGACCCCAGTGAAGCACATGATGACAAGACAGCAGCTGCAATCTCTATTTTCTTGTTCCCTCCCCACACAAAGAGATTTTTCACACCTTCTCCATGAGAAACCTGTGCTACCCACGCCCTCTTGGCTTTCCTCCTCAGCTCCCTACTTTTTTGCAGGTCTTTGGCAGCCTTCCCTTCTCAGAATAAGCACATTCTAATCTTAAGCAAAATGCTGTGCTTTAACATCTGCAGGGCTAACAACTTGTGTGGGAAACAAAACCTGCCTTGCAGTCACCAGCAAGGGCTGGGCTCAGATGGCCTGTCCCTTTGACAGCAGCTGCTGTGACGCAGAAGCAACTCAAAACAGTAGGGATATGGCAGGCTCCCCTGCTCCCCTCTTTCCTACCAGCACAGTGTGCCATCATTCCCTTCATGAGTTTGGATGGAGACCGGCATTTGCCCTTCAGGATCATTGTCCTGGGATCACTGTTCTCGCCCCACACAGCCAGGCTCCATCCAAACTCCGTAATGCCTTGCTGCAACATTTCCTTAGGAAATTACCTTCTCAGGTGAACATTTGTCCCAAGCCTGCTTAGCTTTACCTTGTCCCATTCAAATTACTTCCTTATTCATTATTCTGAATTCAAAATTAGAACAAATTAAAAGCTACAGGTGGGTTTTTCTATTTTCTGTAATGCTGTCTCTTGCCTTGACCTTCCTCTTACACGTCAGGGGAGGTTCCCTGGCAACATTAACTAGGGGCCCTCTGGCCCACAATACCCTTCAACCCCGGTGTATGTGACCCTGCAGGACCAGCCCTGACACCTCTTTGGGGGTCTGTAAGCACTACAGCCTTTGCACAGAGCCCAGTGGTGCCAGAATGTTCACCTCCTGCTGCCACAGAGTGGAAGTGGAGGTCCAGCCTTGCACAGGCTGAATGCACAGACTGCTGGAAAGGAAATCAGAGGCAGTAAACAATGCCAGAAAACAATGAGAAGTGGTCTTCCGAGGCCAGAATGGCCCTCCAACTGCTTCACACTGCAGAGCAGGGCCAGGCAGCACACTTGAGAGGAACGTTTGCATCCTGTTAGTTACTAGCAAGAGGGCCAGCACCTGCAAACAATATCGAGTCTATTGCATGACCCTTTAATATAGCATTCTGACTTTTACGTTCAATTCCCCATTCTAAAAACCTGCCAAGTGACTTGCTTATTTCAAAACTAAAACACGTCTGTCCAGAAAACTTTGTGACAACACACCCAGCAGAATCCCAGAGATCCTGACTTAAATTATAAGGTGTGTCTTTCCCCTTATAAAAACAGCACGTGCCGTAAGCAGATGTTTTATAGAATATGAAAGTACAAAACTATCAAGTTGGGCTTTGTACATCCAAAATCTTTCATTCGCACTCCCATCCCAAAAATCCTCTTCTCTCCCTCTTTCCACAAGATTTCAAATGCGAGTTTAAAAGAAAAATCTAATTCTAGATCATTTTAAAGGAAAATACCTACTTCTAAACTGTGCTGAAACCCAATTATTAGGCTGCCCTGCAAGTCTAAAGGTAACAGGGGAACCGCACATTGGCATTTCTATTTTGAACTCTCCTACAGCAGCAGCAAGGTATTAAAAAAAAAAAAAGGACTGTGATCTTCAGTGCCTTTTTGGGTTTGAAAGACAGTTCCTTACACGCCGGGAAAAATATCTTACCTCTGGTGATTAGTGACTGTGTATGTTATAGAATAACAGTTGGGGTGCTATTGGCATTTAATTAAAACACTGCTTATGAAAAGAGGCAAACTTAAGCAAATGAAAAAATTATCTGGTGACTGACAACAGCCTATACCGCAAGCTGGGAGCTCCTCAAGCAGATCTCTGATAATTCTCAAGCTCTACAAAAGTCACTGCTGAAGTTACCTATGTACTGCATCAACCCACTTACTTCTAATGCTTCTTGCTTTTACTGGGCACTTCTTTGGCTATTATCTGAGAACCAGGAATGAGCCAGCAGATAATTAGCATTCAAAACTGGGGGACTTGCATTATATAACTTGTCAAGGCAGCGAGAGAATATCAGCAAAGTGCTTTGGAAATGTGACATGCAAGAACATGATGGATCTGTGCAGCTTTAGCAGGGCAGAAAGCAAGGCTGGATCTGACAAACTACATATACATAAAATAAACACCGAATTCAGAAAACAGTCTCTCTGACAGCACACAACAAACTCATCCCTGTTACAGGCTACTACGGTCTCCCTGGATTACAGCTCCATCAGGACCCATGCTCCAAATAGAGCAGCGTAGCCTCATCCATAGCCTTCCATATCGAGCAGTTGGCAAGAAGAATGGGATTTGGAAAATCCAGGTAAGACTGTCTGTGTTGGGATGAAAGATAGAGACTAGAGAAAGGATGAAAAAAATGTTGCATCTTTACCTTCTTCCAGAGCCCTCTGTTTTGGATGGCCCTGTTGGTTCTTGGGGGAGACCGAGCTGGCTGGCTGGGGGTTGAGTGATGACACACTCTAGGGACCTGTGCTGCATGGTGCTCCCAAGGTGCAGTTCTGCTGGCTATAGCAATGTCTTTCAGACAAACGCCTAAGGATGATGGGACGCTGCTGATGAAGCCTGTCAGCTCAGTAGTCCTTGCTGATTTGCAGTTCCATCAACTGAATTCTGCCTGTTGGGACTCTACCAAGCTTTTAATTGGATACAGGAGACATTGTAAGTCTCAATTAAAACAATAATTCAGCCTGTATTATTAATGTCTGAGTCCTCAGTCACAGCTGACTTCATCAGGCACTGGACGTACCCACACTGGCACCAAGTAGGCATGCCCTCTGTATGCACCCCAGGTACAGACAGAGGATGCCTGGACATGAAGGGCATGGAAAAGAGATCAGTGAGAAAAAAAAATGACCTCAACTATTGGTTTGGCCAATGCTTCAAGTCAGTGTCTGCATACACTAACAATTGGCAGGCCCTCTGAAATGAGGGTCTCAGTCATTCCAAATATTACAGAACATGACTTTCCTACTGTGAGGCAAACGTTGCTGCTGCTTAGTAATCTCAGAAACAAGAAGACTGCCATGACAACACACACAGCGCAGCTGTAAGATAACTCACTATCACGTGAAGGTATAGCAGAAATGAGCGTAATGAGAACACTGCAGCAAACCACCAAAAGCAGAGCTGACTGCCTAACCCAGCTGTGGTGCTACACACATGGAGCCTGCATGGGATCAGGCCAACAGCTTCATCCAGCAGCTCCAGAGAAGGGGGCCTTGGTTCAGAGCATCAAGTATAAATAGCATGGCTATGGGCAGTGGGCACAGACATCAAAGCTGAGCAGGCAGCCCTTCCTCCCAGTCCTCGCTCACCCAGAGCCTGAAGCACTGTCATGTCGTGTTGACTTCCTGGTTTGTGCAGATCGTGTCAGCATAAATGAGAACAACTGGAAAATGGGGTTAGGTTCTGCTCTAAGAGAGACAAGGCAACAAATGGCAGAGAGAATGGTAGGTTGTGTGCCGTTTGCCTTGTAAATGCAATGAAACTGATCACCTTCCTTACAGAATGGAACAGCACATGGGTTTTTTTTAAATCGATATCTAGAGACTGGAACGCTACCCATTTCATTCCAGGCCTATGTTACTTAACACCCATGTCTATACACAAGATTCAGAAACCATAGGTGAAAACTGAATAAAATCTTCATAGTTGAAACAGTAGGTATATACACATGCCATATACACTCCATATAATGACATAAACGTTAATACAAAACCTCAACAGATCCCTAAAGAAGTGATTTTGCACGGATGCTACATTTAATTTAGAGGCAAAAACGTTGATGAGAGCAGAAGCAGTGCTCCCTGCCCTGGAGGCCCCAGTCCCTGCAGAGTGTTTCTGAGCCCTGCCATTCATGGGCTGCTTTGCTCCTGTGGTCGTGCATATGGGAGACCCACAAGATCTACAGCTAATGACTTAGAAAGCTACCAGCAAGGTGGGATGGAACTACAGCTGAAATACAGATATAGAAAAAGAAAAAAAGAGCCAACCCAAAACAGAGGCAGATCTTGAATTCAGGGATTAGCATTCGGAAAGCAGAGAGGGTTAAATAATACTGCACTATTGGGCATCTGCTTTAGAAAAGACAAGGCTTTAAACAAAACAAAACAAAAAAGTTAAAAAGAAATATGAAATAAATACCATAAGAGGAAAAAACTAAATTCATCCATGCCTAAAAGCTTTTCTGGCTTGAACTGCTGTATAATACACCACGGGTTTCAGAAGCAGCTACATACAACTGACAAGATCTCCTCAGATGTTTTGTGGAGGATTTTCTCCAGTTTTGCTCTCCAGATATTGTCACTGCCTTTGAACATGTTTTTCCCAAGTTCCAGGAGCCCAAAAGAAACCTCGCATTTCCAGAGGCTTTCTTATCTCTGAGTACGCGCAGAGGCTCTCTCCAGGGACTGTGCTATAGCAGCGCCCAGCTCTCCTTCTGAATATTCATTTGAGCACAGTGACTCATCTGAAGATGTTTTGAAAAATCTTCTCATTGCCAGGGCTGGACTCCATCAAAAGCAGCACTCTCTTTTTGGTGGGGACCAACCGACGCACCCCAAATCGGCATCTGCCCCACTTTTTGGAAGATCAGAAATAGAAATGAGTTCATGTCAGAAGACACATAAAAATGGCTTTGCTCAATGCAGTACAGGTTTGTTACGGTTTCAGGTCTTCTTGCAGCATTTCTTCTGCATTTTCCACCTGCTGGCTGCCAGCGTTTAGGCACGGCCCCAGGAGCAGCTCACTAGAACAATGCGATTTGGCACAGAAGTGATTTGTTATGGCTTTTTACACCAGCAAACACCTAGCACAGATGCAATTACACAGGTAAAATCTGGGCCAGGGCAGCGCATTTGTTTCAAACAAATGACTCTTGTTAGTACCAGCAGTCTGTCTATTAAAGCGATGTTTGAGTCCCTCCATATTGGCAAGGTCCCTCCAGCAGACACCAGTCCTCACTGAGCCCACTTCTCACACGTGTATGGGCTGCTCTGCCTCCATTCCAAAGGGGTCTCCCTCAGGAGGCTGCTTCAGCATGGAGTGATGAACTGTAACAAGACTGACCTAGCAGCGTGGCTTAAGCAACAGTGGAAAAAAACCTCTGTTCTCTGGAAAGTTGGTTGAAAGGGAGTTGTGTTCTGAATGCACACTGATCTAACATGCAGCCTTAAAAGTGTTATTTACTGTAATTAATTTGAATGTGCTGCCTTGGGCACTAGTGACTAAGGAACAGTGCGGCAGTATCAATACTGCACAGAAAACAGTCTTCTGGAGACATACGTATTTTAATGAAGAGCAAAAAAAGAATGAAGACAACATGCTAGGGAACATGGTGCATGGAAATGTGGTGCTCGGCCCGGCTCTGATGGGCACAGATGCCTTCTAGCTTCTGCAGATCATGAGACATCTGAGCCTGGGGCTGTCAGCAGGTACAAAACTCCTGCAAGTGCCATCACAGTCAGAGGTGACTGAAGGAATACGCACAGGCAGCCAAGGGAGCACAACGCCCTAATCCCAGATCTGCTCCTGGGTGCCTGCTGCCATCTCCTCTGCTCTATGAAACCAGCACTAGCTGCTGCACATTCACCATTCCCCATTCCTCCTCCCTCCACTGAGATGCCATAGCACCTCCAGCGTAAGAGGATCTCTAAGAGTTCATCCTTTCTTTGATTGATCAACGTGACTGGTCCAAGCAGCAGCTGGACAAAGGGTCAGGTCTTGTACTGCCTCGTGCCTGCAATGCCAAGAGAACGTGGGCTGTGGGGGTGCAGAGCAGTGTCCTTCTTGCTGCAGGGCCTTGGGGACAGCAGTTGCTTCTGGTCAGCTGAGCCCTACGCCTTCATTTTGTTTCTTGTTTCAAATGCCTACCAGCAAGGAGAGGCCCAGAAAGAATTTTGGGCTGATATTTTCCTTCCTTCTGCACATATTCTGCTCGACAGGCAACCTTGGGCACTCACTGAGGCTCTATAGAGGGTGACATCTTTACATACCGAAATAAAATTTGGACAGATGTGAAGAACAATAAAGCAAAGAAGCACACAAGCCACTCATTTGAAATCCAAAACACAATCATCATGAAGGGCTTGCAGTTATTCCTTACAGAAAGAAGAGGAGCCATGCTTAGCAGCATACCCTCAGTGCGCTGCTGCACACCCCTCCAGGTGAGCGCATTTTGTTCTGCTCTTCTATAGCAAAGTTACCTGTGCAAGCTGACTGCATCTCACTGACCTGAGAAACCAGCTGCTGTTAAAGGTAAATTCTCCAACCAGCTGTACACATAAAAGGAACTACAGCACGACTGTTATGAAGAAAGCAACCTGTGTGGGCAGCCTGTGCTCTGCCTGTGACACTGGATCAGACATGCAGCTTGTTTCAGAACAAGAGCTGGAAAATTCACAGCTACACAACCATTCAAAAACAGCTTCAGGGTAAAACCAAACAAACACAAAAAAACACAAAATAACTAAACCCAAATGAATGAAAAATCAAATTATCAGGTTATTTTCAAAGCAGCTGTGTTTCAGACTGTTAAAGAAAAGCAGCTGAGGAACAGAGACGTCTACAAAACTAAATACGTATTACCCTACATAGGCTGTGGTATATGGGAAACCACTGCCTGCTGGCTTCTGCAGGAACCATCTTTAGACTCTAAGGAACAAATGAAAGTTGCACGATGCCTCAGATCTCTAGGACAACTCAGGGTCTTGCAGGGAAAAAAAACCAACAAACCAAAGGCTCTGCATTTAACTGACTGGCAGCAGGGTTAGACCATACCGAGAGCTCATATTAAATGCTGTTTTCATATAGCGTTTTGTTTTCAAATTTGTGCTTCAGTGAATAAGTCCAACTAAACATCCTGATTGTGCACAGCTTCCAATTCTTGTCATCATCTGAAGTGAAAAGCCAGAAGGAAGTAGATAAAATCCAATGGCCTGGAGATAAATATGCATACATGCACATGTGCACATCATACATGCACACGTGTGTGATGGGAATTAAAACTGAGAATCTGAGATAATGAAAAGATTCCTGATTAATTAAATCATCAGACACCTATGTGACATTAATGGCTTTCCCTTCTCCTAAAGTTGATAAAAGCAAAAGTTATAGAGGGTAAAAATTCATTAAGATGACAATATGGGCTCCATGTCCTGTCTGTAAGTTCATACTGACTGCTGCAGGTATTTGGAACGACACCAATTCACTCAGCCTTACAAACCAGGACCGCACATGATCTGACTGCCAAAGGTTGAGGAACTGAACCTTTATCGGACACTTATTACAGGCAGGCACAAAACATGCATGTGCTGCAGTAACAAGTCTTAATATAAGTACATAAGGCATTTGTTGTTTGCTTTTTTAAAGCACAACAGCAAGAAGTGATATCGAAGGCCAGACAGATTTGGTTACGCCACAAGGTAGTTGCCCATGTCAGCAGCCCCCATGTAAGCCACGCTCCTCTTGTTGTGCTCAGTTCGTTAACATGAAGAGAAACAGAGACCATCTGCTCCGTCCAGATGCAGCAGAACATGGTTCTTACCTCCAAAGCTATTTACCAGCGACAAACTGAGATCTGATTAATCCTCTAATCAGATGTAAACGACTTTTTAGCATCACATCACCATAAGTAAAACTGAACTACAGTGATATGAATGGAAAGAAAAGTTGGCAGGTTTCAACACTGCTATCATCTCCCAGTACTGAACAAGCGTAAATGGAACAGATAACCTGGATGTGATACACAGTATCAAACACACACACACACACTTGCGCGCTGCAACACTGCAGCAATTCCAAGTGAAACACAACCCCCACGGTACCTGTAAAAGGAATAAGCAGCGGAATTTCTTACCTTGAAGTTATGAATCTTCTCATATTTGGGAACATGCTCGTTTTCTTTCAGCGTCGCTCTTCTGACAAGCGATGTCAGCTGCGAATAAGCAAAGAGTTTCAGAGGTTGCCAGATCGTCACCGAGGACTTCTGCGCGCCCAGCTTCATCCCCAGGGCCGCTATCAGCAGATCGGGCTGGCGGCCCTCTCGCTTGGAGTTGCGCACCGCCGATCTATTAGCTCTGTGCCCCGGCCACGACTCTTTGGACGGCATTTTGGAACTGACGGGAGGAGAGCCGGCCGCGCCGCCGCCTGTCAGGCTCGCTCTGACGGCGCCGGGAGGGGCATGGCAGCGGCGGCCCGCTGTGGGCACGGCTAGCTCTGCGGGACGCGGCGCTGCGGGGGGCTCCGCGCCGGCATAGCGACACCGGCCCGCAGCTCTCCCTCCGCCGGCGGCCGCGGCTGCGGGGCGCTCCCGTCGCCCCGCGTAGGGCAGAGCCGTGCGGCCGGCACCGCCCCGCGCCCCCGCCCCGTAGCCAATGGGGCCCGGCGGGGCGCGGCTGTACCGGCGGGACGGGGCTGAGCCGGTACCGCTGCGTGGGCGCTGGGGGCACGGGAGCTCGGTGGTGCTCGGCCCTATTCTTCTACAGTCACTTTTGTCAATGATATTGACGTAAGCGGGTGCTCGTCAAACTCACGTCAGGTAACGACCTCTGCTTCCAGCGGGTCGCGAGCACAGCTGCCACCTGAAGCTCAGCCCGTGCCCCCTCCCACCGCAGGCCTACGACCCCATTTACACTCCTGCAGGACTTCCAGAACACCGACGGAGTCCCACCGCACTGGCACCCACAGCTGGACCTGCTGTGCATTCCTGAACAGCTCTCATCCAGGCAGCAGGACCACACTGCTGGTCTTACAGCAGCGACCCAAACCACGGGGTGTCCGTGACCACCGTGTCCCCTACACATGCAGGCACCACACAGACCCTTCCGTATGACAGCCTGCCTGGGGAAGACAGCCCTTACTGCTCTGCACGGGGTGCAGCACTGCAGCCACTCTCCCTCCTGCAGCAGAGGTATTTTTATCTCTCATGACTCAGTAACAACCAAAGACAAGCGCAGTTTGTCGCAGGCTTCTGGATGGAAATGGTGTGTTGCAGCTGGATCGCTGTGTCACCGTGCAGCTCAGTTCTGCAGGTATTACTGGCCATGAGCCCTCAGCAATCTCATGCACAGCAACCGCTACCCTGCCCCTGGGCTTTAATTACCCGCAGAGGGGCAAGCTGCAGAGACCGAAGTTCAACATACCACAGAATCACTTGATCTTTAAGGATCCCTCCCCATCTAGTCCAACTCCCCTGCAATGAACAGGGACATCTGCAGCTCGATCAGGTTGCTCAGAGCCTAGTCCTTATCTGCTTCACCAACCACTAATCTGCATTGCAAGTAAGCTGCTAATAATCCAGACCCTGGCCAAACATAGAACAAAACTGCTCATACACAGCGCCTTGGGAGCACCTCAACATGAGCAGGAGGCTGCATAATCTCCCTACCAAGTGGCAATCTTTCAGTAGCTACCTCAGTCTGCATAGCTTGCTTTTAACCACTCACGCCCACTGCAGGTAGATAGATGTGCTTCTCTCACATTCTTCCACACATCCTTCTGATATGTGTCATATAGCAGTAGCAGACAAAGAAAAATGAAAAGAGCACTCAGAGGTGCCAAAAACTGACCTCCTCATCTTCACACACACGTGAGAACAGCACGGTCACAGGAGGAAGAAGCGGGCCTTTGAGCTCCTTCAGCCCTTTCTCCAAGATCAAGTCACTCCAAGGTTTCATTCCCAAAGACCACATTGGCTGAAAGTCCATGTGGAACAAGGTTGGTCTAAACCTGACCCAGGGGAGACACCTGCTCCAAATCCCAAATTCCTCTACTTTAATTTTGCAAAAGGAAAGAAATACTTCATGGTAGGAGATGGATAAACCACTCGAAAATTGAATTTGTTGGCATAACCCAGCTGTTTTGTTCCAGAGCACATCTGCTATCAGAACTGACCTGTACTAACACCTGCATCATTTCACTCCAGAAGCAAGACAAAGCATTCTGAATTTTCCTTCCAGTCAGTGGTAGAGGGCATGGTTGTGGAGGCTTTTTGTTTGTTTGTTTGTTTATTTGACACACTAATTCCTTAATTACCAGCTTTCTTCTTTCTAAAGCTGAAAAACTGATTTATTTTCAATTGCACTTTAGAGTCATGTTAGTAGAAACCGATCTCTGGATCCTGGAAAATTAAATCTTAAGATTGCCAATAAAAGGGTAAGCACAACTACCCAACAGGGAAAGGTCATATCTCATGGCTCTAATTAGGAAAACACATTATAATCTAAAAAGCAGTTATAAGATTATGAATTTTAATTCTAACATTGCTTTGTGTTACAATAATCTAAGACCGCTGATTGGTTTTACATAAATCTGTTTCCTACTGTTCAGTGCAAAGCATTTTCTGCTGCTTACAGATATAAGAATGCTGCACGCATGTACCACAAACAGCCCCTTACATGCACTGCTTGCTCCGTATCTGTGCATACCATAAACCTAGATTGAAATAAAGAGAAAATCATAAAATAAGCCACTAAAAAAAAAAAAAAAAAAAAAAAAAAAAAAAAAAAAAGAGAAAAACAATATTATCAATTTCTTACATATATTTCCCTAACAGAAACCAGGGCTGCAGTTAAAGTTCATCTCCAGAAAACAGCATTTAGATGATATCATCATATATCATTATTCTTCTGCCATTCCCTAACTCTGGAGTTTTGCCATTGCAAGACAGCACTCTTTGCACAGCCCTCTTCCTTCGCTTCAAAAACTGAACTGCAATACAAAATTTCTGTTGTTCACATCTAACTGTTCACCCTGTGGGCCTCAGGGCAGGTCCAGATCCGTGGCTAATCTGTACATGAGCTAATACAATGCAGGAAGCAGCTCCTGAGTTCCTGCTGCCCCAGCCCCTACAGGTGAGCCACCACCACTGAGCACACAGGCACAGCCCAGCTCAAGTCATGCAGGACATGATTTCTGTCCTGACACTCTCTTCTGCTCTGGTCAGCCTGTGCTGCTCCACCTACACCCTTGGCAGGTTCTTGACTCACTGCTCCACTGTGACTCCTGCATGCCCACCCACAGGCCTCCCACAATGCTTCAACTGTTCAGAGATAGAAACGTGAGGAGCAAAATCTTCTGCATCCAGCTTCTCAAAGTCAAGTCCCATTGCTACCTTATTTTTTATTAGTTTGTGGCAGCACAATTGTTACGTGCTTAGAGAGCAATACGCTGGGTGCACTGCAGGAAGGAGACTGGAGGACTTTTGAAGTGAAGGACACGACTTCACAGGATAGGGGTGAACTGAAAACAGAATGACTGGGAATAATAGGCAGGCCAATCTCAGCAGAGCAGCCTGTCAGCCCTTATCATTTTAGCAACTAAAACAAGCACAAAAAACAAAAAAGAAGGAAAGCCCAGAAACAACAACCATTAAACAAGACATCTGTTCAGAGGCTGCACGTTGTACACATGGACCAAAGGAATAAAAAAGAAAAGAAAACCAAAGACCATAACCTGCTATTTCAAGCATTCTCATTTGTCCTGAAGCCTCAGCCATAACAGGGCCTCAGTCTGGGGGTCCTACCGAGACACCGCTTCCCTTACTTCTCCCTGAAGCATTCCTTCACAGTGCCGTGGAAGCAGCTATTTTCTTGAGCACTATTTGTTCTCTCTGTTATTTGGATAATATATGCATATTTGCTGGTGCTAATCTCACAATTAGTAAGTCTTATTATGAAGACTCTACAGAATTGATTTTAAAGTCATCCACGGCTTGCAGTAAATTCCAATTAGTCACTCTCTGAAAGTCACATTATGCAAGTTTAATCCAGTCATACAATTCAGTCAGCATCAGACAAATTATCTTTCTAGAAAGGCAAATCAATGCCTTTCCCATTTGTTGAGGATAAACTGAAATCACTCTAGAGAAAAAAAAAAACCAACAAAAACAGAAGATGGAAACATCAGGTTAATCTCACAAGCTCTAAAAAAGGCTGGGCTTACTCAGACATCCTGAACCCCACATGCATTCCCAGCGCAAAAGTGTTTCTTTTCATGACCACCTGGCTCCTCTCTCAAACACAGCATCATGTTTTCTTCAGTCTTGGGAATGTGTGTGCAGCACACAGCAGGTTTTTCATTCTCATATGGTATTTCCATGTTGCAATGACTAAATATGCCTTTATTGTTTCAGACTTTATATGTAATACAATCTCTTCCCCCTAAGGAATGCAATTTAACAATAATATAGACCAGCAGTTATACTGCATGCATTTTTTCGAGAATCACAGCCTATTGTACACATATTTGAAAGCCAAACCTTCAACTGAACTTGTGGACAAGGAATGCTAGGCAAAGCCTCCATCCCCAGGTAAACTGTGTGAGCAGAGGGGAGGAATGCTATTGAAAAGTTCAGCCCAGCACTGATATTTCAGAAAGGCAATGAGAAGGGCCAGCATGCCCCTTGGCCACCAGACAGACACACAAGGCCTGCAGACAGCATCAGGCTCACACAACAACAAAATAAGCACAGATCCCTGTGCAACAAGCAACCCACATGCCAGGCAGCAGTACCCACTGCTGAGTTTGGTTGGAAGATGTAAGAGACCTGAGGAAAATTCTGTTTTTCATAACAAAATTCTCCAAGTGGACTGGCTCCAAAGTAAACAGCATCTTTTCCCCCAGAATACTATTTCTGAAGCTAAATAAATGGCTACTTCTGAAATGTTTATGGTTTCACAAATTACTTTTGATGACAAGACCATATACTATTTCCACAGCAGGTAACGTTAAACATTTTTATACCTAGAAATTAAAAGAAGTTTAAAATAAAAGTTTTAATTGATGCTACATCTGTTTTTATTTTAAAAAAAAAATAAAAAATGTTTTTTAGTTAAAATCTTAGCAAGGTTTAGCCTGCATGAACCTCTGGCTTGTTTTAAAGTATGACAGTTTAAAAAACAACATTTGTTTCTGTGGATTGTGATAGAGAAGCAAGACATTTTCCAGTGGCAAGCAATTTCTCTTCCAGTGGACAGGGCTATTTTGGTACATGACCATGGCTCCAGCAATGGTATAAACAAAATAAAACACTCAGATTTTCACCAGATACAAGTTCAGGGCTCTGGAGGATGTTGTAAACATCAAAACATGGCAAGGCGATGAGGAGGGTTTCAGCCCACCATTACACCTACAGGCACTGCTAGATCAGGGCTGCAGAGTGATGTGTTATCACTGCTGGGACCTGCAGGATGAGCAGCTGGTGGAGCAAGGAGGCTGCCTGTAGGCCCTGCTGGCCTTGAGGGAGCTGTGCCTTCCTGAGTGTGGCCTGACTTGTGCTTGCTGCAGCGAGGCATTGCTCCAGCAAAAAATCCCTTGAGTTGTGACACTTCAAGGCAAATCTTATTCCAAAAATAAATTCAAAGTAATTTAAAAATGCCCCAAGACAACGTGCTGTATAGGAGCAATAATAGTAAAAATGTAATGCAAAACAGCAGTTGCGTGAGGATTACTCTAACGGCAAATGCTTTTTGTTACTAATGTGCTACACAGAAGTATCACAAGGCAAAACAAACCATTGGGCTAATACTTGGAAACTACAGGTAACTGATGATAATTTATTTCTTATCTGATCCACACTGTTGGAAGTTTTTCCTAAGAGAGAGAAGGCGAATAAGAACCTTAATCATACCCACTGATATGGGACCTGACCTGTCTCCTAGCAAGGGAATGCTGATGGTGGCTAAAAACTTCTTTATCACACCCATTTAAGAAACACACTGTTAAAAGCTGATTTATAATAAACTCCTGCAACTTTATGTAACTGACAAATCATAGACTCAGGAATAGCGGTACTCACATAATCCACAACTTCTTTCCATTATTACATTTACTTGGTTTTCTTTATTTATTCCTTGTGGAATGAGAGCCCTGAATACTGCTATAGCATAGGCAAGCAGTATGGAAATTTCTTTTTATATCTCATTAACGTTCTCTACCTGATGCACAATATTTGTTTCACATTAGTCTTCTCTTGCAGTCTGATGCTTCTCACATTACTTTTTTTTGTTCTACATAATAATTCAATTTAGAATGATTCATTTTATGTTATAATTGAAAACCGCAGCTCATTAATTCCTAAACACTCTGTATTTCAGACCACACCTGTTCTTTTGGCACATCCTCTATTTTGAATTCATCCACTTCTTCCTGAACAGGCTATGTTGCTATGATACACGTGCTGTCAGAGTTTCTTCCTTCAACGTACTTCCAGACCATAATCATACATACCTAGCAAAAATAAGGAAGCACAAAGCCTTCTAATCTTTCTTTAAATAACACTTAATTCAACTCCACAAATCAAGGTGAAAACATTTCTTACTCTGAAAGAATACTAGAGCTGTGACATAGATAGGAAACAACCACACACAATTTATAACAGTAAAAATTAGCTTATGGTCCACCTCCCTGCAGAAAAACGGCAAAGCGTGGTAATCCCATGTGTCCATCAGCACTTCTGGCAGACCATGACTAACAGTTATCTAGGTTCAGCTGTGTCCATGGGCAGAGCTGCACCACTGCAGTGGGTCAAGGTCTATGCTCGTTTTACACGGTATAATTAAGCAGACTGCAAAAATGAGGAAGGCTGATCACCCTTCAGATGAGCCACTTGTGCTGGCCCTTTGTCTCCTTGCTATTTCCATCTCTATTTAAATCACGATTGATTTGAAACTTGCAATGAAAGAAACCAGAGCGGAATTACCCTCTGAAAAGCCCCAAAGTCAAATTATCAGCTTATTGCCACCCATAAAATCTAATCCCTGATTAGAGAATCAGAAAAAAAAAAAACAACAAACAAACATTGTTTTACATTCTGTTGAACAATTTCCAATTGCTCCAATTTTCTCATTCTCCTTTCTCACATATGGTTCATCTTTCCTATTTACTCCCTTTAAGTTTCCTAATTAACATTTTTAAATGCTTCTGTCATGAAAGTTCTTGTGCAGAGGCAGGAAGCATCCCATTTCCCTAGAGGAAGCTATAGCTGTTAGAATTTCTTACTTGCGATGAGCACTCAAGTAACCACTGTATCAAATGGCCAAAATAAGCATACTGGAAGCAAACTTAATACCTTGATTTGAAAATTGAATCATTTTGAATGATTCAAAATGGAGAGTGCAAGTCTCCATCATAAATGCAGATTATTTATCTTTTGGGAGAGAAGCAGGGATCAGCATGTGTACAAGTGGTATGACTTCTGTTACAGATGAAGACCTTTGCTTTAGTTTGGTTTATTTTTTTTTTGTTCAGCAAGTCCTTTTTGCTAATCAGTTTTCAGGTGATGCCTATTTTCAGCTGCAATACTCTAGTCTCAGGTCCCACTCAGTAAGTCAAAGACCTGAGAGTTGGGATATCAAAGGCATATGATCTTTGAACAGAAGCTCTTCTCTTGAGCACAGGGCACATTAAACAAGAAAAACGAAGAGTGGGGTATAGTTTTACTTCTAAAATTATATATATATTATATATATATATATATATTATATTATATAGTTATTGACAATGCCAATTAAACATTTATCCAGCATCACTGTTTTCCTCTTACTTTGTCAATTTTTCATCCTAAGTATCAGGTTTTTATTTATAGCTCAATTAGTACTGAACTAGTGGTTCTGCTTTGAAGATTTCTAACGCTGTTTGAATTATCAGCAAGAGCAGCCCAAGAGAAGGCCCACAAAGTTTCCCAGTGAGCTCTCAGCCCTGTTGCCCTACTGAGCAGTGAGCCTGCCCTTACAACCAGCCTATGATGAAGGTGACTGTTTCCAAGCACAGGCTGCAGCTTTGTTTGGAGGCTGGAGTGAACGGGAAGCTGTCACTTAAGAGACCAAAGACTTTTAGACTCAGTGAAAGATAAAAACACCTGATACTTTCCTAAGGTTTTGTTCATTTGTTTTAAACACATTGTTACTTCCACCACCAGGCAATTCCCAGAAATGCCTGAACGCAAACCCAATCCGTTATCATATTAAGTAAATGCTACAAGGCTTTTCCAGCAATGCAAAATCACCAGAAATCTTTAAGCAATATGTCATGTATCCAAGAGCTTAATGCATAGAGCTGTTCAAGTATTTCACCACTACATGCAAAACTGAGAATATGGACTTCCACATCTTCACAGTATTCAGCCTCTGCTCTCTCAGTTAGGAAGGGGGAAAAATCACTTGCCTAAATCAGCTAATCCAATTCACAAATTGGAAGCTGTAAGAAAATGTACTAATTCAGATACACATATGAATAAAGTTTACTATATGACTTTAAGCTTTGTGACATGAACTCTAACATCCCTCATGCACACTATTTTCAACTGCTTTAGTTCTGTACAAAGGTAATAATAATCTCCACTAGAAAGAATATGGCTTATGTGCATTATAATGTGTTCTTCACTGTAAGAAACACCATCCAATAGTTATCTTTGAAGTTGTATGGGGGTGAGGAATACTAACACTAAGATAACAAAGGACAGAGCAACATCCATTCATCAACAGGCAGATTTTTCAGCTTGATGGTTCTCATGCTGCTTAAACATTAGGACTGTAGTAACAACGAATGCCAGAAACAACACTATTTGTAACTGCTGATGCCATGCACAAAAAACATTAAATATGGAAAAGTTGAACATTCTCAAAGTTAATGATATAAGGAAGACTTTACGAGACTGTCAAAAGTTGCTGTCTTTGCCGCTAACTAGCATGACAGGTTTGAAGCAATAAGAGCAAGTAGTTTTTTGAGCTTAGCAACAAAACTGCTCTCCCTACTTTGTTAAAATTCTGAAGAGAAAAATATTCAGCTAGAGGCTAAAACCAGGCATGAGGAATTTATATGAAAATATATTTTCTGCCTGTGAAAGATCAGAAGGAGAGAAGCAAAGTTTTGAACAGATCTAACTCTGCAGCATTAACCACAGAATAAAGGATTGATCCTTTTTTGTTTCATAGTCCAATGCTTCCAAATACTTCATTTAGGCACCCTAACTACTTCTCTTTCTGCTAGGACTTAAACATTTCACTCTTCACGGGTCTTATGTGTTTGGTAACCACTTATGAATGGGCAATTATTATCGGAGCAGATGTGTCCGCCTGTCATGGGACTATCCAAATGAATGGATAACGACAGACGAGACCTTCACAGGTCCTCATCCTTTCTGTCTTCGTACAGAAGCCAACTGATACCTATTTATACTTGCAAGCAGGTAAATAGTGACCAATATAAAATGTTTTCCCCTGCTCCCATCTACATAAAAATCAACCGCACACTACAAAAATTAAGCTTAAGTGAACAGAGGTAGAGGTAAGTAGAGAAAATCCCTGGTTTTCTGACTTGCAGTGCTGAATTATGCAGGGTACAGAGAGTCTCAGAGGGTATAAAACACAAGACATCCTGGTTATTAGTTCACAACAAAAGGTGCTACTCATACCACTTCCCACTGCCTTGGGAAGTCTCATATTCAATGAGTGACCAGACCCGTCCCTGCCTAGTTTATGAGATTAGACACAACCACAGCCCAAGGTGATTATCACCAGCTACAGAATGTTACATTATAAAGTCTAAGTGAGGTAAGAAACCTGTAAATAATAAAATTATCCTTTTATAGGTCACTTTATTCAATAGTCCAGCCTGTTTCCTGGAGGAGTGATTAGTAATGAAAATAATTAGGAGATGCCAGATGGGAGGAGGAGTTTTAAAAAAAAAGAAAAAAGAAAGAAGAAAAAAGAAAGACCCAACACACAGCTATGGAAACAGAACAACAAATGACAGAGCTGCCAGCTAGCAACCCACTGCAGTCCCTCACTGCCCAGGAAACTTGTGGCACGAGTGAGAAGTGGCAATCACATGCCTGCTCTGAGAGAGATCTGCCAGATCATGTCTGGGACCACTGGAAGGACTATGGAGTTATGAGAACAGAAAAACAGTCAAGGAAAACTAGTTTTAAAGAAAAGGCCTTCGTTTCTATATATACAGATGTGGGGCTTCCTCACTATACATCTCATCAGCCTTTCTGGAAGCCATAAGTATACAGCCCCTGCAGATGGGAAGCAACGGGCTTCTTCTAAGGCTGAAGCCACAATCTTTATCTTGAGCCAGACCTCTCTATTTCCATGTCCCATCTCTTAAGATCCATGAGAAAATCTCTTTCCACCAGAAGGCAGCCAATCTCTCTGGCTTCTTGTGAGCTTCCTTCCTCTCTCCTTCCCCGTGCTAGTCTATGCCAAGGGAAAAGGAAGGAAATGCCCACCAGACAACAACAGAGAAGCTTTGGTCAGGTAAGAAAGGCAGTAAAAATGTAACCAGACCAAAACTACCAAACGTCAGAAACCCCGGAACTGCATTTTACTAGTTTCACACAGATTTACCTCTATCAACACTGAAGGCACAGGAAAAGAAAAGCACCTCATTCATCGCTAATGGCTTCATTTTATCAGCAACAACACAACCAGTATTCTTCAGACTTAATTGCACAGATATCATACTGCTTTACAGCCTTCTTAACAGTTTTGTTCAGCATTCATTTTACAAAGGCTTGAGCAGGCACAGGAATACACCGAGGGCAATTACTCCCCGTGCTTTTGTGGAGAGCCTGGTTGTGAGCCTGAGGGACTGCCCCTAATTTCATATGGCAGTTAGCCTCTTGGTATAATTAAACACTGGACTTTACAAAAACTCCACCTCTGTGTATAGACCTCACGTGCCAGATCACAAAAAAGCTACACTTACGTGACAACGCAGAAGGTAACTCTTCTCAGTGAGCAACTAAGCGACAGGCACCTACGAAGCAATGCTGAAGTGAAATGCTGATCCTCAGCTATGCATACCCACAGCACAGCTCTGAGATGGGAGGCTGTGCATTTGAAATGCAACATGACCCAAGCCACTCTTCACTTCAAAGTTTGTATGGCCTAAATTGCTTTTAACTTTGCAATACTAGACCAGCAGTATCCAGTCAAGCTACCAACACAGACATGCAGCCTTCATTCCATGGTAATTCTCCATATCATTGCATCGCCATTACATTAATGTGCTTTAAAGGCACAGGTGGGTGAGGTTCTGGAAGGTTAAATGGAATCAGCTGGGATGCCATTTGCAAAACACAGGAACTAATAGAGCACAGCTGAGTGCCAAAAGGACTAGCAAGGAAAGAAGATGACAGTTTGCCTGGGACAATCAGTTGAGCCAAGAAACTGTTTTTAGCACTGGAGCAGAGACACTGGTCCAGCCTGAGACCCTTGAAAAGAGTCTGGCTTGGTAGTATACCTTCTGCAAGCGCAAAGCACCAGTGAGAGTAGAACAAGATATTCTTGTGACCTAAGGATTCAATTAGCAAAGTTTACGCTTCATTTGGAAGCCCTGAATCTTAAAACAATATCAGTTTATATAATCTTTTTAGTGTATCAATTTTACTGCCACGCTGAACATGATAAGGGCATAGATTACTCTCAGTGACTGTGAGCAGAAAAAGCACCCTGCAGAAACAAACCTTCTTGTGCTGATGCCTGCATGCTGAACAGCACGTGCAATTAGCTCATCTTTCTCAGGTCTTAATAAATATACAGTTAAGTTGAAAACATATGTGCTTATAAAAACATAATGCAGCCATTTACAGTCTTATTTTGAACTGCATAGGCCATATGTAATGGCATATACGTAGTACTAGGTCACTACCACCAGAAATGCCAAGGACCCCTGAAGGGAAGATGAGGAAGACTGAGGTAACCTCCGTGGACTATAACGTTGCTGACGCACTGCAGCAGCTACCTAAAAAGCAGACTCATCCTTCGTTCCATTAGGAACTTTCTTGCTATTGACAAAATTGTCTGTGCTTTGAAGCCTCTGCAGAAAGACAGGCTAAGCCCAGAAGAAATAAATAGAAGTTTTTGCCTTCCACAGGGCTATGTTTTATTTATAAATTACATTAAACTTACAGAATGATTGTCACAGACACCCGCACGGGGACTAGGAAAGAACATTTGTGAGAAAAGAGTTGACAATCTCCTCTGGTTAACCCGTGGGATTCTTCAGTGCTCAGCCTCGTGTGTCTTTAAGCGAACTTCACGGTAAACGTTTATAAGCTGTACATTTAAGAGCATTACTGCTTTGATGCTACCCTTGATCTAGCTACAGCTTGTCTACAGCGTCAGACCTTACACATCCATCTTCTCTGATAAAATCTTTAATTTGATTAAGTGGAAATATTTCAAACAGCTTCCAGCATCAAGATTTCCTCACTCCTAAAGCACATCTTCTACGACCATTAAGACCTTGTCTTCTTTCCAGCCCCCACTACTCCCAGCCTTGGCATCACTGGGTGCCAAGTAACACTCAAAAGTTGCCTTCCTCCATTACAGACTTCCCTGAGGGGGATTATGCTTCCACAACAGAATACTGTATCTTTTTCAGATACATTTCCTGATACATTTCCTGGAGTTCTTTCCCTGAAAATGAAATGAGCCTGGTGGAGGGAGGTTTCGAGCAGATCTTACTAACAGATTTGAGCGAGAACAAGAGCAGATAAGCAGTCGTGGTCTTAATGAAAATACCAGTACTGGCTCAAAGCTGGGAAATGAGACTAGTCCTCTGGGAGCAACTGTAACGGTGACCCTCCATTTTCGATGTGGAGGCTGGCATGAATCGATTAGAAATGTACACAGATACTGCAATTGACTTCATGCTCTGGATTATCTTTGGAGGCAGGCTTAAAAGCATGTTTCTTACTAAAATGACAAAGGTTTACATTTCCAAATCTCCCTGAACAGAGTTGCAGTCAGCCTTGGTCACTACAGAGCAAAATAAACAGTATCACCTCTCGGACCATAAAAAATAGAACAAAAGGGTGATTTTGTTGGATGACTGCTGCACAAACCTTCTATCAGTTCTTTCTGTCTTCAGGAATTGAACTGAATGTAACACAGTCTAGAAATGGGTTTCATCTGATTTGCTATTACGGCAGCTTCTTGAAGAAACAGCACTTGTCACCAGCGTAAACAAGAATAGACACGGTTCAGTTGCTATCCTAACATTAGCCTCAGTATTTCATTCTGAAAGACAGGAGAGATCATAACTGATTATTTTGTTTTCTTGTAACAAATGTTAAATTTTGGATAAATCATACACCTTACACTAATATTTCAAAGCATGTCAAAATGAAAAAAAATAATTCCATGTTTTGCAGGGCTTTTGAGAAGGACTTTGATGTATATATCTAGGTATTTATTAATTTTGTAGAGCTACCATTTTTGTAAGGTATTTAACTCGATCAAGTCATCTCTTTCAAGGCCGTAATTACCTCTGAGAGTGGAAAACGTTCAGAAATCCATCAGTATTCAAGGCACATGAGAACAGTAAATCTTACGATAGTGGGTATTATTTCCATCCCCACATTAGGCCATACTGACTGAATCCACATGGGAAGCTCCTTTCAAATGAATCCCAGGCCTCTCTCTTAACAGACAGACCACGATGGCTGCACAATTGAGCCCTGAACAATCTGCAGACTGTTTTGGGAACCAACAATACCCTTATAGCATGGCAGCTAGAATACCTATTCAGGGCACTGGAGCACATCAAGCCCTCTCCCGTTTTCAATCTCCACTCCTCCAGTTATCTATTTAATTTTTTCACAGGTTATGAAAATCATAAATCAGTACCCAGTAATTCTATTTTCAACTTGTACAAAGTAAACAGTAAAAATCCTTCTCATAACCATGGAGGCAGGATAGTGCATTCTCATGCTTTTTCTATTAAGAACTGCATCTTAAATCGCTCCACAATGCAGTCTGTTGCAGGACTCAGTACTTAGGAGTATTGTGACTTGTGTCCCACAGTTCTCATCTACTGACTGTAATTTTTTGCCTTTTCAACTCTTACTGTCTTTAAATACTTCCCCATTACTAAAACTCATTTTTAACGCATTGAATATATCAGGTCACCCAGCATACAACGAGTTCTTCTAATACAGATTAATAGCTGAAAAGTGTGGAGAACAAACGAAGGAGTATTAGTGTACAGCAGGAGGGATCTAATATACATCAGTGGCATTCTCTGCCAAAGCCCCATACCAAATTCCCAGCTAGGCAAAGTGCTCTTTAATATTTCATTCTCAAGTTAGAGGTGTGTTCTCTGGCTGCCCAATTTCCTCCACTTGATTTTATGTCAGGAAGTGAAATTACACTCCCACCAGCTGTTCCCCAGCCAGAGCACGTCTCCTTCCTTTCCTTCTTCTGAAGGATTTATCTTTTGTACAGTGCTCACACAGGACTGCGAGACAGTCACAAAGCTTGGAGCTGGATCTGAACATCTCCTGAATCTGCAAATCTAGGAGCATATTTAGTCTCAGTACTCAAGACCTGGACTTTTTTCTCTGTTTACAGAAAGGGAACGTACAGTGACAATTGAGGGAGAAGCTCCCTGATGACAGTGTAAAGTTGATAAAGGTGCATTAGATGCCAAATACTGCACTGTGCAGAAATCTTTATCATCATGTCAGTGTCACAGTACACAGCATTTACTTTTCAGATGATAAGTTTTGTTTGTTTTTTTTTTTAATATTGTTAGATTTTGGACAATTTTCTTTGCATTCTCTGCTAGAATTGTCAATGTTGATTCAGTGATATACCCTTCATATTGAATAATTCCTCCTGCCAAACATACATAGAAAATACTTGACCTATTTATCAGTGTCCTGCAAGGCTTCCTTCTGCCATGGCTAAATTATTCAAACGATTGCTCATAATAAGGCCAGGAGTATGTGATTATAAATTGAAGTTTTCAAGTAAATATCAATAAGAAGCAGGAGCCCGCACAAAAAGGGTACAGTGACCTTCTAAGCAATTTAGTAGAGGACATACATCAACAAAAAGCTCATAATCTAGCAGGTCTCCTTTCCCCGCCACTCCTGCAGCACATACATATCCCTTGCAGGGACACCGGGCAAGGCCACTGCTGCATTTCTCTCCTTCCCCACATCCTACAACTTACAGAGGACAGATCTGGCAAGCCTCAGCTGGGCCCAAGGGCTCACTGCAAATGCTGAGGTTGCTGCTGGGACCAGTCACACGGCTGAGTGTCTCATTCCCCTTGGAGATCTGCTGGGTGAGGTGACACTTGGGAGTCCAGCAAAGGCACTAAGAGGTGGACACAGGCAGCAAAGGTGTGACCTTTCTGCCACTCTGCAGTAAAAGGACCATGCTGTGCCTTTCCTGCAAAGCCAAGAGTAGTGATCCCAACTAGCAGTGACTTTAAATTAAACTGGAATCTTCACATTTAACTGCACTGAGATGACTGTGTGCCCCACTGTGTCCATGCCAACATTGTTCCAATGCACATACAGTAAAGAAATTCAAAAGCTGGGCTTTAGGCTGGCAACAGTCACTGCAGTTCAGCCACGTGGCAGACAAAGCAACCTGAGTTGCTTGTAACTTCCAAACTGTGTGGGATGCTGCCATTACAAAACTGACCTCTCTAAATGTTTTTCACCTAAAATCTCTACATGTGAGAAATGCTTCATAAGTACTGAACTATCTAATGAAAAATATTCAAAACAATATTCACATTTTGTCGGTGAGTCTGACATAACACCATGAATTGTACAAAACCCAGCATCTTTCAGTAATGGTAATCAAAATCCCCTTTGCATCAGTCTAAAAAAATGTTGTGACAGAACAGAGTTGTCTGTCACTTGAAAGCTGCTAAATGCAGTAAGAGTCAATTTTACCCAAGCAAGCCAAAATGGTGACTTCCAGAACTCATACAGAACTCAAGATTTTTACCCAGGCTTTGCATTACAATGAACCCTCTGTGATAACACAAGAAGAAATTCTTTTGAAACACGCTGCAAGTCAATGGCTGTCAGGAGCTGTCACACCCCTACCACTAGTGCTTCACAGGAAATAAATCCAATATTTAATACGGTCAACTAGTATCAATATGCCCATAGGTATTTCTTTCATTACAATGATCTGATTGGAGTAGGGCAAACTGAGATTCATTCTCAAACCAAGTTGGGAGCTTCATCTCTCCACAAATTCAGCACGGGTCTGGTCCACCAGACTGCTGAAGAAGGATCTGAAGGACCAAAACTACGAGCCTCCCTATGGACTCTGAACACAACTTAGTCTCATTATGATGCTCGTGTATGTTGGAAATCATTAGTGAGAACACTCCTTGCCCGCAAGACAACCTGAGATCACAGACATATTTCTGATTGGAAAAACAAACACATGTTCCAAACTAAGGTTAGTATTTCTTCCAAGCATTAAAAGCATGTTAGATACTCCTGATGTCATTGTGAAGTCAGCGAAGTAGGGGAGCATATCAGATTATTATACATGCATTCACACATAAACATATGTAAGAATACACTTTAAAAAGACTTTAACATGCTGGCTTTTCAATAAACCAAGTAATTAGTTTAACATGATGGAATCTATATTTTGCTTTCTTTAAAAAAGTCTCAATAAAGTGAATAATGTCTCAGGCAGCTGCTTTGTCTGCCTGATACATTCCCATCTCCTTTAATATTTGTTTTCTCTGCTTCTAAGATTTCTTTGTTGTTCGTTTTTCTTTTTAATCCACAATGCAGTCAGTTCTCAGCTGATAATGCAACTCTTTGAAGAGAGCAATCTTTCTTCATAAGTCTGGCTGAGGCCAAAAATAGCACTGTCAGCTTCTGACAGGCTGAACTTAGCCGAGCGAAATGTTTTAACTTTTTATCATCTTAATGAACAGGCTTATTTATAACGCGGACAACTTTACTGTCACTGTACACAGACTGCAGAAGAGATTATGGAATGCATTTTGTTTAGGGAATGCTGGAAGGAATGCAAGGAATACTTTTTTTTTTTTTATCAATGGGCAATTGTTTTAGACACTGTTAACAATCTCTAGATGAAATATTTTTAGCCTACTTGAAATAAAAGAATGACTTAATGGTAACATCTGTAATGGTGAAAAAAACCTGAAGAAAGGAACCTTACAAGGAAAAGTAACACACTTCTGAAATTTGCAATACGCACAAGTACACCATTAAAAAACAACACAAACAATATGAAATATCACTTCTAATGCAATACTAGAAATAACTGTGTTGACTAAATATCTACAGATACCTTCAGTACTTTATAGTGGGATGGGAAGTTTAGAAGTATAAAGTAAAAAAATCTAACAGAAAGAAGAGTGTGGGTTAACAATTGCTTACCCTCTTTTCTGCTACCTCATCCTCTCCTGTAGAGTCTTTGCCATCATGTGCATCTCTCAGGGCTGGCATATGTTTTTTGTGTGCTGGCTCTCTGTTTAAAGTTGTATATCCTATGTGTTCATAAATTGGATTTATTGTCATCTTGGCAATGTATTCTGCTGCCTTGGTTTCAATATAAAGAGTAATCAATCCATCTGTCACCAGGTCATGGATGGACTCAAAACGTTTCTCCCCAACAAAGTGCTTTCCATCGTAGTAGAGTCTGAAGTTTCTGGTTTGACTTCCAAATCTGCCTCAATGAAATGGGAAAGTATTTTTTTGAAATAACAGTAAGCAAGAATAAAGAAGAGCAATCAAGCCTTTGCAAACAATAAAAAAATACTTTATCACTTAAAGCTGCGACTAAGCTAAGTTCAGACATGACTAAAAAACTCAACTACTACTTAAGACAGATAGGGAGGAGAGATTAACAGCTGCAGATAAATAGCCAAAACAGTAATTTTCCCAAAAGAGGCTGTTTGTTCTTATGTTCTTTTAGCCTCTTCATTATCCTGTGAAAAAACTGAGAATTACTTCATGTTCTTTATGGCCTTTTTTTTTAGTACTTCACTACTGCACTACTGCTGTAGTCAATTTGCGTGGCTCTAATGTGAAGGGTTCTCATAATAGCGTCCTCTATTACAGTTGATCAATATGGAGTTTTGATGCAGTCTCAGACCTCTGCACCCCTGCTTTCTTGCTGCAAGAGGCCATTCAGGACTCAGCTTGGCTTCGGTGCCAACAATTACACTGAAGCAGAACTGCTGCCAGAAGTGGAGCAGCACAGGACAAAATGGCACAAGGGTAAGCACTCTTTATTCCTGGCCAAAGGCCAAGGACTAACTCTTCAAGCTTTGTACAAACCTCCTTCTGTGTTATGACTGCTAAGTCCTGAGCTTCAAGCAAATCTTTATAACATGCATAACGTGTCAGCTATCTGATACTAACAATTCTGCAGTATGGATACAATCAGACTTGACACAGTCTTTAGGCAACCACAAACAGGAACACTGATCTTACCTGAATATCAGCACCTTCTCAAAATCTATACTTTGAACCTGCAACAATTTGCTGCCTAAAAGTAATCTCAACTTGTGAAAACACACCAGTGTTTGTGCTTGGAAACAGCCAATGCATTTCATGCAGAGAAGATGGAGGCAAGGAGATGCTTTTATAGTTCACTTCAATGCTATTCCTTGGTCAGACCGCAGCAAGGGTACTGCTTGGGGTACTGGGCCCCTTTGTGAAGTCAGATCAGCCAAATGAATATTAGAAACTAAATTTGAAAGAATAAATTGCTTTCATTTCACAATCACAAGTTCCACAGAAGATGTTAAGGAATAAAGAAAGCACTGGTGATTTGCTGAAGTGATTTCTTTTCAAAGCGGCCTTGCCCAGCAACAGAAGGCATATTAGACCTTGCCACGGATGAAATATATAAGCAATCTTCCTTCAAGTATGGGCAAAATCATTTGTTCTTCAATGTGTAATTCTTCCTCTTGTTTTCTGAATCAAAATGCCAAACTTGACAATGACTGTAATTTCAGGAGCTACTACATCTGAAGTACACTTAATTGTGAAGCAACACACTCCTGGGGAGCTCTCAGGAATCCACATCTGGCTCACTAATAATAGAGGACATGTTGCGTAGAAACTACATGGCATTTTACTGGAAATTAATTGGCACATATATGCAGGTTTTTATGCCACACAAATAAAATGTTCAGTGCATCAAACTGAAAAGCAAGATATTACAAAACAACAGGAAAAAAAGCATTTTTAACCAACAATAATTTGATCACAAACACAATTTGGAGTGAAAACAAGACATTGAGAAAGTAGAAAGATAACATCCCAAGATAGAGCAGAAAGGGTAGGAACGTGTTCAGGCTCACTCTTTAAAGCATCTTCTTTCCAGGCCACATTTTTGGGAATATTGGGCATAAATCAGTTTTAATTGGACGGTTAACTCACTAATGATTTTCTCCTTTCCTCTCACACATTATTTTTACTGGTTATGCCCAGTAGTTAGATTCAACCAGTATCATCCCAACATCTTCTCAAGCTCCCTATCTCTACTTCCACCAATTTTACTTCTTTCCCTGCCAACAGTAAGCTTTCTAAGGCATGCACTGTCTACAAGTTGTGTATTCACACAGTGCTAGTCTGCAATGAGGGAGTAGTGGCACAGCAGCACAAATACTTTACTGTATAAAGCGGCAAAACTGACTCAGCTTAGCATGTGGCAGAGAAGTTTTGCCCACGAGACATATCCTTTGCATTCCCTCAGCCATTCGTAAGGTTAATATGAGCTCAGAGTGCTCAGCACTGTACAGTGCCAAGCAACCTTCACTACCTCCTGCTCAAGTCAGCAGGACCAATGCACTGTCTTTAAAGCTCCACGAGCTTTAAAGAAGCAGAAGGTCACTTATGGCTCTTAGCTTTCTAGAAGAGAAAGTATTATGCTAATCTTATCAAGAAAAGATAAGGCACAGAAAAGCTTCTCAGGGCTGATTACTACCCATGATGGCCTGGCTTTAATAACATACTTCAGAGTCTAAAACAAAGTTCTAAAGAAAAGATGGCCCAATGCAGAGAACAATCAGAAGTTTTTGAAATATTTATGCTCTTCACATAGGGGCCAGCAGGTGCATGGTTGTACCCCAGATGTTTTACTGAACAGCCCTTATGCTGTACATGTGCTCACACTGCTGCCCATAAAGCATGAAAGATACTACAAGGAATTGGATTCCGTGAAGGGCATCATCTTTATCCCAGTACTGACCCACATGTCAGCACACAAGTACAAAGTTTTAGTTCTTTAGCAGCACTCTTACTTAAACTCATCTTCTAAACCTCACAACAGGCTTTCGCCTCTTCTCATATGGATCTGGGGAGCAGAACATCCATTTTTTTCTGTATGCATGGCCTTCTGAAGGTGCTCTCAAGTTTCTCAGTTCAAAATACCTTAAGATAATTTAACAATTAGCTCTGAAGGGAGGTATTTAAATAAACAAGTTACTCTCTGTCAGTGCTGTAATCACTGCTGCAAGGGGTGAAAATCGAACAGTTTGCCTTTATCTGCTTTTCCATTTGTTCCACATTGAACTGTTTTCTCTCTATTCATTTCTTATTGGAAACACTGTGGGGAAATACAATGTTTTTGAAATTGAATGGTATTAGCAACAAGGAAGAAAAAATCCACAGAAATCAATACACCAAGAATCTCTATCAATATGATGTCTGATAACTCTTCATTTTACCTCTCTCAAACTCATTTAAGTTTCTCACCACACAATGGTACTATTTTGATGAGATATAAATGCAAAGTACACGTCCACTTGCACATGATCAATCCAAATTTGAACTTCACTCTTATTTAATGTTATGGCTTAAATTTTTCCATTAGCAAGAATATTTCCTTATGTTTACCTTCTACAACATTACTGCAGCCTACTTTATACATCACCGTGGAAACTAAGCAGAGCCAAGATTTGATTTTTCAACTTCCTGATGGTCTCTTCCTAAAGGCAAGCATTAGTACCAGCTGTTTTTTGTTTTAGAAACAGAAAACAGGACACAAATAATGTATGTTCTCTTTTGGTTTAAACAAGGGAACATTAGATGTTTTTCCAAGAAAAAGAAATAGACCTCTGACACCTCTAACGGTCTTACTGTATCTATTGTGCATTTGTTTGCAAGCAGCAGGACTACAGATAAAAGACTTTTCTTATTCCAAGTTGTCTGAAAAGCAATCACTCCGTCTAGTCCCCTTGGTTTCCAGTGGGACAGAGCGGACACAACGTGGGAAAAAGGATTAAATGGTAGAGTAAATGTAGCCAGTAATAAAGGACTAAAGAACTGAATTGGGTACCCATAGCATGAGAAAGGCAGGCTTCAGACTCCACCAACCACTCCGTAAGCAGCATTCATTGATCAAACAAAAGGAAGAAGTGAAGGACTGAGAGCCCATCTGTGCGTTCTTACCATTTAACATGATGGATTTTACAGTCTAAACACAGAACAGTACATTAGCTGTTCATCTCTTTCACAGGCTATTTTATGATGAGAAGAATATCTAGCCTCTACCTACAGACAAAAGCACCGTTTAACGCTTAGCTGCCACCATACCATAAAGTCAGCACCCCACAGTGATTCCTACATCCTCATTAGTTCTGACATTGCCATCTTCATACTTGGAGCTGGGAAATCTTAAGTTCTGTGCATGTGACAGAAGGTCAGTTGGACTTATTCTTCCCTTGGAGAAAAGTATCTTTAATGCACTTTGTGGCAAGAAGGTAGAAAAGTAGAAAAGTCTTGCTTAAAATTACATGTCATAATCTCAGCTCTAACTTCAGAAAACTCACATTCAATACTTAAGAGTCTTGATACTCCAAGAAAAAAAAAAAAAAAGCTACAGAAATGTAAGCAGTGTTGAATATCTCCTGATCATGCTGTGTTCATGTGAAGGGAAACAAATTATTCCACAGATCCTTTTTTGGCCAATTCCCTGGTCAAAGAATGCAGATCTTGAATGCTGCCAAAACCTACACAGTTAATCCAGAAGGTCTCTGACTCCTGAGACCAGCTAAACTTTTGTTTTTATTTGTTAATGTTTTATTGTTTATTGGCAATATTTCTGAGGTTGGCTGAGGAACTGTGGAATGTGCCTTCTTCCCAGGGTATCAGAGGAGGACGGCTCCAAAACCCAACATAAATGCATAACAGAAATCAAATGCATTAGAAGTTGAAAGTAAAGGTGCTCTTAATAAAAGCAGAGACAAAAAATCCCTACTGTCTGATGAGGCTGGGAAAAGTGGCAGAATACAGTCATCCGAGACAATTTTCCTGTGCCATCTGGAAGGGCAGTACTTGCTGGCTGACTACAATAGCTTGATTATCATTAATTAGTTCTAAAGTTATCCCTGAAATCTCATCAGACCCAAGGGCTGGATGAACATATGAAAATGTAGATTAACATGGAAAAAAAACACGTGGCATCCTTCAAAAGAGAAAACAAATCCCAGAGCTACAAACGAAACGTGGCTACCTCATGCCAATGTAGACAAAACCTTCAACTCACTTAGGACCAGGTAAAATAATTCCAAGCTGCTGCTGTGTCCTTGATGGCAGCCTCTCAGCAGTCCCTATGAAATGAGGCTGAAGATTATTTCACTGTTCTGTCCCCCACACTTCCTTGTCCAAAAAGGGACCAGCACTGTGCAAGCAGCATGGCAGGGAGGACTAGAGCAATGGCAATGCCCTGTGGATCCCGAGCTGTGCCACAGACAGAACAAGTGAGAGACAACTGCTCCAGGGCATCAGTAGGAGATAACAACTGCTGAAAACAGAGAACTCAAACTGCTACCAGCCCTAGGTACTGTAATAACGTGTTTCATAAATAAATCCAAGAAAATTAAGAGGAAAAATTTTCTTCTGTCTCAAGGTCTTATTTTTAATAGCTTTAACAGCTGATCCTCACCATCTCAAATTCAGAACAAAGGCCAGCTGATCTATCAATAACCATGTATGCTATTAACGTGCAGTAAGATCACTTAATATGTAGAACCACTCTCAGTGTTCCTGAACAGTGATAGGTTGCTTGAAAATAAGTTTTGGTTCTGACATAAAACTGTTGTACAGGAGTATTACCTTTTCTTAGTACTGCAGCTGCCCTATTCCATTTGAACTTGATAGGACATCTCTGAGATTGCTCTGACGATTCAATCAGAATCAGTACCAATGTTTGGGCAATGTTTTACAGCTTTCTCTACCTGGCAAGACTTTGGTGCTTCTTAGGAAAAGAATCACTATGGTTAGTGATTAAGACACATTTGAAACCTATATATACAAAAGGGAAAGCAGCAAAAGCCTGCTGTTTTCTCTTCAAATGAAAGCAAGAATATTTTTAAAATCTGTGCTGATATGCCTTGAAAAAAACATCTTTTGGAACTGTTACTAGCAGGAACATTAGTAACTTTCACAGCTTCACATTAAGCAGATATAGCTATCTTCTAGAAAAAAGAAAAACAACACCACCTCCCTCTGAGTGTTAACTTTACAGTGCAACTCCATGGTTGCTGTATTCCTTTAAAGCAGAACTGTGCTTTAATTTTTCTAAGCTTAAGTATCAATTCTCCTCAGTGCCTGCTCTGCAAATTTCAAAACGCATGTACAGATTTTATTCGGCTTGTGCATAACATTCTCATTTTAGGTCATATCAGATGGTCTTTGCCTGGTAAATTTAGAACAACGTCAGGTCTGTAATGGAAATTCCACTGTAATCATTCAAACAGAGAGAACTGCCACAGCATAATGCTCAAACATGTTCATTTTTGTTTCATTTATGGCACTTTCTTCCCAAGAAGCTCATGACCACCTTAACTCAAACGCTTCCACAGATATTCTCATCCAAACAGTATATTGCTTTTAACTGATCTTACTAAGACAGCATGCATATTTAAATTCAGTAGATCAAGAAAACACAAGAGGAAGTCTTAAAGTGAAAAGTGAAAGTCTTAAAGTGAAAGAAATGTCCTTATCATTAAATAGCTTTGCAAGTGCAATGAACTTAACGATTCTGTCCCTCTCCGTTATCTACTAGGATGGCCGACTATGGAGAAGGGAGTGGAGAAATGCTGTTCTTTTGTTTCTATGTTGTTTGTTTTCTTTACAGATACTTTACAGGATATTACTCAATGTCTCAAGGGCTATATTAAAAACAAAATAGGATTATTTTTTAAAGTTTTATTTAGATTAAAAATTACCACAGTAAGATTTCTGTTCCAGAGAGATTTTGTCAAATCTGATTTGCCTAAAACCACTTTTAATCCCAACCTTCCAAGTAGGTTTACTCAACTTAATTAAAGCTACTACATTATTTGCTGCTTACTTAAAAGCTGTTTTCTCAATGCACTGTATGGAAAATAAAAGACGTGCAAGACTAAATAGCATTTTTTCCATCTACAGCTTTGAGCGCTTCCTGCCACTGTGCTCAAATGAAGAAAAAGGGTGGTTACATGAACTGCAAAGACAGTGGGCCACCAATATATCAGAGCAGGACCCTCATTTGCAATTTGCAATATAGACATGCCCAGCCTGCAGCATCAGGGTGGTATAGAGATATGGGCAGAGCCAGAGACCTGTTCTCTGATTTGTCAGGTCACAACAGCACACAGAAGAAACTGATGGCATTCTGTGATTTGTGACATGACATCTGCACGTAGAACTCTTTGTATATACTTGGATATCTTTTCAGATGAAGTTTCATTTCAATACATTAGACTAAAATCCCTAAGCTATACAGGGGAATATATTCAACATTTCTGTATTTTCAAAACAGCGTTGTGCTGCTAATGACAAAAATAACTGCTCAATGTGGGGAACTCCCCATGATGTCTCTTGACCATGACTACATAAATAACTGATAGAATAGTTTAATTACTATATTGCTACATTTTGCCATCTCTAAGTATTTAATTACCCTTTGGTTGATGCCCAATCTGCCATTAAAGCGTTTTGTGAATTAGCAGTGGGAGAAAATAGATGACAAAAAACTTTGTAAAATAATTTGCACTGTAATTATTTTTAAATTTTAAAGGGACTCTGTGAAACAGAACAACTTCTTCTCTATAATACGATTTCTTCCTTGGCACAATTGCAGCAGTAGGTAGGCCAGGTTACTATTTATTCCTGAACAAAATCTACAATAAAAATTAGCTAGATGCTCTTTCCTAGCATCTATGAAATTAGGCCAAACTATACTAAACTCAGAGAAGTTACATCAAAGTATGTAAGAGGGAGAAGGAAAAGTGGGCCAGATAACAGTTATTCCTGCCGGTTCTTTTGGTGTTTGAATAATTCATAAATGTTTTGATAAAAACAATTATGAGATTAAACGGAAATGTGAAGCTATTGAGTGTTATTTTGAAAACATATTTATAAAGCACCCATAGTATCTACAGCTGAAGGACTGTTTATGCTTACTGATGAGGAATAGAAAATGAGGACAAACTTGAGGATGTTCCTGTCACTTTCCAAGGACAATGGAGCAAGAAGGCACTTCAGCAGAACTTGCTGATGACAGAAAGGTGTGCATCTCTGAAAGGGAAGGGAAAGGGAGGAAGAACAAAGCGATGTATGCTACATATATTCAACTGACCATGTTATACTTGGATTTTTTTAATGCTTCAACTCTGATAAAGCTCAGAAGCTTCAGTCCAGGCAGACATTAAGAACAGCACAATACAGTATGGATCGCTGCTCAAGAGACCTAATGGAGTCACCCTGACAGCTGGGCCACAACTTTCCAATTCTTGGCCTAAGCACGGCATAAAATGCACATGAGCTACATGCACCAAACACAGACAGCTTTTGGACAAGTAACAAAGTTTATACTGCTACCAAAGTGGTGAATACTCCTCCGAGAACTTACACGAGCAGGAGAAAGTCTGCAGCAAACCAAATTGCCAAAGATAAATTAGACACGAGTCAAAAGAAAACGGAGCTGACAACAACAACAGATGGGAAGAGGAGGGATGGAGAACAGGAACACAGCAAGAAGACATGAACCATAAGGAAAAAAGCATTCTAGCCTGTGGGAGGGCCTAGGTAGCCAGTTAATTACTCATTAAGGTTAGTAGCTATTTATTATTGTTCTAAATGCTTCAGTGAAGGCATTTTAGTAGTGCCCAGCTGCACTTTACATAAGACAGACAACGTGCAGGACAGCTATGTTATTTACTGGGAGCTGAACATCTCACTTTATTGACAGAGTAATAGAGTATATTATTCAGTACAAAATTTTATATAGAAAAATAAACTTCTTTTACAGGGAAGATCATTCAAATAGAGGTCCAATTGTTTTATTTCAGAGCATAAAAGTGAAATCCAAAATTTATCAGCATGCTGCTTTCCCTGGGGCTAGCTCTAGCTCTTGCTATGCATGCAGCCAACAAGATGACAGCTTTAGTTTCAGTAGAATTTAAACCTTCATAAAAGAAATATTTGGCTGTTCACAAGGAAGAGAGTAAAGCCCGGCATATCAGCTGGCATACCTGTTATGTTAGCCTATTAAAATAGCTTTAAGCATGAACTGTTGCTTTCATCTTGAAAGAAGCTTCAGATACCTTAGTGGCCAATTTCTGAAACACTCACATGAATTCTGCACCAATGGAAGCGTGAAAGGCTAAGCCTAAGGGAAAAACAAGACTTTTTCCCTGAGAGCTTCAGCTCACCACCAAGGAAGGAGCACCCTTTTACCATTTCACGCAGAACAAAGAAAACTGACCAAAATGGGCCAGGCTGAAACATGCATACTCCATAGGTAAGTTCAGTCATGTCTTGGAGCAATTCTATTTAACCCCGTTAAACTTAGGGCTGCATGCTTATGTGTGTTCATACACAGACATACAGATATACAGTTACCCAGGTATCTCAGCTGGGAATCAAGGAATATTGTGTAATATTGTGTAACCTTGACTAGAAAGGTTTCTACAAAATGAATTCAGCTCTTACTACTGCCGATCAGTGCCTGATGTAGAGCTGCACATTGGTTAAAAACATACTGAAAGTAGGAAGACGTGCAAAGTTTCGTCTTGAAAAATGTCTTTATGACGTTTTTTCCCCCTACCAACTAAAATGATGTCAGAACGTTGTCACTAAGGTTAAGTGAAAGGATGCAGTCAGTTGTGCCGTTCCCTCCCTCAAACAGCTTTGGATTCAGGATGAAGCATGGCCAAATTGTGCCACATTTGTGATGAAAAAAAAATAAAAATGTAATTCAGCCATTACACAGGAAGTTGTTTCAAAGCATTCTCTTTTCTCACTTCCATACCTGTGCCCCTGCCTCCATAAGCTGTCTTTCTAGCAGAACACAGACACACAGTTCTAACCTCTGCTTTCAAGAAACCTTTTGCAAATGTTCAGTTTTAGATGTACGAGGAATCCAAGGACTATCAACACATCTTCTGGAAGAGCATGGCATGAGTACCCCAAAAGAGGCTGCTGAAAATGAGCGCCATTCAGCTACTGAAGTAATAGTCTGCTGAAATTAATAAGGTTCATCTGCAGCATTATAATCCAATAGCCTGCCAGTTATGCTGCCTTTTAAAATATCAGTGGCTACTTTCTTAATGCAGTTTCATAGTAAAGGAGAGAGGATATACAGATCAATTTCTTGCACAATACATGTAGCTGGTTGACTAAGCTAAGCATTACTAATTTTTGACATTTATTTTGCCTTAAGAATTCTCTCCTGATGCCACATAATCTTGAGTACGCCCTAGCCCCCAAACACAAAGAAAACATGACTCATAATCACGGCTAACATTATTACCTTTTTTAAAAATCCTGCTGCAGAACCTTATTTCAATTCATTCTCAGTATCACAACAATAGAATTTGCAGGAAGGGAAACCATGGTAACCAACTAAATGTGCTACAGCAGATATCTGCTCAAAAGAACATGCAGTACCATCACACTTCAACGCCTACCGCTAGTACAATCTCTACCCATTTCCTCTTTATCCTCACCCTAATTATTAAACAAGCTCTCAACCACAAAAGACTACATTGCAAACCGTGTCTTATTGTTACTGTCATTTGCTATAGGTCCTAGCATTAAGCACTATACTACTGTTTTGCCAATTTTAAAAGCAGATCTAATACCTCCAGGAGTTAATTAGGAATTTTCATTTCCTTTCATCCATTTGGAACATTTAATTAACAACAAAACGTGTCGCATTGTTATAGACACCCCGATACGTATGGACACACAGCCATACCTACAATAATCTACTTATGTTAGTCGTTCTTCTTAAACCTCAGGGATGCAAAAAAATTTCAGTGGCATTCTCTGACTAATTAATTAGTAAACACTGGCGGTTTCTGTTGTGCTTTAAAAACACAAACCAAAAACAGCTATGAAAAAATGTATTCATGATTAAGTACAGGCATTAAAGATACCAGGGTGCTGATTTGATGCTCCCATGTGTGTTTATTTTTCATTCTATTTCATCCGGTGTCTGAACTGATACAATTTCACAGGCCTACTCGGGCGCTGAACATTGATTTTATTTGAAGGATGGCTTTGGATATTTAACCAAACTCACACGCTTAGAAAATGATAATTCCAATGTAGGTTTTTTTCCTTAACAAGCTCCTATTCTGTTATAAATTCTGAAAAAAAAAAATTGTTTTCTGAAAACAAAAGCTCATTTGTTTCAAATTTAAACATAAAAGACACTCCTATCTTAATGAAGTCATGAAGCAAACTAATTGCATGATAATGGATGAAAGTAGACAAAAATAGCCCATTAGAAGGTGATCGAAATGCAGTTTCTTATGTAAGCGACAAACAGGTTCTATGGTAACTCACAGACAGCATAACTAACTGAGAAGTTCTCGGGAGTGACAATCACTTGTTCTACCTCATTAAAGAAGAAATATTCCAAACTTTGATTTTGACTTCAGTTAACTGTTCGACAGCATCACACTAAGAATCTGACTGACCTGGTTATGCCTGTAAAAGCAATTGGTTGCCCTGTTCTACACGTGATCATTTCACCTGTGCTAGGCTGTGTCTATAGCTCTTGCAGCTCAAGAGCTGCAAGGCCTTTAGATTTACTGAAGCTAGTTTATAAAAGCATGAGAACCTAATGCTCCACAGTAAAAAAAATAAAAATAAAAAATCATTTGGATGGGCAGCAAGAACAAAGAAAGAAAACTTCATGGCCTACATCATTCTGAACAGGATGTGCAGTTCTGGTCTCCTTGCCTCCAAAAATCACCACAAAGAAAGGCACACAGAAAAGATGACAGAAATGGTGAGATGTATGGAACAACTTCCTTACAAAACCTGAATGTATAGCCTTGGGCTCATTGACCTGTCAAACAAAGAATAATGGGGATGTGACTGGCTTAGGAAAAGTAAATGAAGATCAGTTGTTATTTCTTATATTTCTTATACTGCAAAAACTAAGGAACATCAAGTGTAATTCTGAGATGAATCTTTAACTTGTTGACATAATAATAAAGCTACACAACTGAGGAGGATAAACTCCTTGCAAACAACTAACCAGACCTCTTCTCAGATCTGCCCCTTTCATGATGACAAAGGTACGCCCTAAAATAAGCTAAAAAAAATAATACTGAAATGCAAAAGACCTGTATCAGGAATGGGGTAACACCAATAAGAATCTTCATGCATCAACTGCACGTGGATTCTGTGCACTTAAGCTTAGTTGAAACTACAAGCTTCATGCAATAGTCCAATCTGTTCCAGATTTCACTAAAAAACATGTTTTTCTATCTGTGAATTCTGACTGCCTATAAATGAGTTATGATTTATGGAGTTAATAGTTTATTCATTATCTTCTAGGAAGATTAAGCTGTTTAACAAGTGGAAACCTTCAACGCAGAGCAGCCAATGACTATCTCTGGAAGGTGTACACTCTAAGTACAGTCTAGAAGAGAATGAGCCGTAAGGATACAGAGAGAGAAAACGAGAGAAAGTGGGTGTTTTTCCCATGAGATATAGCTCTCCGTGAGCTCTTCTGTAGTAATCACAGCACAAAGATGAGCTAGGATTCATTAATCTCTATCAGATTAGCAGCATAGAGAATGATACATTCAAAATTATGCTTGGGTAGTGATAATAGGTTTTACCCCTATCTCTTGATCTATCTTGCTTTGTAGTCAAGATTTTGTTTTTTCTTTCGATTTAACTGTGCTAGAAACCTTAACAATACAGCATAGACCAAATGATGAAGGGCATTAAATAGGATTAAGTAGATTTAAAAAGTAGTGTAAAATAAATATATCAAATAAAGGATATTTTCCTTTCAAATTCTGGAAGAGCATGTAACACCTTCACTTCATTTAGTAACACTAAGCTGAAATATTTAAATGAACTTGAAAATGTTTCACGGTTGGAACTAAGTTGTTACTGCAGGATTGGATCACCTCTCTGGCACTGCTGGGTAAACTTATTAAATAAAGTGAAACCTGTTCTGTGGATGTTTCTTTCAGCTTTTTCTAACAGCTGACCAAGTTTTCTTTCCTCCCACCTCAAGGGTTAAAAAACAAACAAACAAGGCAGACAGAGAAAAGAAAGTAATAATCATATAGAAGTGATCTTAAAATTAATATGACTCTAGGAAAGGCAGAGAGGAATTAAAGCTCTGTCTGAAAAGATCACATTGATTCACACAGCTTGAAAAGAGGAAATGAAGCTGGAGACCCTAAAGTCAAAGTCTTCTCTCAAACTTGAAAGGTTTTGCCTATTCATGCTACCCTACTGACTGATTTCCTTTCTGGCCATGGAAACTACATTCCCGTATTTTTACTGCAGTTAACTAAGTCGCAACTATCTCTTCTTTTGGGCAGTATAGTGACTCACACACAAATGATGGCCTCTGTCTGTAATATTATTACTCAAACAAGTATCTCAGTACAACATAACTTTTCCTGAGAAAGAAAACTAACTCCTGACAATCTATTATTTCAGGATATTCTTATTTGAATCATAATAAGATTTCAGTAATTACCTTCTCTTTCAATGCTTTTCAGCAGAAAAACTTTGATTTAAAACTGTGCTACTAACACTGTTTCCCATTTGACTGTTTACGTATGCAGCTCACAGCAGAATAAACACAATTACTTTAAAAGTAATTAAACTATATACATTTACAACTATTTAAGTTATTTTTTGTTTCATTGAGAGTATTATCTGATCTACTTGCTGGGATTTTTCAGAGCAAGTAAACAGATTTGCAAACACAGTCAGTTAAGAGATGATCATACAAAAAGACACCTGATTTATAGGCTGTCCCACAGAGGGCCTAGAGAGAATGAACTGCTCTTCAGCAACAGCTAACTAGCTAGTAAGTAACCCACGGATTAGACTGCTCATGAGACCTCATGAGATGAGATGCCTTCTGTTTCTTGACTGCTCTCCTAGTATCTAAATGGGGTCACATCTGTGAGGGTGGGGGAGAATTGCAAAATGAATGAAAATCAGCAGAAACACAAGTGCCATGATCTTGGAGGTGCAAACAGAAAAGGGCCATTAGCACTTCAGAAGCAGCTAAGGGACTTCAGAAGGCTAAAGATACCAAATCAGTAATTAGAGTAAAAAAGCGCAAGTTCCTTAAATACTTACCGTGATTCCTAAAAAATTAAAAGAATCACAAGGCAATTTAAGCATTAAGGTCAACAACACAGCACAACCCTTTGAATATTTCATACATTTTAAAATGAAATATTAATTACCAACCTTAATGCCAAAGTGTAGGTTCCAGGTTGCCTTTGGCTTTCACGAATGAGATAGCTTCCCTCTGCAACACTTAATAACTGGTCAGCTTCTTCCCTTGAGATCATGCCATGAAATCTAAGAAACAAAAGCATTTTGAAACACATGTTTTTTTCACTTATAAATCACCTCCTCCTCAAAAAACACCAGCCATAGTTTTTGAAAATGAAAGTAACATAAAAATGACTGTTTTGCAGGAGCCTACATATTAAATTAATCTCTTTTTGGCTCTATTTCAAATCATTTTAAATGGTTCAGGAAGGCTTCTCTTTATCTATGAAACAAGCATACTATTTTACAATTGGCAGCCATTAATTTCATATGTAGAAAAGAGTCCATTTTATCCTCTTGGCTTCAGATGCTCTGTGTCAGATGCATGTGATCCAATATTTTGCAACATTCAGGGATACTGCAGCAACTTGCTAAAATCCTGGGGATGGCACAGTCTTAGTGACTACTGGTTAAAGTACCAAGCTAAGCATTTTTTACCAAAATATACACAAATCAGATCTGTTTTCCTTCCCCCACACTAGATCTTGCCACCTTTGCCTTATCAGTCTGAAAACAAATACACGTATAAGATATCCGTTTATATTACATTTGTGTTTCTAATCTTTTTCCTGCATGCAAACATCTTTCACAAAGGCCAGTTGGAGAGTGGAGTGAAAAAAAGAGACAACTCCCTGGAAGTGCAGAAATTTTCTCAAGTAAGTTATCACTCAATAACATCCAGAGCCATCAGAGATAGCAGCTGTAAATTTTGGTAGAAAAAAAAATGGCGGTGCTGCAATAATGTGATGGCAAGCATGACATGCTGCAAGGAAATGGAGCAAAAGCTCTCGCTGCAAAAGCAAAATGAGCAGCCTGGCAGAAACAACGGGGCTCCCCTTTGAAGGGTGCAGTGGCACGTCCAAGCCTCTATGCTTCTGTGCAAACCATGCTGAAAAACAGGGTGCCCACTGCAAACACTTTCAGGCTTTCCTGTAAATGGCATAAATCAACACATCACGGAGATAAAGCACATTGAGATGCATATTACTTACTCTCTTCCATAATATTTTGGACGGTTCTCTACCTAGAAAAAAACAAAAACCAAACAGATAGAAACTGCAATGTTTCACATTTACAAGTGCATCAACATAACGTCCTTAGTAGAATATTATTAATAGATAGGTACATGACAATGAAATACGTATCAAAATCATTGAGCATCCCCAGATTTTCCCTGTGAGCAGAATACAGGAAGACAAAGGCAGAATTTCAAGAGCACACTACTTCTGAAAGGCTCAAGACAGAGTGAGAAGGAATGAGCTGCTTGGGTCACGTCCTCAAGGGTCTCCAGTAACACAAACTGATGGCATTAAGTGTTGCTCATGCAAATTGTCAACAAATGAAATAAAATATTCATTTCACAGAAATGTACTGTACTAAGTGCATTAGTGCCGTGAAACATCTGCAAAACTCTTAAATGTTAGTAGTATCTTCCATCACACAGCTGTTGATGTCACTGGCAGGGAAAATGAAGCCACTGTCACACTCAGGGAGGGCACATGGCAGATTAAAGGATCATTAGCGAGTGTCCAACTCGTGTACTAATCCACTGAACTGTGATCTTCAGCATCACCTACAAGACCTCAGCATCACATGTGAAAGCATCCTACTGGGTAACACAAGGCAGCCCAATCTCTAGAGACCCTACAGTATGAGCGGACACACCAGGCAAGGGGTGGTAGCAGTCAATTTTCCTGCTAAGTATTTATGGATGACGCAACTCATTTGCAATTGTGTGGGAAGCTTTTGACAAGACAGGGACTGAAGACCTCCTCCAAGTAAGCTCAATAATCTAACCTACCAGGTTATCCTTCTTTGCTAAATTTAAGAGGGGAAATCTTTGGAAAATAAAATTCTACACTTAGTTATACAACCTGAACTATGGGAGTCTAAAACGACCCAGCTACAATAAAATAAAAAGTACTCGCAGTAAACTGCCACTCAATTTTCCTTTTCCCATCTTTCAGAGACTGCCTATTAAAATTAGTACTCCTCTCCAGTTACCTCAGTGGAGTATAGATAAATACTTCTGTTGTCCAAAGCATCAAAAAAACACAACTTGATATACAGTCCAGTGACAACTCTTCCATGCTCCCAGCAAATAAAAAGCTGTTGTGATAGTTTATCATTTCTGTGAAAACATTCAGTCACTGGAAAGATTAAAATGTTCTATAAATATTTTCTTTTTCCCCATAAAACCAAACAGGAGTTGACCAGTGTGATAACTTCATTGAAAGGTACAGAAGAGACTGGATCAATTAAAAAAAAAAAGGGGGGGGGGGAGGATGGGAAACAATCTTTTGTTTTGCTTTGTTAAAATTAGGCCATTTTATTAAAAGGAAGACAGTATGGAGTCAGAAAAAAAAGTGAAACTATTTTGCAGTTACTGTAGAAACCTGCAACAGCTCCTGGCTTTGTGCAGCTAACTTTAAAACCTAAGAAGAGACACTGGTCTCAGGTAGTTTGCAGAAAAGAATGCTGTTGTTAGATCTGGTTTTCTCTGTGTTGCAGTTTCACCTCAGCAAACACAGTGAATTTGTATGACAGAACTGGAAAGTTTATACAAGCAAAAGCATTCCATTTCAGCAGTGGATTAGTAAGGTGACAGGTCACCCTCAGAACAACCGCAAATCTAAGAGAAACTGTAACACTGCATTCTGTGAAATTACTTGAAAACACCAATCGGCAGATGACAGGAGCTCACTGGGCCTCTAGGCCATCTGAGCCAGGTTTGCAGTTCACCTTGGTGGACTGTGAGCTAGAGAGCAAAATAACCATTCTGGTTGACATTGAGTCCCTACTGATCGATTTTACAAACTGCATAAAAACGTCAGTGTAAATGTTGATGTGCAACACAGCCTGCTTTTATAAGACCCTGTGCAACAGGAACCCACTTGGTTCCTGGCCTACTTTTCGGTGCATGTCTGTGTGCTTTCTCAGTAACTTTTTTTACTTATCATAATATTAGCTTTTTGTCACCTACACTGAATGTGTACATTTAGATTATAAGGCAACTCCACCTGAGCTCAGCGGGGGCCTTCTTCACACCACACTAGCTGGGCTACACATCCAGTGCAGTCCACGTAAATGTATGAAAACAAAGTTCTTGTAAACCACATTTACCACGTCTGACAATTAGCACCGTGCTTCAGCTTTCTACAACACTTGCTATGAGTACCATTGCACCAACTTTACTCTAGTAAATTAGCCCTAAAAGAATACATGGCATTTGCTCTTACTTCAGCTGGAAGCAAGATGCAGCTTTCCTGGGTTTTTGTGTCTGTTTGGACATTTCAAAGTTCCCACCACACTGTATTTCTGCATCCTCCAGCTACGTGTGAGCACTGAGAGCCAACTGGGTCAGCACAAAGCCTCACAGGGCTGACTTAAACTGGGTCAACAGCAAGCTTAGGGCACAAGACAGAAATGTTCAGTGGGACTGGAACTGAAACCTATGTGAGAAAGGGAATTTGTTCTGAAATAAAACCAAAGCAGCTGCATTAATTGTCAATTTGCTTACTTGTATTGTACATGCACTTGGGGACACAGGAAAGTTCTGTGCCTTGCTGCAACATCTACAAGAAACACAAGGATGATGTAATTATCCACCGCTGCTCTGTTTCTGACTTTTATTTTCCTTTCACGAACTGAGGTGAAGCCAATATAACCAAGTTTAGGAAGAGATAATGGGGCAGACCTGGTAAGTACCTTACAGAAACCACTCCTTTGGAGAAAAGCCTACATACCACAGAGGCTGGGACATCCTTCTGGGTGAGTATGACACAGACAAAGCCACCTCTGTGAACAGCTCTAATGTGGATGCACATTAGGTATGCCCATCTGATGGTGTGCAAAGGCCATTTCCACAAGGTTACGCAGAGATGCTGTTTAACAGCTTGCTTACTACTAGCACCAAATCAGGATGAAGCCTTGTTTTAGGGCAGGAAAGGGCAGCGATCTTAAGTATCTCCCCCATCTGTTAGATAGCTTTCTATTCCTAATTATTTAAAATGCATCATGGAATGCCTTCAGATGGCAGTCAAGGATGCCCTACATATGCATATAGAAGATGATATGCACAATAAACAGAAATTCCAGAGAGATAAATATAATACTAACTGGACAAACAGCATTATAATATTGATGCAAATCTTGTAATATTGATGCAGAAATCCAACACCCTTACCATATTACGGAATCACCAACTTTGAAGTTTACAAATTAACATCACACAGAGTTAAAAGGCTTGGCTCTATGGCACATTCACAACAAAAATGCCCAGAGGAAGCACTGCTCTTTCTAGCTCAGCGTAACTTCACTCATCTGCGTGTTGCACTGATATAAAATCGGTGCAACAGCTTAAACTCTCCATATTTGAGAAGCATTTCACGTTAAGTAGGTCATTCCGTTGAATGCACCTCTCAGTATCAGCGCTTGCATACTACGTGCCTTCACACCTCAAATAAGAGTGGGATTTCTTTATTTTAAAGTGCGACATCCAATTATTCATTAACAAATTCCTCTAACCATCAATCTTGCTTTTTTTTTTTTTCAACAAGTGGAATACAGTAACACAAGGGGAGCAATTTAGGCGCTAATACCTTACCAAATTACACGTTGTTCCCTCCTACTGACCTCTCTGATGTTCACTGGACCAAAATTCTCTTCCTAGTATTTATGAATTTGTTTATACAGCTGAATAATTCAACCACTTAGGAAAAGACTCCGCTCCCCACTGGCTCGTGCATGGCTGCTAATAGTAACCCAGCTGAGAAAGAGCAGATCACAAAGCTCAACTCTAGCAGGAGAGGCTGAGACCACAGAGAAAGTTTAAACATGTTAGTGCTCAATGAATACATTTCCACATCTAATCTGAAGCAGCTGCAAAAACTGTTCAATGTTTATAATGAAAAACACTTACCTGTGTTGTAATGCATTATTTCAATTTTACCTTCATTAGGTAAAAATAACCTTCAAAGACATTTGTTGGTTTTTTATGTTTTTTTGTTTTGTTTTTGTTTTTTTTTTTTCCAGATGAATGGATACCATAACAGGAAAAAAAAAAAAAAAAAATTTAATATGTACTGCTCTGCAGCTAAATGTCTGCAACTGACTCATTCTTCCATAGCTTTTTTACTTAGCTCAATTCTTACTGATTTCTAAATCCTGCAGATTTTACTTCTCGGTTTCCTCAGCAGTGCTCATGGTGCAGACATGGGTTTGCTCAGCAGTTCAAGGGCTAGGATGAAGCTATTTTACAGCACAGAACGTCTCCTTTTCTGTTGCACAGGGAAAATTTTACACTATGTTCAAGTCCAGCTGGTTCAGTTTCTCAGTTTGCTGCCTCTATAGTACCTGATCAATTTTTATAATTAATGGTATCAACAGTAACACAAAAGAATTACAGTGGTCACTATGACTTGTATTTGAATAAACTTTATCCAGATACTTTTATATTTGCCCTGCATGAAAAAGTCTTGCTTGATCCCGCAAAGTGACCAAACTGGATCTGAAGAATTTCCATCACTCCAGAGGGAGAAAACATTTTGTATGCGCAAACATACACGTTTGTATCTCTGCTTATTTGCCTGAGTTCACCCAGCTGAAGCCTATTAGCATTCTAAGAACACTGTGATGGAGAATGCTGTGTAAAATTTGCTTGTGACTTCTCATCACCCAGGGCTACAATGCTTCTTGTAAAATTAATTCATTCTTTCCTTGAGCTAAGTCTTGCTTAAGTGCAATCAGCTTTTGTTACGTTGCTCATAAAAATACAAATCCATCAAATTAACAGAAGTCAGGAGTGCTTCCACTACATGAAATATTTTGTTTCTGTTAAATCTCTACCTTTTATCTTAAAAACTGACAGGCTATTTCATGGAATCACAATTGGGCATTTGAAAAGATGACAGCGAAACGCCTGTTTAATTGTGTAAAGTAATCCTCTTTCTGATCTAAACCGCAAGCTATTAGTGTTCCTGACAGCGCTGTGTCCCTCTGTATTTAATACTACGTCAAAATGACTAACATATTGCAAGGATTAATTTCCTTTTTCTTGGCACATGATAAAAATGCTTAAGTTTTATTGCAGCAATGTAATAACTTTCAGTGGTTATGCAGTTATGCTCTGTAACAATGTTCACATGTCAAGCCTAACATTTTGGTATTTCTGTAACTGAAATTAATGCTTCCCAGGTTCCTAACTGAAGCTTCAGGAGAGATGCAGACACAAGCAGACCCTTGCTGGCAGGAGTAATTATACCAGCCACAGCTGCCAGCACCACAGCTCTGAGGAGGTGTGAGTCTGCCACAACACCATGCAGGATGTGATAGCAATTCAGGGTCTGTCACAACACCCAGCCTCAGGGGCAGGTGCTTCTGTATCACTGCATCTCAGCAGGGCCCTGCTGAGAGGGTTTCTGTTTGGATCCTTAAAAGCTGTGGCCCTGCATAGTTTACCAACTAGTATTGAAAAGCAGTAAAGTACTGAGATTCAAAAAACAAAATGCAAGGAGGTATTACACTTCTGCTTGTTGATTACCACTCACACCGATCGTACCACGTCTCCCATGAAGCGCTGTTTGGGTTGCACAACATTATGTACAGACTCAGAATTACTGGACTCCACAAAACAATAATAATGATGATGATACCTACCTCACAAGTGCAGGTTATCCTTCTAGGATGGGGAGCTTCCTGCTGTAACTGATACACTGAGAAAAGGAAGAAATTACAATTTGGTTAATACTGATCACTGTACCCGTTAGGCTTTTTCATATATATTTTCCATTTGAAATGGATTTAATAAGAATACACAGGTATTAAGGTGACAAAATCACTTGCAAGATGTCAGAAAAGAGAGTATTTCCAGCCAAACCAGGATCACTGATTATTTTTACAATTAGTTATTCAAGCACTAGAGAGTCTCTGGCCAAGCAGATCAGAGAAGCAATTAGGATAAATGCAAATTAAAGTTTATTATACGTGAAATCAGGCAACTAAAACACTTTTTGCAAGGAGTGAAACCCTGTTTGCCCACTGGAAATACGGTGACAGTACAGGAGTCATTCAGAACTTTGCAGAATCAAACCTGATGCTTTTACCACTACTCAGTGGTGACATTTCTGAACAAGGTAAGGACATCGGGAGTCAAATAACAGGGTAAAGCAGTTAATGCCTAAATTTTGACATACACTTACTAGTATCTTCTAAATCTATTTTTATTTGTCATATGAGACTCATTAAACCAAACTAAATCATAGGAGCCAGTAGCAACTGTAATACCATGATACTTTTACCATGAAACCAGTTTGGCTTGGTAAGTCACCTGCAAAACAAGGCTACCAACACCAGATTATTATTTGAACAGGACCAGAACCAATAAAATGGGCATTTGGAATTGTAATGTTTTAAAATCAAATTATCTTTCAATCATTGGTACTAACACAGAGGGCTGACAACACGTGCTGTCACTTTCTTCAGGTAACAAAACCATAAATTACTTCATCTTGTAAGAGTTGAGGCTGTTACTCTTTACATTTGATGATTAGGCTCTTCCACTGACAAATAGCATATTAATGTGCAAAATTACATGAGAATGGAAAAAATGGCAAACTGCCCAACAATTTGGCAATCATAAGATCAACTGGAAAAAGTGACTCCCTTTGTTCCAAATAAAAAAGGCCAATGTTTTTTTTTCCTGATGCTACTAAAAATCAATCCTAACCCTTCTGTATCAGTATTACAAAAGGGATTTATGCAACTGATGAAAACCAGCACACACACGTGAAAAACAGCAATCTTCATCTCAGGCACAGAACGATCCTTTATTTGCCTACCATCCAGATCCTCGAATGTCCATTGTAAAAGCCATTTCTAATGACACTGACCCTCGTCTACATTCAATTTTAAGAACCACAGAGTAAGGTTCAACATGTTTTGCAGAAATAGACCAGAAGTTGTGAATTGTTTCCTTCCTTACTTCAAGCAGGATTGAAAAGGTTTTCTGGAAAGAAAATCTTCATCCCAGAAGACAATACCTTTTCTCATCTTCCAGCCAGAAACACAGCAGGTAGACTAGTTAAGTGACAAAACAGGATGCGCATTTCTCCTCTAATTGATGTATGCACTTCAAACTTCAACATCAGTTTCCTTGCTGCAATTATCACTAGGGAAGTCAAACAAGCCATTTCCCCTCATCCATCAGGAGAGAGAAATACAAGCAAACCCCGTGACTGTGCATTTAATTCTGAGCTATGGGAAAGGTTTGCTGTGGCAAACCAAGACAGTGTAGGAGAGGGTAGGAACACATTTATTTGAGCCTCCAGCTCCTGTTTACCAGCTACGCTCTGGCATTAAGAAAGGTTGGATGCTCCTATTCCTGACTGCAGCCCGGAATGAGGTGCCCAAACAGGCAGCGCTGCTCAGGTTCATAGAAGATACAGAAGCTTTTGTGCTTCTTAAACTTATATTCAGATGTTACAGCTGAAAGATTAGTGCAGTGAAATGGCAAAAGAGACAAACAGGAAAAGAATGCTCACCCATATCCAAAGACCTAGGCTCGCAGGGAAAAACTCCACAAGGGAGAGATCTTGAGAGAGAGACCCTTTGTCATGGTTGCAGTCAACCCTTAAATGGGGTCTAGGAGAGGTGCAGCCAGGTTCTACCCCTCCCAGTCACACAGCTGAATTGCCTTCACCTGTGCTCCCAGGACTGACCAGGTCCTTTCCCCAGGTGCTCAATCAGTGGTTCCCATACACTCAGATGAAAACAAAATGAGTCTTTTTCCAAGGCACCTGGCTGAAACTTTTTTAGTTCTGACTTGTAAAAAACAAAAAGTTGAGAAACTTACAATAAGATTTCCAAACAGGTGGTCTGTATTCATCAGTATCTGAAAGAAAAATGACAGTTTTTAATGTTGTGTTAGAAACACTTTGACACAGAAGAAATGTCACAAAAGTGCTTGCAGTATAAATATAAATATTGCACCTGGATTCTGTAACTATTTTTAGTAATGTAGAACAGAGCAGCCTAACAGAAGTTCATCCTCTTTACTTACAGAATATATGAAAAAGTATTATCCTTAGCCAGAAATAAAACCATTTACAAAAAGACAAACATGCAGATCAGGAGCCAAAACCTCCGATAGGACAGTTAAGTGTTTCATTATGTACACAGAATCATTGAATGGTTTGGTTTGGGAGGGACCTATAAGACCACCTAGTGACCTCCCTCAAAGCTGCTTCCAGCATGGCCTTGAACGCTTTCAGGGAAAGGGCATCCACAACCTGTTCCAGTGTCTCACCACCCTCACAGTAAGGAATTTCTTCCTGTTTTAAGTTCCCTTTTTAAACTACAAGAGAAAAGATTTTTTCAATCTCAGATAATACCCTGAAAAATCACCCTCCACCCAATGCACTCCTCCCAATAGCTTCTTTTCTTCTGGACATCAATTAAATACTCCTAGAATAAAATCCAACATGGAAGTCCCCGCTTGCAAAAAAGAGACTTTTCCACTCTCTCTAAACCAGAGTTAAGCAGGAAATATTTTCCATTCTCAGTGTAAGCAAGGTTTTCAAACTCTATTCACCGCTCCTTTATCGCTAAGGCAGAAGGTGTCAAACAGCCACTGCCCAGAGCAATGTGACCTAAGGAGGGCCCTGGAGATGAGCCACCATGCCCGACCACGTACCCACAAGCACAGAGATCCCCAGCATCAAAGACGGATCAGCAGCAACAGATGCAGCAGTGGTCACCCACTCCTACTCTGGTATTTTTAATTAAGGCAATGCAAATCGATTCATTCCAGAAGGATTGTAATGAGATCCCTTTGCGCTGCAATGCCACGTGGAAAAAGGGCAAAACATGAAAGTGAAAATAATGGGTTTAGTCCCAGGAGAGGACTCTTATCCCCCTAGCTGCATTCCCTTCTGCTATAGCTTATTTTTGGCAGCATCAGCACCAGTTGCGTTGACAAATAAATAACATCAGTGAAGGACAACACTCTTTATTTGTAAAATATGAGCTGACTGTTATGAAAATACAAACATTTTGGCAGCCTAACCTGGACTTGCTCGCACTCAGGCCATGTAATGTTAGGGTATGGGAAGCACGATCATAAAACTGAAAAGCAGCGTTATTTGTGCCAAACTAAAAACCCCAAACCTTGTTAAAGTCAAACAAGAACAGCAGTAACTTTCATATAACAAACATGTAATGTTCAGAAATTGAAAGGAATGATTTATGTTATGCAGCTGTGCACAAGTATTTTGTCAGAAAATCCCTCTGTAAGCTTTACTGCCTTACCAGTGTAAGAATACCTCGGGGCCATCCTACATGAAAAACAAAAGGTCGTTCCTACTGTGATTCAAAAGGAAAAAAAAAAAGATCTGATACAAATACTGTAGCAGCAAGAATAGTGCAGCACCAACAGTAAAGGAGAGGGCCTGCAGTGTTCCCTTCTATGTAAGAATGTTTCTAGTTCTAAAATAACTCTGTTACACAGCAAGTAATTGCGTACATGCATTGGATTGGCTGTCAGCTTCCCGTTTTTAAAGAGCAGCTGAGGTGGTCCCATCTACCAAGGGCTTGATTTTCAGACAGTGAAGGCCTCTGCGTACAGTAGCTCCAATTAGGCGTCCAAAGCACCCAAAAAGCACTTTAAGAAACGATGTGTAAAACGCAGAAGACGCTGAGCCCAAAATACATTTTCTCACTAACACTGCATCACCCTCCAATTAACACAACAAACTCCACGCTGGCAGTTCCCAGATCTTTGTACAGCTCCCATCATCAGTACGGTATGTCAGCACTGCTAAACATCTCCATGATAAAATCAAATCATTTTCTATGAGATACACTGCCCAGGTACAGAAACTGCGGTTTTAGACTTGGTCTGTTGAAGCTGGCAGGTGCTGGAGCTGAACAGTTGAGCTGAACTAACTTCCCACTATGTCAAGCAACGAGACATCTTGAACTCTTTGGGACTTCCCTTTGATTGGAAGGGTGTGAGATTTTGTTTTTATATGATTTATCAGAACTTCTTCCAGTTCTACGCCATGAATCCATGCTGATCTTTAATCATTTTCTACCCTAGACTAGATCAGAAAAGAAACATCTGACTGCTTAAAACCTGCACTTTCAAGCTCCTAAATAGACTTATATTATCAATACATATGCATATATTAAGAAAAGAGTAAAAGTATCTCAAACTCATTCAGATCTTAAACTGTGATTCTATGATAAACCCCTTTAAATCTCAAAGCTCAGGGAAGTTATAAGGATAAGGGGAAATAATGCTGCAGGACACATGAAAATTAATGTACAGTCAGTCCTCTACCCTGCAGGTCAGTTCTTACTCTTGAACCCACAGCAAAACAAAACCAGTCTGCAAAGCAAGTTCTTTACTGCAGACCTGTAAGGCTGCAGTGCCTCTGGTTTGGGATCCCTGACTCTTAATGCTGTTCTACCAGCACTCACGGTGCAGCAGACCCCTCCTGGGCAGAAATGCCACGGTGGGACAAGAGCTCTGCCTTCTGCGCCCAGCCTGACCTCCTACAAGTGCATAGATTAATGAAAGAAAAAGGAAACTATGCAAACTTGTGCAAGAACTACCTGCAATTCAGAAGTGAAAAGCACAAGACGACCATGAGAAATCCATGCTTGCACCAGAAAAGGCTTTCTGCCAATAGAAAAATCACACAGCCATTGAGAAGTTTGCATACAGACACAAATACTGTGAGAGCATCTCAGATCTTTCCATAAATTTGACTGTGACATTACAACATAGCATTTCCCACCATTATTTTCTTCATACCAGCTGCCATTTTGTCCATTAGACAAATCTGCACAACTTTAGAACTTTCTGAGTGAACGTTTTAACTGCAGATATGAAAACCGTTACTATCGCCTCAATCTGTTTAGACTGCTTGTCTCTGTGTATTCCTTTTATAGAAAGAATAAAAATATTTACCTCTGCTTGAAATGGTTCTTTCTATCTCCCCACTGAAGACCAGCCAGCCCTAGGGTGAAGTAGCAGCAGCGTAGCCATGCATGGTAACCCTATCAAGTAATTTAGGGCTTGCTGTGAGACTTGCTACAGAGAATTCAGTTTTGTTTTTCTTTTACTGTATGTCATCTCCTGCAGCATGGTGATCTGTAACCCCACGGCAGAGATTAGTTTAATGCTGTCTGGAAGGAACAACCAGCTATCTGCTGGCACAGCAGCTCTTGCCCCGGATCTGGGTTGTGTTTGGCAATATCCCTGTCAAACAGAGGTGAGGCCTCAAATGGCAAACCCTGAGGAAGAAGCTGACTCTCAGCCACGTGCACAAAACCTCAGTGTGATTAGGAAAAGTAAATCTAATTTCATGTTTTCTGAACAGCTCTAAGCCCAAGGAATGGTATGTCACAAGTATAAAAAGACGCAAGTATAAAACCTTCTTCTGTATGCTATAGTCCAATAAGCATTAGCATGTGTTTTAAGATACTAGATCATGCTTTTCTTGGCAGCAGCGTGGGTCAGATTTTAACTCCTGGAGAGGTAGATGACAAGCAGCCACGGCCGTTTGCTGACCCTTTAAACAGACTCCTCCTTGTGCCCCTGAAAAAACTTCTAGAAAATTCCTCCTCGGCCTCAAAACGTTGCTTATTAGCAACTTCTATATGCCCAAAGGGTTTACTCGACTTACAGAAATAAAGCTATAAACGTATATTGCTGGTGAGATTCTCAAGCCACAAAAACATCAGAGCTGAACAGAGAATGTCATTTCATCCCTGTTCTCAGAGTGCAAGTGCCAACAGCCTTTCAGAAACTAAAATCAAGCCGTCACAAAATGCTTTACGCAGTAAACAGGCCGTAGCTGTTTGGGCTTTTTTGCGCTCCAGCCAAAATAAAACTCAAACCGCATCAAAGTAATTAAAGGATAAGTACAGCCACTGCCGTAGGCAGCAGTAGTAAAACAGATGGATGCAGCACCACAGCTTCAGAGCAGATAGGAGATGCTGGTCTCTGTCCATGCCGGCACCGGGCAGTGCAGAGCTTTTTGCAGAAGCTCTCATATGTGTGCTACAGTAAGAATGGAACATGCCATGGTTCCTTTGTCACTGACAGATGAGACCAAAGCTTTATCCACAAAGCCTTCGTCCCTCTACTACCTGTGCCACTAGCAGTCAGTGAACAAAATGGGCCGTGGGCAGAGCAAGTTGCATGGCATGGTGATGGCTGTGGCAGTGAGTCCTGCAGAGCAGCCAGCCCCTCTGGCAGGCAAGGGGCACCAAAGGCTGCAAAGAGGTTTGCTTCAGCCCAAGCTCAGTGAGCAGCAGAGACAGCTGTAGCCTGCTTTCCTGCTTTGCGTTAAACGTGCTCCTAAGAATGAAGACTTCTTTAGCATGTAGCTTCTGAAGCTCTCCACGAAGAGAGAAATGACCAGGAACCTCGGGATACAGATGGCCTGCACAAAACTGGAACACACAAGGTTTCACAAGCCTCAGCAGGACATCACAGGGCCTGTCAGGGGACAGGATGATTCCTGTAGGGCAGCATCTATTCTTGGCCTTTTCTCATCACTCCAGAACATACGATATGCTGTTTGACACTCAGCCACGATGACTGACACTTCTAGACTGCTATTGAGTCTTTGATGCTATTTTAATGTTATCCTTGGCAGGATAATTCCTTTGAATTTGGAAAAAAAGAAAAGCTTTGAAAACTTTCAGACACGTCAGTGCTGTTCTTCAGGCAAGGCACTGCTATGTACTGAAGGAGCTGCAGTGCAAATGCTCCCAAATCAATCACCGCTGGTTTCCTCCCTGTCCTCACTGGAATAAAGCATCCCTTCCTAGCGTCAGAAAGATGGAAGATCTAAGCTAAGATCACCTAGTCCACACAATAATCCACCCCCAGTGTGCCCACCAACTCATATCCCCCAGTGCCATACCCACCCTTTTGGGGAAAGCCTCCACAGGCGGTGACTCCACCATCTCCCTGGCAGCCCAGCACCCTGAGTGGCTATGGCACAGCACTAAGCCACACTACTACTCTGACCTAGGAATGTTGTACTGGGACAAAATTTAGTTATTTTCCTCCACCCTTTCGTTCTCGCATGTTTTTGCTTATATCTCCAAACAAGTATAATTAGGTTTCTAACTTTAGCATAAATAAAAATAATTAAGAGAAAGCAACTATAAATTATAACCAAGAAAACTAGATGGGCTACTTCCAGTCCTCTGATGCAACCAAGCACTGGCCTTGCTTGCGGGAGAAAATGAAGCACTTTCAGTAAAAGTGAAGGGGCCTAAAGAAGGCCATGCTCCGATACCAGCATGAAGGGGAGAGAAAAATAAATCACACTGCCATCCCCACATCTACAAATGTCTTTCCTGAAGATGATAAATTCAGTGGAAATGCTTTTAATGGGTTAGAATGAGGCATCCCCTGAAAACAGCCAGAGTTCAGCGTCTTTTCTCATCAGGTATGCTATTACTGCCTCCATATGAATAATGGGAAAACTTTAATGGGAAATATTTTACCTATCACAGGCACTGCTGCTGCTAAATGGACTTGTCTGCTACACGATTAGACCAGGCTGCAGCTGATGCGTTGCTACATTTCCTCTGAACTGAAGCAAGGGAAGCAAGTTCTTGTTTCCCCTCCTCTTTGCCACACAAACGCAGTGGCATCCAATCACAAAAAAAGATGATGAAGAAAAACTAAGAACACAAACAAAAAAAATACCGATTAAAAAAGTTCACTTTGAGGTTTGTAACAACTGCAGTTTTCATGTCTGCAATAGCAAGCAAAGTAAGCAGCTGTTGCTGCCCCTTTTTTTGACTACAGTTAAAATGGGGAAAAATGCAGTTCCACAAAGGCTGAGTATTTAGGAGAAGTTTCGACATCTCTAAAATTATTTCTCAGTATTACAATATGCATAACAAACAGGATTCGGAGAGGGAAAAAAGATGCCAAGTGCCACCTTGTGGACATTTAACAAACAGAATTTAATTGTATTTTCTGTTTATAGCAGCCTGCCTTCAGACAACAGGCTGCAGGGGATTTCCAGCACCACTACCCCACACAAAGTGGGCTAGCTGGGGCTGCTGACAAGGGAGCCCAACTGGCAACCGCCTCTGACCCTGTGATGCAGACCACGGTAAGGCTGATGACAGCTCTTTCAACTACCTGTCAAAATAATGCCGTCAAAAACAAATTTACCACTTTCATTTCTCCATTTCAGCGAAAAAGAGCCTGTCAATTATTTATTTAACCCACTCTGCTAAAGCAGAATGCACTGTCAGCTACCCTGAGATGCTGGAACAATGAGATGGGCAGCTCCCTACCATTGCCTATGGGTATGTGAATGCTCTTTTGCTAACAAATCCTGCAAGACCAGACTTAACAGAAATACACTTTCACTGGATGAATCACATCTCCTAGATCCGACAGATGATTTGTCCAAGTAACTTCTACATGAGGACAGTGAAGTCTCAGAGCAATTCAAAGTAATGTCAAGTAACATGAACTTGAACACTGTAATCAAGTTTCCCTAGTGTAAATCCAGACTGGCTCTCATTAGAGATGCTGCTCACTGCTTTGATGGTGGCCATGAGTTTGCTTGGAAGTAGGTAGCAACTGCCCTTACACAAGTCTCAGTCTAGCCAGAAGAAGCCATAACATGGGATAAAATATTAACCTTTCTATATTTCCCTTCTGATTATTCATTTCTACAGTTCCTTCTTTGTCTCCTGTTTTAAAAATCTCCCTGCACAGGGACCAAGCTCACTTCCCATCGCTTGTTTTAGCTGTTCCAAACATTAGCACCTACAACGGCACCAACACTTCCACCTGAACTTCCAGCTAGGGACAACCTCCTGTACTACAGCCTAAAGGCATTCACAAAAATAATTTCTTGACTCCATTTCTTTAACATATCCTCCAAAGGGTAATTTTGAGTGTCTGATTACACAAATACTCTGACCAGTCACCCCAAGAGCAAAAAATCCCAAAAGGATGTTACAGAAGTGTCTTCTAGCTGTAAATTAATCTCTTCCCCTGAATAAGAAATCTGTCCAGTCAAGGTTGCGTAGAGGAGACCCTAAATAAAGGAAGAGCTTTCAAGCACTTCTGAAATACAATCCCTCCATCAATTGCATAATGCCCTAATTTACTGAATCAAGAAGGCATGTTTTATCACTATTATCAAAGCTTGGTTGCTTTGAATGTTTTTCACAACCGGCATTGAAATCATGAACATACATTCACTTTCCTGCCCTAAACTATTTTTTAAATACAGCGTTGTGGTTTTATTAAAAGCTGAACCTCAACAAAAGAGCACAATGCTGACCCTGCCTCCCCATGCATTGGTAAAAATCTGCTGAGAACTTGTCCTCCCTTCCATTTCAGACCAAGATAGCTGCTGTGCATTCATTAGCCTCCTGTGGAAAAACACAAACACAACAAAACCACCCATTAGCAGCCCAAGCAAAAACAGAGAAAATTAAGAGCAGATCTGATTTCTGACTGCTGTTATAAGCAGTCTGAGGATGGACTCATACTCCAAAGCCTGTCTCTCTGTCATGGTGTAATAGACGCTGTTGCCTCTCCTTTCCCAGACTTGACCTGTTTATGTTCTTCGACCATCACAGTTATAACAAACCTATTATGATTCTTATTACAAACAGATTTTTCATTTTCTAAAACAGTTGTCAATAACACAAGCCATTGCTCATGCAAAAATATGGCTTGTGTTTGCATTCTTATTTCCAGAACAGATGCAACACATCAGCGCTCATGGCTGGAAGGAGAAGGGCAGACTACCAAAGTCCTCTTGCCTGAAACTAGGATCACTTTACAGTATTATAAAAGAAACTCCTAAAACACTTTATTGGCAGGGTCAGAGGAAGGGAAATGGACACAATGTGGTGGAATGCCTTTTCTTGAGTTAGAACGAGGTTTTTTCCTCCAAACGTCATTCTCCAGATGCTGTGAGCTTTTGCCCAATCCAAAAGCTGCAAGTATCATTTCTTACATCTTTCTGTACTCATACAAAACCTTCAAGAGGCCTCCAAAATAGGATATCCCATGTAGAGGAGATGAAAGCCTCACCTTCCTTTTTGGCAATTTCATGGCTCACCAATATAACTACAGCAAAAAATATCTACCAGCCTCTCCCTGTTTATAGCATTAAATACATCTTTTCTATAAATCTCCTTCTCTGCAGATTCACCTGTGGCCCTGGAAGCACCAGGGGGCGTGAGAGATGTCCTTCATTTGTCCTCAGCTCTTGCTACACTTTGAGGATGAAGGCTGAGCTCTGCAGATGAGGATGAGCAGCTCAATGCAGAGCTTGGCCACTGCCCAATGGGGAACAGGAGAGCTGCCTGCAAAGCCATATATGATCAGAGCTCGAAGGTAGACCCCAAGTCTTTTTTTGGGGGGTAATCCCACTTTTTTCTTCCCCTCCTCCTCCGTGTGCTTAATTTGGATGGCTTCTTACCTCTGTTTTGAACTTTTTTCTGGGCTACTGACTCATCCTTACTGGAAGCAAAAGCCCATGGCAACACCCACAAGCAAAGAGAAGACTTTGTGCTATGGAACATGACGTCTAAATAGAAAACAAGAACAGCTGCTGGCAAGAGCAGCAGAGGCTCACAAAGACGAAGCTATTCTATAGATGAAAAATTGGTAAACCTCTTCTTGAGTCCCAGCAATCCAACAATGCCCCAGGCAGCACTGCCTCTCTGCATAACCTCCTCTGGTGTACTTGCTCTACTTCATAGAAAAAGCTTCACTGTGGCAGAACACAAGAACAAGCACGTGGAAAGCCGTAGGATGTGACAGATTACACTACAGATTCCAGTTTAAAAATGGTTCTGGCCAACCTACGTGGCTAGATGGGGACAGCTGCACAGCAGAATGCTGCACACAATTGGCACAGACTGCAACCTAGAGGATTTCTGCACAGAAACAGGGCAGATGCTAACAGAGTTTTGAGACACAGTGAGACACAAGCACTCTGTTAGAGCAGCCTGTCACCCATTACCCCAGACACATCCAACCACGCCATCTCCCAGCAGCACCACATTCTCTGATCCTGCTTCAACACAGCTGGGCCACCAGGGCCACAAGTCACCTGCTGCCAAGGCTGAGCCTGCAAGGAGCAAGCTGGGGCAGAACCACCACCCTGGGCTGGTGTGGGGTCAGAGCTGGCCTAGGGTGGGTGGAGGGGTCGTTTGCCACTGAAATAACATTCAGCACAAAGTTCCCAAGTATCTTCCCGATAGAAAGAACAATCATTTCACCTCATTGTTACGTTTTGAAATATTTCTCCACTCCTGTTGAAACTCTGAAGATTGTTTCAATGCCTTCAAAGTCACATTTGTAAACATACTCCTTGGAAATCCTGAAAAGGAAATCAGTAAAATCAATAGCTGTGTCAAAAGCGTGCTTCCTTTATTGGGTGTACATTCAGACAGCAAGGCAGAGGTGAAGAAGAGCTATATCCTGTTGGGTTTTTTGTTTTGTTCTCCAGTGAAAAGCAATCCAACTCTGCACTGAAGCACCGTGTCCAGATTCATATGGAAGCCATAACGTGCAGATGAATATGTATGGAAGACTGCCCCTACCAAATAATTATCAGCAGCTTTTATAGTCTGCTCTGGCTTGTATACTTACCAGATACTAACAGCACTGAGGAGATCCTGCCACGTGAGAGCCAGGAATTATTAGGAACTGCACTAACAATGGGTTTGCTTTTTCTGCCCATGCTATTACTCCATATTTCAGTCCCCCATCTACTCTGCAGGCAGCATAACTTGGTAGCTCTTTTCCCATTGCTGCAGCAGTGCTCAAGACTTCGTTACCTGGTGCCCCATTGTATCTGCTACATAATTTAAATGGTTGCAGTTGTGGCTCTGCAGGCTACTGTAGCACAATGCCATGCAGTGAGCAACCAAACAACTCCTGTACTTAGGAAACAGTGCTTGACCTTTACTTCTGGAGTGGGAATTTCTGCTAAGCTGCCCCAGGAACAAACAACATTTGGTGAGCACGTTTTCCAGAAATTCTGAAGTGACTTCAGAAATTTCCTTCTTTTTCTCACTCAGATACAGGAGGAACAAATATTTTGAATGCTGGAAAAGCCAAATGCCCATCAGCTCTTCCATGCTGGCAGAGGTTGTGGCACATCACACTGCAGGCTGCCCAGCTGGAGGCAATCAGCCCTCCTCACAAGGACTAGCATTTAGATTTAGCAGACCAAATATTTCAGTGACTTTGAATTACACTCTTCCTTGTTTCAAGACAGATCTGGAAAGGCAAAATCTAGAAGGCTTTCAATTTTCTGCCATCACTTATAAAGATGTGCAAGATGGATACAATCCACTGCACTGAAATTACAAATCCTGAGCGTCTGCAAAACCCTCATCCAGGAGCCTTTATGCCAGTTAATGATTACATTGTTTAAATGCTTGCAAAGCACTCTGGGCAGCTCTTGGGTTTGTCTAGCTATGCTTTAGCCGAAGCCTGCTTCTGTGGAACTGCACGATCTGTCCACAAGGTGGAGCAGCTAAATAGCTCAAGATGTGAGCACTAAACCTCGAGTTCAGCAAGAAAAGAAAATCATCTGTCAGGGAAGGCGCGTACAGAGAAATTAACTGTGCTCCTGAAGGATTACGATACATGCATTTTCATGTGGCACAAGTAACATGACCTTCCAAAGAGTCTGTATGAGGCTTATGTTCCGAGTTTACTGATTAAAACGGTACTTAAGTATAGTATTCTATATGCAAACACATTCTGGACACTGAGATATGCTTTCTATCACATAAAAATCTGCATCAGCAGAAGCTGGGAACTCCTCCTTGATCTGACAACTCAGAGGACCATCTTCCTAGACAGTGCCAGGTGAGATTCCATGCTGTGCAGATTGCCTCCCTGCATGAGCAGCTCATAGGCAAGGAGGAATGGGATGTGAGATGATTGCTATGGGATAAAAGGGTGACTGCAGGAGGGGACAAATTCAGAGGGCTTGTGCTGTAGCTGGCAGGAATTAAAATCTTTCCTTTTTCCATTTTATTTATCTGCATAGTCTTTCCTCTCTTCCTCAGTTTACTTTGGTTTACTTAAAAGAAGGCAAAGGGATTATTAAACACAATTCTTGACCTAATTCTACCCTCTGGTTCCTGGGCAGATGCTTTGATATATTCTAATAACAACAGATATATTCCTGGAGAGCACAAGGCACAGCATAACATTTTCTGAATCAATCTTTATCACTCTGACAACATTCCACAACCCTTTATTAATTACACATGGGCACAACCAGATCTGACCTTTACAGCTTCAGCACTTATCTCTATAATATTTCCTACAATATTCACAGTTATAGAAAGCAAAGTTTTACACTAGCCGCTGCCTGAAGCACAATTTCAAGCACTAAGCTGGGAAGCCACGGGTGAAATTTTTCTACCTCATTTGTAAGCATCAGTGTCGTTTTTCTAATACTTTGATCAATAGGTACCCATGTGCCAGTTAACAGATCCATCTTCTTTTCCCTGCTCCTAAGTAGGTTTTTGTTTCCATTTTTCCCCAAGACTGCATTGCCAGCAGAAGCTTTTCAAGGTTGCTGTCCTTACTCGCTTCATTAGGTCTTACACATTAGGTAGGGTTAGCACAGCACCTAGGAGAAAATAATCTTCTGATTCTCAGCACTTGGACAGTCTCCTTCCCACCTACATGAATGGGATTTGGAAGATCAATCAAATTCACCTCTAACACAGTTTCCATCCACGTTTAATGAATCATCTTCACTTCTAAATCTTGCTTAAAAATAAGAAAAACAGAAAAGACAGACAAAAAACACTGCTCTTACCTATAGTTTTGTCTAAATGAATACTTCTAAGTTCCTCTCATAACTGAATGTTGACATGCTTAAATCTCTCTTAAAATCAGTTGGCCTGAGACTACTGTTCACCTCACCGCTCGTATAATCCCTGTAGTGATAAAAACCCTATCAAAAACGCACCGATTCCATGAGAAAACTTCCACCACCTCTTTCTATGCAGGAACAGACTGAAGGTACATTCTTCTGGTACAAACTGTTTCTTTAGTTACCTTACTGTTGGTAAACGCTCGCCATGACAGCTCGCCATAAGTTTTAAGAGCAGTTCAGGGCTACACGGGAGAGAACAAGTTGAGTTGTGCACCACCCGTTTACCCCATTCTTAGTGGCTCTTCACAGGCAGCAATAAATAAACACATCAATTTCTGAGCACTTCCCACCCTGCGGTGAGAACCCACGGGCATAACCTGTAGGTAAGCCATCTTGAGAGGAACTTTGGCTTTCCACGTTCCTCTCACTAAGCCAACCAAGCAGGAGAACTAGAAGTCTTTCCCACGCAGGCAAAACGCTCATTTAGAGAACAATGAATTGATTTCACTTCCATACAGTACCTTAACTTTAAGACTGTGACAATGGAAAAGACGTGTTTTGCCAGCAGAATCACAGCCCACCTTTCAGGGCAGCAGCGATGAGACAGTGTGGTTTGCATGGAGAGCAGTAATCACAAACACACAGAACTGAAAACGGTCACTTGTTCATGAGCACCTCAGCTACGGAACCATCTATTTCCAAAGGTTTGCCCCACACTCACAGCAACAGACAGATTCATAGAGGGTCACTTCTGCACAGTTTCACATCTCCTTTCTTACCACCAAGGTACAGGAGAGGAGTTCTCATCCACTTGTGTGCTCTGAGCAGAAAGGCAGTGACATAAACAACTAACAATAAACGTGGTCAGGAAGAGCTCCCCTAGCCATTTGGAGACATCTTCCTCAGTCCACACAAGGCAGTTTCTGAGCAAACAAACAGAAAGTGAACAGACAAGCAGAAATGCACAACAAAAAATTCTTCCAAACAACGCTGGCTTGCTTTGAACACTTCTTGGGACACCCAGAGAGAAAGCACTCTCAGCAAACAGCTGTAGCAATAGCAAAACTTCCCATTTCCTTTTTTTCCTCCACATGTTACCTCTCCCACACTTCAACTGTCCAAGCAGAGTGACAGTACACACCTCAGCTTTGCCTCCACAGCATCCCATAGGTCCAGCTATTAGCAAATGGGCAATGGGGATTCCAGCCACAGAAACACATCTGTGTGCTCTTCCTCTCTCCAAGAGAAGCCACAGTCAGGCAGCAGAGCAGAACCTGTGGGTCTTTTCCACTGCCTCCAGGCTAAGCCAGGCACGCAGCCTCTGCACACGAAGCCATGGGCTCTGTGCTGAAACAGAAGGGATGGACGCAGCTTAAACTCCATTCAGCTGCTGCAGCAGGCAGGAAGAAATGGATGCAGAAAGGGAAAAAAGGCTGCTGACAAGGCTGTGGTGACTGAATGCACAGCCAGCCTTCTGAGAGCCCCCAAGTGCCACACTGAAGGCCCCACCTGCAGCTACCATTCCAGAGGCTACACAGAGCAGCTTGACATTCTGCAGCAAAGGGCAATCTCTACCAGGAGCAGAGAACTCTCAGCCACGGAGATAAAACACAACATATTCACCCTTCCAACTGCCTGATAACCACAGGTTTGTCTCAAGCTAGAACCTATGATGTCACTCTGCTCTCTAGCCCCGTCCTCTTTTAGAATATGCTTTCACCTACGCACTGCAATCACCATAGATCAGCGTAAAGGGCATGAAAAAGGCACGTTGTAATACTTCCATCCCTCTCCTTGCACTCGCTGTGCTGACACATACACACATTAATTGAACCCACCAAACTGGGTGGATTTTCCTCCCAAGCTGACACGATAACTTATCTCAAGTTTTATAGTCTTTGTGGCACCACCCTATTAGAAGCAGCCCTAGAATGTATGAAATTTGATTCAGATATACCACTGTAAGTTAGAAAAAATTGCACAGTATTGAGCCTAGAATTAACACTTCTCACAGGCAGCCACAACCAAAACAAAAGCTGAAGGTGTTCGTTCACTTTAAAGCCAACAACTTTGGGTCTGTTGTTGTTGCATGTGGAGACAGCATGCAGCAAGTCACAGCAGCTCAGAGGACACAGCAACACACAACACTGTGATAACTCAGTTGTAAGCAAATCACAGCTCTATCTGCATACATTCCTGCTTTAACCCAACTCCCCCTGATGCTCCTGCACTCATAGTTTAAGACATTCTCCTCTGCTTTTACACTTACAAAGGATTTCACATCCATTTATTAACGTATATTAATCTCCTTTGCCACATCCTTCTATTGTCCCATTGTGGATCCTTAGGAGAGTGCAATCATCACATTATTACTCTTTTTTTTTTACCCTTAACAAGATTTTAAGACCTCGGCACAGCGGAACCCCCCGCTCCATCTCCTGTTTGCTCATTAGCTTTAACACGAATCAACGTCACTAACAGCAGATGTGAGAGCACGCGCAAACCCCTGGTTCAATTTCCTTTGTAACGCAAATTTATTGATAGCAGAACGTCGTTATTTCTATAAAATGCACAGAAGCAAAGAAAAATAACCCAGTAAGTGTAAAAAAAAAACAACAGGTGCTTGAGTTACAAAGGTCACAGAATCATCATAGAACCGCTTGAGCCAAAAGGGGACTCTTACCCAGCCCAACTCCCCCGTTAAGAACTTCGTTTAAAAGCTCCAGTTAAAACACTCGTAACTTCACAGCCTTAGACCGCACGGACACATCAGCTACTCACCGCGGCAAACGCGTGTTGCCTTCAGCAGGCGGTGAGCTCGGCCCCTGCAGGGCCTGCCCCGCCCGACACGGCCGCCATCCGCAGCCGGGCCGGCAACGCGCGGATCCGCACGGCGCTGCAGCAAACCCCGCGCCACGGACACCTCCCCGGCCGACAACTGTTCTGCAACACGTGCCGAACTTGTTGTCGGGTAGGGCTGGCGTGCCGGAACAACATAACAGGTGCCAGCTCTTCGGGAAGAGGAACGAAATCACGCTCGTTCTTACGCGGAGCTGCATCAACCCGGACACCTCGGGTCGCTCGCTGCCATAGAAGCGACGCCCGGCCGTGCCGCCCCCCGCGCAGCTCCCGTACCGCCTAGAGGCGCTGCCGCCGCCACACCGCTTTGCTCGCCTTGTGGCTTTCAGCAGCACTCGGTGCGCGCGTTTGGGCAGTGCGTTAACTGCGAAATTAAGACCACGCTTAATTACAGAAGCCCCGCACTCAGCAGCCAAATCACGGCTCTTCCGTTTTCTCTCCAGACCCCCTCGAGCACACGGAACGGAACCGAGCCGAGCCCCACATGGCTCCGCACACACCCAGCCCGCCGCTCGGCGCAGCGCGGCCCCCCGTTTCCTCCCGGCTCAACTTTTACCGCCGCCGTGCCCTCCCCGCGGCCCCCGCCCCTCCCGGCCCCGCCCCGCCGCGCCGCAGACAATGGGCGCGGGCCGCTACTCACCGAACAAGGTCAGAGCCATGGCACACGCGGGGGCTGGCCGGCCGCGACGGGGCTGGCATTGGCGCGGCGGCGCTTCACGGCGGCGGCAGGGCGCGACCGCAACGCCCGCGGCCGCGGAGCTGCCGGCTGCGGCCGAGGAGAAGGGGATGAGGGCCGCGAGGGGCCGCCTGGGCCGGGCGCAGCCCCGCTCCCGCTCCTCCCGCCCTCCCTGCCGCCCGCCCGCGCTCTCAGTGCGGCCCGCCGCCTCGGGGAGCCATCTTGCGCCGACACACGACCCGCCTCCCGCCCTCCTGCCGCAGCCGGCGGGGCCGTTCCCATGGCAACGCGGCCGCCCCGCCGCCGAGGCACAAAGGAGCGCCGGGGCCGGGCGGCAGGTGCGGAGCCCCGGGCAGCCGCCGCCCCGAGGGGCGAACCGCCGGCCCTTGTCCTCCGCCCGCCGTGCTGCAGCGGGCTGCGAGCTCCTGGGACAAAGCGCTGCGCTGGAGCAGAGCGGGAGCTCGCTGTACCGCAGAGCGTTCTCCTCGCGGTCCCAGCGGAACCCCCCTGAGGACAGCGGCCGACAGCGGTCACCCTAAACTGCAGTAAAATCCATCAGGTGAAAGGAGGGCATTACATTCTTACCCTGAGAACAAACGCTTACAGCAGGGGTTAGTTAGCACACACGGCTGGGTGACCTGATGGCTTCGCACGGGACCGTCTGTGTGAGGAAAACACGTGTTGCTTGAGCTCAGCAGGGCCACGGGATACACTCCACGAGGAAAAACACTTTAAAAGGTAGTTGGAGAGCTATCAATATATCAAAACATGTTTTTATATGTTTTTATGGCCAAGCCATAAAAAATAACATCAACTTCCCCTCAAGTTTCCTTGAATTGCACGCAGCTTTTTCTCTGCCACTATTCCAGCATCTTTTTCTAATGACTACTTGCATATACTAGAAACGTTTCCTTGTCCAGAGACAGTTTGACACGTCAGGAAGAAATCAGAGGCACAAATCAAGAGGAAAAAGCACCCAAACAGTCCAGAGTTCTCTAAAGCGAAGGTCTCTTCTCCCACACCTTGCTTTTTGCACAGGCCTAAAATCATCACGGCTATTCCCACATAACAACAGTATCTTACAATTGCATAATACCTTATGGAGCCAGCACACCTCAGAGCACTGGCAATAGGCAAAAATGTCTTAGCAACAATCCTGGGAATTTCCTCAGCGAGCACTACTGAGGCACCTTGCCATTGCTTCACAGGGAAGCAGGGATGATCTCCTACATAGGAGAAATTTCTCCTATCGTTACATTTGCCTCCTGGTAGGAACAGTCAGGGTGTAGTATGGAGGCTGTACTCCCTGGAAGAGCCATACAGACACAAGATGCTATTCTCCGCTCCACTCCTTGACCTTCAGCTGCTTTCTCACCTCCTCCCCTGAGCCTCACAGCTCTTTACATTCCAGAGGCAATTACTACTGCTTCATTCTCTGCTTTCAGTCCCCTTACTGGGATTTAAGGCTGGCTGCCAGTGTCTACCTCTCCACTGTGGCCCCTGCCCCTTGCTTCTGATGTGGGCACAGGGTGCAGCTCGCTACTACCCACTGTTGTCCTGCCTTGATACATCGGCTTGTCTGAGGGTCTGCTACAAACAGTGCCTAATTAGCAGACATTTATTCTTCAAACCTGAACTAATTCACTCATCATATATTGATAAATGAGATTTTAAAATTAATTACGGACATTTATAAAGATATATACCCAACCGTAAAGAAAGGTTTCCAAGCTTGCAAATCCAATATTACGTGAAGGAAAATAAACATAAATTAAAGCCGTCCCATATTAGTGGGGAACAGTAAAAGCAAAGGCGTGTTGAAATGTTACCTGATGAATAGGGGCAGCATCTCATGGCAGCTGCCCCTTGGCTGCAGGAGGGCAGTTCAGCAGAAGCCTAATGCGTAACTGCTGGTGACCACGTTACCCAGCACCTCCACGGCTCCTCTCCTTTGCAGCGCAGCATTTCCCCCCTGGAAAAGGCAAGGCAGGTTTCTACCAGTTGCTCAGTGAGATAACTCAGTCGTTCTACCTAAATTACAAGTCATCAGTAAAAAGTTGGAAGACTGACTGCTAAGCTTTCTTAAGCTTCCTAGTTAAAATTAACGTTCAGTAAGCACTGCCACTTCAACGTAACAGCAAGTCTACCACAAATACAGAGGTGTTACTGCATGCTACCAGTATCTTGAATGCTTCTTGCTTTGAGGAGAGAATTGACATTTGAACTTATCTTTCCAGTGCTCTTCATCACCAGTGGCCAAGTCATTTAAACAGAACATTACCTGACTCTGCACAGCACAGAGAGAGACAGGAGGCCGGCATCAAGTACAGCAGCGATCGGCAACCTTTGCAAAGCAGGCATAGTCAGCATCATGCTTACATCAGTGCTAGTCTGGGGATTTCTATGGCAGTAAAATCTTTTGTTTTATTATTATTCTTTCCTTAACTGTCAAGATAAACGAATCGCATCTAAGCAATTTGCTCCCTTTAGATTGATGTTGTGAGACATAATGTCATTTTGGACTTTGATGGCATCAAAGAGAAAAGTTTATTCTCCTCTATGCTGCAGGAGCAGAGCCCTTTCCAAGACACTTCTTTAGGACTTTCACATTATGGCTCCCACTTAATGGGATTTCCAAGGTGTCTGCATAAATGTGATGAGAATTGCATCATGAGCTACAGGTGGCACACAGTAAATACTACCTACGGCTCTTGAAGAAATTATCTTAAGCTTTGATGTAATTTCCATTAAAAATGTGCACCCAAATTACATTTCACAGCCAGCTTTCCCATGCAACAGATGACAACAGCAGCAAGTTACAGTGCTCACCTTTGTCCCCTCTTCACTTCAACACCAGTGATGCACACAGCACTTAAGATGCAGGGCTGGCTGTAATGGAACAATTCCTTTTGCTTCCCAGGTAAGTGATTCTTCTCTGTCTTCCAGTTCAGAGGTCACCTGCATACCAAGAACCACCTCATACCCATCTTTTCCAGGCTTTCACCTTTAGTCCTTTTTGACTTTAAAAGCAGCCTACTAGTATTCAGAAGAGGATTACAGAAAGGAGGAGAATCAAGTTTTTACAAAAGTAAACAGCGATAGGACAGAGGGGGACAGTTTTCAGCTCAAGGAGAGGAAGTTTAGATTGAATGTCTGAGGGAAGTTTTTCACAGAGAGTGGTGAGGTGCTGCAATAGGCTGCCTGAGATGCCTCCACCCCTGGAGGTGTAAAAGGCCAGGCTGGATGGGGCCCTGGGCAGCCTGCTCTGGTGCCAGATCTGGAGGTTGGTGGTCCCTCCTGTGGTGGGGGGGATTGGAACCTGATGTGATCCTTGAGAACCCTTCCAACCCAAGCCATTCTATGATTCTCTGCGAGCTTTCTTATTGCTCATATGTAAGCTCACTAGCGAGTCTTATCAGCAGATATATATAATGCAAAACCAGCTATTCATTATGTTAATAAAATCCTAGAAAATTCCAGAATTGCTTGTGCTTGCTCAGATGTATGTAAAATGGTATGTTCTCTTATTTTTTAAGAGTCCTGCATATGAAACACATAATATGTTTTTGATTGCTTGTTTTATTAAGTGAAACGAACAAGCTAATTAAAGAAACTCCAGGAAGTGTCTGCTTTCTGTCTCCTAGGGACAAGCCTCAGGCATCAAAGGAGATAATACCGATGGCTGTAAAACACCCAAGTGTGTTTATATTACCTCTAAAACGCAGCTTATAGCTTCTATTTAACTTTCATATTTCCTTTTTATATCACATTTAGAAAGATTCAGGCATTAGTTGAAAGAGTGCTTGTATGCATTAGAAAAAAAAAGGTAATTACGATTTAAAAAACAGAAGGTAAGCCATTTGCAAGGTAGTCTTGGGAATAAACCATTACAATTTTATCCATAAACACCACAGACCAAGAAAAAGCTGGATTCAAACATCTGCAAGATATTTCTAGTCCTGACTTTGGGTCTTCAACCCTCAGCAGATGAGCTCCGATGTGAAGCCATACATTACGCTACAGAATTGACAGTGGTTCTTCATGCAATTGTAGCTTCCAGATCTACTTCTAGATCTACTGGATGGCTTTGAGGAATTGCCACAGGTTTTAAACATTCTCATTAGCAACTGAGAACTGCAGTTGCGAAGTGCCATGTAGAACATCCGCTAGAGAGAAGTATTTTGTACTAAATCTTCAACTAGAAGGTTTTATTCCCAGGAAATGCTGGAAAGCTCTGGTTAACTGCTTTCGGGCAACATTTGTACTTCTCTCTTAGTGCAATTACTTGATTTTCTAATACCAGTGCCCTCAAAATTATTTCTTAGATAATCTGGTGCTGCTGAAGCCATTTGATAACAAAATGCTTTCATTGAAAGCAGCATGGCCAGCAGGCTGAGAGGTGATCCCGCCCCTCTGCTCTGTGCTGGTGAGGCCTCACCTGGAGTACTGCGTCCAGATGTGGAGTCCTCAGCACTGGAGAGATGTGGACCTGTTGGAGCGTGTCTGAAGAGAGCCACAAAAATGATCCCAGGAGTGGAACATCTCTCCTTTGAGGACAGGCTGAGATCTGTTCAGCCTGGAGAAGGGAAGGCTCTGGGGAGATCTGATAATGGTCTTCCAGTACCTAAATGGGGGGTATAATAAGGAAGGAGACAGACTCTTCACCAGGTGAGTTGCTCAAATGGTTTCAAACTAAAAGAGGGGATATTTAGATTGCACATAAGGGAAAAGTTGAATTTGTTTTCACAGTAATGGTGGTGAGGAACTGGAACAGGTTGCCCAAGGAGGTGGGGGAGGCCTCGTCAGACTGGACAGGACTCTGAGCAATCTGACCGAGCTGTACATGTCCCTGTTCACAGCAGGGGAGTCGGACTGGATGGCCTTCAAAGGTTTCTTCCAACTCAAAAGACTTTCAAAGGAGAACATAAAATCTTTCAAACTGAGCAAAAAAAGCAAACACACCATCGGCAGCTTTCAGCTTTGCTGCACATAGCACAGGCAGCTCCGCAAGAAGTCAGGCTAACAGCAGCAGAGCACAACAAGCACAGAGTAACACTGGAAATCAACTTTCAAGTCCCGCGTTAGCTCTTCTGGCTCACAGGGAGATGGCATTAACTAAAACAACTTCAAAGAGCTGGGACCGAGTGAAGTTCTTCTCATAATGATCTTAAGGAGTTACTGAAGGGATCAATAGCTTCTCCCGTTAAACAAACAAGCTGCTTAAAATGAGTATTATTCCTAAATAGGAGACAAACCGCTCTTGGAAGTAATAGCGGGACTTAATTAGGATTTGAGATTTTCGCTATTTGTTAATTGATCTCCCAGTCTCAAAATAGTTACAGCGAATTGCAGGTTTGCAGCAGTAAGATTCCTCGTGGAGGGACAGAATCACCTGACCCCTCTGAAGCCCTTTTATCTGTGCCAAAACGCGTAATTTATTATGTGGTTTCCACAGAGAGAAACTTCTGTAACTATGTCACCGTTTTGCTGGGGAGAAAAATATGTCATTTCCTTTTTCTTTAGTAATAAAATAGGTGCATCCCTTGATTGTGAACACTTTGCCTATTGTCAGCTAGGACATGTGGAAAGTACCTCACAAAGCAGAAGTAAATTAGCAGATATCCAGGTCCTAAATTGGCAGTGCCAGAAACAATTACTAAGACTTGGTGTGTTATTGATTCTCTTGATAGGACTATAAAATGTATTGGTTATTTAGACAACCCTGGCAGCATGAGGCGGTTGTAAGACACAGGGAAAGCTGGCTATCATTGTGATGGTTGTGTGTGACCATAATTGCAAGTGAATGAGTGGGTTTCTGCTCCGAGGTGCCACAGCAATGCACTATGCTACATGTAAACCTCATAACCAGCACCCATCCTATCCCCTGGTCACCCCTGTTCACTCATGGAAGATGCAGCTGCATTGTAATTCTGGTCTGGGAGACAAAATGCCCTTTTAATGCAGAAAATCCTGTCTCTTCCCCCATCCCATTGCTTCCAATGACTTCTTCCACCACCCACACAGAGCTCCTGAGCCCTGGGCCACCAGGCCCCACTCCTCTGCTGCCCAAAGAGACCTGAGCTCCCGCTGGCACTCCTAGCACTCCCACCACATACCTGGGTGATGTCTGTGGTAACAGGAAAACACAGGAACAATAGATGGAGGAATTCAAACTGTGTGTGGAAAAAAAACAGATGCATAAACACAAGCAAAACAAGCCTAACATGATGTAGAGCAAAACCACCAGATGAAACACTGCTGCTGTCTGTAACATGGGAGTGTCCCCATGGGCTCAGGCAGACTGATGGGTTCAGCCCCCAGACCACAGTCACAGATACATTCAATATCATTTCAGGAAAAAGGCATTCCCTGTTCATGCTGTAATAGCACAGTTATTAGATATCAGAGGCGGGCTCTTGGCAGTGGCCTTTTCTGAGAGCTCCCTGCCCAGAAAGAGATGCAGAAGTGGTTTCCAGCATCTACTTATATAGCATCAGCCATACTAACAGTGCTGCATACTACCACCACCTAACAGTGAGACGCAGCCTGCCAGCTGTGCTTGGAAGCATATCTGACCCTTAAGAGGGGAAAGCTCAGCTACTTGCAGCAGGACAGAGGAAAGAAGGGAGGGAGCGTTCCAGAAGCACCGAGACAGGCAGTGCTACCCTACAGGTGCTGCTTCCCAGCCTCTTCTGCCTCTCTTGGGTACAGGAAAATACACAAAAACTCTTTGAGAATATGAAGAACGTATTCGCTCAAAACCATTTAGCAGTTACCACTAGATGGCATTTTGCTCCTGACAAACTAGGAACTCCCACATTTTGAATTACTCGTCACAGACAGCGGGAAATAGCAGAAAATGAAATTACTTACCTCATTTGGTTAATAATTTATTATCCACCCTCTCTATAAGGAAGACATCACTAATACAAGATAATTTCACTTGCAGATTTATAAATCCCCTTGAACTGTAGACTGCAGCTCCCCTCCAGCCCCCTCTGCATGGTGGGTGAGGAGCAGAGCTGCAGCCAGCACTTACCAAAAATCTCTGCCACGTTTTTAAATGAGGCACAAATGCAAGCCAGCCCTCAGACTTGGAGCAGGCACGGACATCTGCCTGAAATGCTTTGCTCCAGTAACTGCTCACTGCATTTCCTGTGTTATTTTTGGATAAAGCCTCAATACAAACTGCAGTACTAAAATAATTCCCACTTAGGACTAGAGCTGTTACAAGCCCCAGTTACAGACGTGATACTCTGAGCCAGGTCACTTGCATTTCAGTGAGGAGAAGCAAGTTCTGATGGACAAGATGACATTTCCATTCTCCATCTTTGCATGGTAAAACACAGCTTGCACAGAGGTGCAGTGCAGATGTACTTCCCACACTGTGGAGTGCAGCGGGGGTGGTTTGTTCAGTGTCCACAAGCTGCTCAGTACCGGATGAAAACAAAACCACCTTTCCTTTAATGCACATCAGTACATAAGACTGAGAGGTGAACTACCAACTTTGAAGGAGAAAGACTAAAGTACGTTTAATTCTTACTTGTGGAATGTCAAAACAACATCAATAAACATAATTTAATGTTGCTTGTATGCAAATCTATGCAATATCATGGCGATGTTTTTTCTCATTAGATGATCCTAAGTACCACTGCACTACGTGCAATTTGTTCAACAGTTAATCACAGCACAATTCAGCAGCCTGAATACTGACTGCTGCTTAACTGAATATCAACATGGCAACACCGCACAACCTGCAAAGCAAAGGAATGCTAGAGGGGACAGGAACGAAGGAAGGGCTGCCTGCTGGATGCCCAGGCTCAGCTAGGCTGCAATGAGTTCCCAGGCAAAACAAGGGACAAAATAAAACCAGTTTCTGGATGCAAAGCATTTCTGGTCAAAAGCAATTCCTGAACCAAACTCTTTATCTACTACATAAAGCATTTTCTATGGCAGAGAATAAAGTCTCAGCTCTCCACAACATACGACCTGCTTAGACAGAGCTGATATCCCTCCTCCATCCAGCATCTCTCCTCAGGGCTTTACATTAGCCCCACAAAATTGCCTTCTAGCAAACACTGTTTCTGCAGTTACTTTAATTTTCCACTGGAATTCTGAAAGGAGAAAAAAAAAACCAATCCCAAAACAAAACCCCCAAAGATATCTCACATGTGCTGTCTGAACAACAAGTAAGGTGCAATCATAGCCATAGAATAGCTTGAGTTGAAAAGGACCTTAAAGATCATCTGGTTCCAACCCCCTGCCAAGTAATGTAAAACTGCACTCCAACGTGCTTCAGTAATGCTAAACTTTCAGGCTTTTTCCTCCATGTTTGGTACACACTCAGTGCATCTGAAGCACACATTTCACATCAGCTCTTCACCTTCAGCACCAGCAGCCACAGCCATCAGCGCTGCTGCTGACAGGGGAAGGTACCAAAATCCCTAAGGGTGGAGCCTCATGGCAGCATTCATCCCACAAATGCTCATCTCATAGATTTTTGAGCACCTGAAGATCTAAATTGAGAAAATATTCAGGCAAAGGCGTTCCTGCTTACACTGAGCCACTATGAGGCTCTGGGTACGTCAGTGACTTCTGAGAAGTGCAATTTTGAGTTACAAGAAAGAAGAAACATAATCTGTGTGTCCTGAGCCACTGAAGTCCCTCACATCCAATTTCCCTTTTCCTAAATTACTGTTTACCAGCAAGACAGAAGCACAGGTGGTGATTAGCAACTGGTTAAATCATGTTCTCATCTCTTGCTTGGGAAACGTTCATTACAGAAGTTGCTTCAGTTTATGTTAAATAGTTCTTAAAACTGTGCTGCAAAACTGTAAGTGCCTTTGTATTGGGTTAGTAAAGACATAAAAAGAAAGTTCTCTACAGGTTTGTGCTTACACCAGTGTAACTATGCCAAGGCAGTGACATTTAGGCAGACAAGATCCCCAGTATGTTATGATCCTTGTGGCTGGCCTGCTCTATCAGCCAGCTCCGTTAAGTGGGTGTGTGCACACTTACCTGATAGGTGAAGGCAACAGCAAGAACAAAAAAATCCCACAAAACCCACACATGAAGTTAGAAGAGCAGGCAGACTCTGCACGTCCTCACTGCAACAACACAGCACTGCCAGGCGTCCAGAGCAAGGAAAAGGCCAGAGCTCATCACAAACTGTTACTTGTGCTTTACAGAGAATGTAGAAGAGAAGCATCCCAAGGAAACCAATGCTGTGACATACGATAGGCAGGAACAGCAGCCACAACTATGCTGACAAGTCGAACTGCGCTCCCATTGCGTGGTAACTGGCAGCAGAGCTGTAACAGATCCTTGGATAACAACTTTTACACAGCATGCAGGAGACTGCTGTATGATTTACAGAAGTAAAAGGCGTTAAGTCCTATTAGAACAAGGGCTCCAAGAAGTTTGGGTAAACTGTAAGAGACAGCATAATGAAACCTTTCACGTATCCACACATACATGAAAGTCACAAAATGTGACCTTACTACCTTGACATCAAGTGTTAAAGAAGTTCCTATCGCACAGTGAAACATATGGCATCTGTTCCTCGTTTACAAGGATTATTTTTTTTTTTTTCCAGCAAATCATTCACTCTTTAAAATAACTGGTGAAAGGGATGCAGAAAACAGGAAAACTAAAATATTGGCTTAGTTATGAACTTACTGCCATGCTGACTGTAGTTTGCTGGCATTTCATAGCTACCTAGAATAGCTGTACTATAACATATCACATAACCTTTAGGAGCATCTTGCTCAACGCAGTCAAGAGCAATGTGACCTTCTCACTATTTAGCCCAAGTGAGATCAAGACACTTAATAACAACACTGTAAACATTTTGAAGTGACAAATAATCACAGAGCGTATCTTAGGATCAGAGGAAAAGGTTGGTATAAATAAGAAGTGAAACATGCTCCTTTTTCCACAGGAAATAGTTAACAAGCTGTAATGACGTTTTCTCCATTTCATTTTTGCAGCTGCTAATGCCAAAGGCTCGTTCTCTCTGCTTGTCTCCCTCTCCTCCTGATGAGAACCCGAGATGTACAACCTGGATGGGATTTTTCATTTCACTTCTAATGATAATAAAACCAAAGGAGCAGCTCTCTTGAATTGCTCAGTTTCTAAAAACATGTCAGCCAGCCCAGGGGTTTCTCAGACAGCATTCTGCCTCTGTAATGGTCCAGGATGAGCAGTTCAGATATGGGGAAAGAAATGCTATTTACGTACCAAGCAAATAGCAGCCTGCTGCAAAACAAGAGAAAGAACTTCTCAGATAGCAAAAAGAAAACATAAGCTAACATTTGCCTTATGAGTAGCTCAGAAGACACGCATCACAGTATTCAGGCCACCTGGGGACAGACTGCAGTAGACAGATGTGTAACAGCTCACACTCACATCTGATATATTACGCACAGCATAGGCAGGAGTTACACGAGGAAAACTTGTTCCCCTGCAATTCTGCTCCTCTGCAGCCATCTATGTGACAGCTCTCCTTCCTGAAGCTCACCTGCTCTGTGGAATGCTGACTGATCTCCCTAAGCTGCACAGTGCTATCCTTTAAGCTCATTAATCATAAACTGGGAGCACCACCAGGCCCTGTTGGCCAAAGCCAACAAGTACTACCAGCTCCCTACTCTGTGCTAGGGATATTTAAAATAATCACTTCAGAACACTTTTCTGGTTAAATATTCACTCCCGGATTAAATCTGCTACCTGTAGTTTATTTAAAAACCTTTTCCCTACTCTTCTCCCCAAAATGAATGAGAAGTGCTTGGAAAAACATACGCCATTATAAAAATGAGAACAGATGATGGACAGGACTTTGAGCGAGGTTTAAAGCTTGTTATAGAGTTAGTATAGCCAGGGAAGAAGCAATGTGCAAAACCAAGAGATTCCACACTAAGTATATATATATATATATATATATATATATAAGCACTTTCATGGGCTGATCATTCAGAAAAGTCTTTTGGAGAGAAAGAAAGTGAAAAACAGGAAAGGTTGTACATTTTGGGAGTTAAGAACACTTAAAAAACCCTCGCATTAAAAACAGGAATTACAAGGACAAGAAATGTTCTCTTAATTAAAGAATAAAAAACTCTGAAAAACCAATTTATTTTTCATGATGGTGTCATCTATATCTACCCGATTCAGTGTTATATGAGGCTGGTGAAATAAATCCTACCACCTATGCGACTGTTGACACTGTGGATAAAAATAAATGTAAGGAAAATATTACTGTAAGCTATCTCACACTTCATGCTCTGCAATGTAAATGAGCGCAGTCCAAATTATCTCTACTGAGGGAGGCAACAGGCAGCACATAAATGCAAACAACCTTCATTAGACACATTGTCATGAGTATATTAATCATGTCAAGAAGCATTGCTGGAGTTTCCTTCAGCACAATTTAACATACCTTACTTTATTAGGATGCACTTAATTTCACCATGTTTTCTCCTCATTATCATTTATGATGACCAATTAAAATGTTTGTATCTGCCTCTAGGCAAATTACTTTTGTAATTTCGGTAGCTGAAATCACCACTCATCCAACACTTGTCATCTACTTCCATCAGTCTAGTATCTCCATATCTTTATTTGCCCAGCCTATATTAGCATTTTAAAAAGAAAAAAGATTACTTGGATTGGATATTTACATGTAAAATAAGAATAGATGTGTTTTTTTTCTTCCTTCTTTTTTTTACAGTGGAGACAGGAAAGAGTAGCTATTACTTTCCTCTCGGTTGCCCTCTGTCACACAGTCTGCATGATTCTTCCTTGAAATGATGACCATAATTTGTAGTTAAAGAAAATAGTCAGAATCATAGAATGTTTTGGGTTGACAGAAACCTGAAACATCATCTAGTTCCAACCTCCAGCCACAGGAAGGGTTGCTGACATCAAGGAGATGCCCTGTGTACACTTCTTACAACAGGCTCAAAGTTGCATGCAGTGTAAATGTCATTTCCTTTGTCCAAAAGATGTGATAATTCCATGTACATGGCAGTTCTTTTTTCCCTCCCAATGCCTCCATACCATAGTCCAGCCAAACTATAACTGGATGTGGCACCCCATCTACCATGTCTCCAACATTCATAAATAAGACCAAACTATTTCTCATATTGTAGCAAACAAACACGAGGGTGCAATTTCTACTCAACCTCCCATAACAAAACCGTGAGCAGTTCATATGTTATTTCTTAGCTTCACGTATACGAAGATGAGATTAGGATAACTGAAATGTTAGCTGGAAATTTGGATTTCACACAACACCTTTGCAGTGGCACTCACTGTAACCAGAGATGGCTGAGCAATGCCTGTGATCACCAAGTCGCTCGTGGACTCCTTCTGTGGGTTACTCAGTCTCCTAAAGATATATGGCCGACTCCTCAAAGGGTGCTGCGTGTCAACCTCAAGGCAATGGAATTCGGTTTATTTTCAAAAGAACAGTATGCAGTCTTATTTTCATAACGTTGCTTTGACATCACAGTAACAACTTCCAAATAAACGCTGATAAGGGTAGTGATAAAGAAATAAGTTCGAAGACGCTGCTGCCTTTTAGAACAATTATAATTTCATTAAAATAGGAACATAACTTAAAGATAGATTTTATTCTCTTTGATGATTTACTCATGCAAACTGCACATAAAAGAAAACAGTACAGTTTGTGAACATGTCAAATGTAAAGACCCAAAATGCTAAGTACAGAATTAGTGTGACATACGTCTCCAAACAGAATCCATGGTAGTACGGCTAATAACTGTTGTCTATTTGCTGAACACAGATTTTAATGGTTCTTTTTCCAGACCCACTGTTAAACTCATTAACTGTTTGCATGTCTCCTATACACTTATGAAGACTTATTTTACAAGCGTGATAGTTGTTATAAAAAAACCTTCACTTATATAAATATGATTTAAAAAGCCTTTGTGTTTAGGAGAGCAAATTATAGCGCTATCAAGAAGGCTTTGCCTCGGCCACCAAAACTACAATGAAAAGTGACTGTAAAGCTTTCCTGCAGAATTCACATTTTGTGCCTTTGCAATTCATTTCCTTCTCACAAGATGTCCATTGTATGTTACCATCCTGGAAATGATCAATAACTTATTGTTTATTCCTGAAATTGGGAACGTAAGACTTCTAAACACATGAGGGTATCAACTCAACTTCCTTAGTTTACAATACAAAATACTTAGAGTCCTTGTTATCTGCATGCTTAAAGCCTTGCGATGATACATATATGACCTAGATATCTCTTTGTCCAGTTTCATTATAGTACGGTTGTATATATATATTGTAGAAACCATGATTTTCCTGTGGATCAATTACATTTTTTTTTTTTAGATTTTAAACTGAATCAAATAGAAATCTGATGGCACCGACACTTAAAAACACGCAGTATAATGTGGAGAAGGAAGAGCAAATGAACTACACAACCCATTATAAATGCATTAAATCTTTGTTATATACATAATGGAATCCTGCTTTACTGCCAGTTGCTACTATGCATCTGTTTTTGCTATTATACAAAGTTTTCCCACCTGAAAGCACACATCTATATTTTTTTTAAACAACTTAATCTATTGTAAAATATTGTACTGTATTTTGAACATGAATACAGAATCAAAATAGATAATGGCACATTTAAAAAACTCAATATCCTACAGATGATTGGATAATGAGAAGAAGTGTACCTACAATCATTTCATCAGAAACAAACTACATCATGGAATGTTAGTTATCCAAGTTTGCACAGTAAATAACATTTTAAAACTGCAATCGCCTATCAGCCAGCATCACATTGAAGGCATCTTTAAACATTCAAGCAAAAGACTGCTGGCATTAACTACTGAACCATTCTCACGCACACACCACACACACCACATTATAATTACATTGTTTCCAAGATACGGTAGATACTGATTTTTTTTTTTTTTCTTTTTTCCACAAGAAAGGTATCAAAATTTTTGCTACTAAAAGATGACAGTGCTTACACAAGAATTAAGTACAAGTTAGCTTGCAAATACAAGACAATGACAAAAAAAAGTCTTGAGTTGTCTGAAGGATTTTAGGCTTTTCTGGCATCCAAAACCATGAGTAAACTCGGTCTGCGACTCGAAAATCCACAAAACATTATCCTACTTTGGAATACTAAGTATTCCATACTTGATAACCCCGTACTTCACAATATGCTTACTGGTTTCAGCTGAACAACAAAGGGTAGTTACAGATACCTATGCTTACTGGAGAAATAAAGCTCTCCTCCCCTCATATTGAAAGTGTTGGAGGGGGAAAAAAAACCAACAACAAAAAACAACACCCAACAACAAAAAAATCTGTTTAGTAACGATCCTCATTTAGGACAGGTATGTGCATAAGAGTACTGTATCTCATATACTGTACTGGCCCTATTAAACAAATTAAAAACCCAACGGTTAAAAAGTCAACCAAAATGCTAAACATAAAATAACCCAAACATTTTTCTCCCAATCTTCTTCCTCTCATAATGTGCAAAACAACAAAAAGGCAAAAAGACTAAAAGCAAATTTACTGTTACTGTCTTTCTCTTGCCTAGTGCTTTATGACCTTGCTCACGTTACAAAGTCAATAGGGACTATGCAGAACTTTGGTATAAAATGTCACATAATATTACTATCACAGTCTGGGGGATGAACTTTAGTAACTCACCCCAATGTTTGTTGAAATAATACCAAATTAAAAATGAAATAAACCACGTTGTACTGTACATACACTTTACACATTAAGCACAAAAATAACTAGTAAACCTAACACTTAAGAGGAAAAAAAAAAAGTCTTTTACAAAGAGACTTCTAACTGGTGTTCTGTCTCATCTTCACCTGCCAATCTTAAAGCCAAATTTAGGTTTGAATTTTAAAACCGAGTAATTTTAAGCTACAATTTCTCCTAGCCGGAGACTGGTCTTTTGTTGGTTTCCCTTTAAAGTCACAAACGAATACCTAAGAAAAGGATGCAACCAAGTTCCTAATCAACTCCCCGAGGGCTGCGCCTGGGAGGGCGGCACCACACCGACCTGGGGAAGCCCGGGCTCCGAGCTCTGGTCCGCCAGCTGTGTGAGCACCGAGGTGGCCACCGCCTCTGCCTTGGAAGTGGAGCTTACACCGTTGGAAGTGCTGACGGAGCTGTGCTGAATAGCTTCTGCGTGTGGGCTGCTTGGCACTGAGATGTCTTCTGAACTGTCATCTTTATCTGCAGCTTCAGAAGAGAGAAACTGGTTTAGTTTTCTTTCCCCTCATAACACAAAACCACTTCCCATGCGACAACAGTCCCCTCCTAAACAATTAGCATTCATGGTATCACTTAGCACAGCAAATTGCAAAACAATCTCATTTTCATTACTTTTTTTTCTTCTTTTTCTTTTTCTTTTTCTTTTTTTTTTTAAGAAAATACTACTTCATAAGCAAAGATGTGGATTGCATCATGGAATACTCAGCAAACAAGAATATTTTCACATCTTCAAAACCATGATTAATACCATATGATTTCCCACCTAGCAAATGAACTGCTGGGTACAGCACTTACGTCGTGCCAATAAGCAGTACCAATGACTGAAAGTGCTACCAGGTCTGCTGCTGCTGTATGAATCGGCCTTAGATTTTTAACAGGTGCCATTCACTTCATCTGCTCAGTAGTCAAGGGACTGGTTCCGTGATCAATCATCACGAATACCCTCTCTGAAAAAGGTGGCATTTATAACCTCATACGTTAGACAATATTTCCCCAAGTTTTCAGACCTCATTCTTCTAACATATTAAAGTTCAGCGACTTCTTCAGTGCACAGATGTCTCTTGTTAGGATTTAAAATGCTTTTTAAAAGTTCTAATATCTTCAGAAGTATCTATTCTTAGTATCTTTAAAAATAATTCACTTTGACTGAAGTGAATTCACCATACAGTTGCCTCCTTTTTATCTCATGACAGAGGGTAAAGATTCAAAAAAAATTCTTACTATGTAAAATTAGAACTTACAAAGTGAGCATGATTTAAAAATGTCTCTCACACAGATGCCCCAGCCATGCTAAAATTATCCTTCTTTTCCCCAGAATTTCAAGTTAGCCAAGACATGATGCAAACACCATCAAACAAAGAGATGAGTTAAAGACTAAAATTCAAAAAAAAAAATCTACTGTTGTTCATACTTTTAATTTTGAGTGAAGATGAAATTTAATTATAACTCTTCTGTACCACTTTGTGCTACTTACTGTTTTTCAAGCCACTGCATAAAGCTTTCGTGAAAAATACTTAACCTGAACACAGAAATGGAAGACTAGGAAGTCCTTTTTAAAACACTACTGACCATTGCGTAATCTAATAACACAGACATACACAGACAGAAGAAGCAAGAACTATTGTGCGTGGCAAAGCAGTTGAACAAAGATTGATTTTCACTAGATTTGTTTTAGTAATCCTCTTCAGATTCCTTGAGATGGGCCTACAAAGTTGAGCTCTGCAGGGTAGAAGAGATGGGAAAAGATGATGCTAACATCATAAAGATACCACAGCCTCACTGCCATACAAAACCAGGATCGCAGCATTAACTAAAGTGAAAACAAGGCATGAAAAAATACTGAAGAAGTTTATGATGTACTGGGGTTTATAGAACATACTGGAAAACTCAGTAAACTAGTAAGTCAAGTCCACAACATGAACATCTTTGAAGCAACCCTATGCACCTGGCTCCTTGCCACTGTTTATGGTCAACCACTTTCAGGCCAAAGAAGATATGTAAGCAAAACAGCTGTATTCCTTTCCAGGAACTACTGCCTGGTTGCTGAACAAGGAAACAATTTCTCTTATACTCCTACTACAAGAGCAAGCTCATAATCATTCTAAAGCATAATAAAGTTCTCAATCACAAGGCTACCTACTTTACAGATGGTGATCTTTTGTTCCAGAAACAGATTTTTCAGATGACCAAAGCATTAGACAGATAATATTGAGGTATATCTACTGACAATTACTTCATGGTAAGATTACATGACAATTGAATACAGCAAGAAGAGAATTATGGTACTTTTGAAATGTGGTCACTATCTTTAGTAGGGTTTGTCCATGCAAGAAAAGGAAGAACATAAGTGAGCACCAATTCAGTTCACACAATTCAACAGGATTTAATCTTTGCTGCACTTAGTCAAGACTTGCAGGATCTGATATGACAACAAATAAAAAGGACCACATGCAAACTTCCTTAAAAACTGAAAGGAATTTTAGTGCAACCTCCTGAAAAATACTGAATTACTAATTATAAGACCAGCACTTTTTTCCCTTCAGACAGAATGAAACAGCCATGAGCAGAATACGTGTAGCATAGTCTCCCCACTATCACACCTGATACTCTTCATCAGACTTGTTTCTTCTATGAATCTCAACCTTCCTATCATCTTTTCTTTTTAGCTGACCCCTGATTTTCTCAGTGGCAAAATCCTCCTTATGCTCATAAAAAGATGAGATTTAAATGCTGAAAGCCAGAGACAGAATGAAGAACATCATCTTTCAGTCAGAGGAAAGAACTTCCATTGTTCTGTGCCTTTTAATGTAAAATAAATGTTTGCAATAGCACCACAACAGACAGGTTCCTAGACAGGCTGACTCACAAAGAGGAGCAAGTATTTTGGTAATGGACCACAAGGTGGGCTGGATTGAGCTGCAGACAAGATTTCTGAAAATACCTAACAGAACACACAAGACTTACAAGAATATATAAAGCACCCCCACAGAGTAGTCAAAACTTGCTATTACTTACTTCTCACCACTGCTTACAGGTGGCTTTCAGAAACGTAAGCAAAGAGGGAGTTGTAACTTTAGAATAAAAACCCAAATAATAATTCCCACACCCAGATCTAATCCCCTGACAATCTCTAGAAATGAAACCTCATGGTAATTGTCAACTACAGAGGAACTCACTGGAAAACTATCACTTCTAGACTTGCGTTTGCTGCATCACTGCAAAGGCATATTCACAATTTTCTGAAGGACTGCTGCCTACACAAAACAGGCTGTAGGAATAACTGATTAGTTTGGGTTATCCAAGGTCTGAAACTGGTTAGTCATCTTCTACTGTTTCTTTACAACCTGAAAAGAACGCACTCTAATTTCATTTAATACCACCTGCCTTACAGTCTCTATTTCTTTTACATTCAATTTTGTATAACTGCTCTTGAAGATTATGACACCCTATTGAAAAATATCTGAAAATTCTTTTTTTCTCCGACAGGAATTTTCACAATTTCTTTTCACAAGTTTCAACCTTCTTGCTTCAAGACCAGAAAAAATAAAACAGAAAATATCTGCATGTTGTGGAAAACTTTTAGAAATAATCTGGTTTTGAAGAAGTAAAATGAAAAATAAACAGACAAGATTTAAATTCTTTGTATATGTTGCAACACTGCAGCGTTTAAAGATAAATTCAGAAGCAGTACTAGCCTTCCTCGGGAAAAAAAACCAAACCCAGAAACTTAAACCATTTGAAAACACAAAAAATGAAACAGTTTTGTTCACAATACCTTGAAGCACTGTAATTATATATATATGTATATATATATATATTTTTTTATTTATTTATTTTTTCTGACCTTCTGTTTTTTGAAGAAGGCACAGGACTTTTTAAATAGTGAAAATATGCATTCGAGAGCAATTTTCAAAGCACAGACATCTTCTATGTTATGCTTTCCTCACTTGCCCTGAGGCAAGAAGGCAAAAACATGCCTGGAAAATTCAAAGGATCTTACAGGATATGTAAAGAGGTGTCAAAAACATCCTGCAAAGCAATAGATTATTTCTGCCTATACTGCATTGTAAGTGAAACCCTATTAAATTGTGGGCTTAGCTGTTATAATACAGTCTCCCTGGTACAATGTAGCACTGTCTCAGCAGTGTACAATACTCAGTGCTGCAGGAGCGCTGTAATCTGGTGTCTACAGTTTCTTCCACAGAGATATTGTTAAACTACTCAATACATTCTTAAGCAATGGAACTTATATGTCTGGATGTAGATAACATGTTTATTGAAAACTAGTTTGTCAACACTGTTTTCATGAACACGTATGTTAGCTGAAACTATTCTTTCCACTCATAAATTACACCACGGGTTCATCAGTTAGCCAATGTATTCCTAGCAGTATTCACATGAAGATGATGTGACAACATTCTGTCAGAGGGAAGTCATTACAACCAGCCTTTGTGCTGAACGTTGACTTTCACACAAATTAAAAAACAAAACTAAAGCAAGAGAAATAAAAAAAAACAAACATCCAAAAGAATCTAAGTGAGCCACGCTGCCCATTTCTGTCCTATTACCAGTTTTCTTCTCAAGTGTAGCCTTTTTCCACGGATTAGTGTTGTAGAACACGTTCATTTTGTTTTCTTTAGTAAATAAGGAATCTTATAATCCTTTTTCAGAGGGCAGAAAACACAGCATTACTTAAAAAGCCCGTCATTAGTATTTCAACAAAGAAATCCTTAGCATATAATTAGCTTGCCAGTTTAAGACTTATATCCCTGAATTTGCATCAAAAATACTTAAAAATGGATGCTTAAAACACCAAAATTCAAGAAACCTGCAGTTGCTCTTTTTTGTTTTGGGGGAGGGAACTGATAGCTTTTTATTCTTTTTTTCCAGAAAATCTTGCATGCATAATGTTATCCTCTAGTAGCTTCTGTATGAAATTACGTTGTGCTGTCAGATGGGAGCCATAATGGCCTCATCCCTGCAGCAATCATTGTTAATATAAACCCCAAACATATTTCCATACTGTTCCAATTTGCTCCAAGATGCTATTTTCTGTCTTGTCAAAATGACTGGAGATCAAAGGACCAAGATTTATAAGCTCAAAACTGACAAAATCAGTATTCTAAATATACGTGGCAAGAGAGAGTTGCTAAATCTCCTGAATCTTTTAAATTAAAAAATATTGCCCATTCTGATGAAACTGCTTACAATGACTACAAGTAAAGATGGTGGCCATTAAGTTTTATCGCAAGCACCTGAGGATCTGTTTGCATGCAATACAAAATGCTCCTTTATTCTCCTGAATTACTGACACTGGCAAATTAAAATGAAGTGGCTACATATGGCAGAAACAATCTTCACATTTACAAATATCCTGAAATACCACTAAATCATAAAAACGAAAGCTGTGGGTTATATATTATGAATGTTGCCTAATGCATTCCCAGCTCAGTTATTTGTAACAAATTTGTGTACAATGGGCAAAATTGGCCATTTATTCTACAGCAGCAGCAGCTGGTTCTGGCACTGCGTATCATATCCAAAAATGAAGTTACAAGTCAGGAAAGCACAATTAACCTTTAAAATGCTGGAAGGATAAAAATCAAATGAGCAGCTTTTACTAAAAATATGTATTAGAAAATGAATGCTAACGGAAGCACTTGGTATTCCTTTTGAATTCCCTTTTTAAAACACCTTGTTAAAAGAGGTTGTTTAATGTGGAAATCAAAACAACCTAGAAGACACTGTACGGTAGGAGGCAGAAACCTGCATCTGATTACTGTAACGGCTTGACTGATCCTGGATGTTACGGTAAATGAGGACAGCTGTCGTATTACCTTTCCTGAAATCTCATTATGATAAAGAAAAAACCCACAAGGACCTTTCTCTGTACTAGGCTAATATAAGGTATACAAAAATGGTTTATCATGTGCTCTTAACACTTTAATTATATTTTCCAAAGCAAGTGTAGTAGCCTACAGTCCATATATGCCAATTACCATATACATTCATTAAACCAACATAAAACTCCCAATGATATACAACAATTCAACTGAGAGGACTTCAGAATACATTCCTAAATATTCCACATTCATTCCTGCCTTATGATAACCTTTGAAATTAAAAAAATCTTCAGTGTAATATTAGAACTGCGCTTCTTATTTTTAATGTTGATTCAGTTCACTTTAGCAGTATTTCACTGACACAGACTAAGGCTATAGGTAATGGAACATTACTCACTATGATAGCCAGATTTCTTCTGCATGGCGGTTACAGGGCAATCTTTATGAGCCAGAAGAAGCTGTTTCAGCTGTGCCACTTCATTTCTCAGCAGGGTGACTTCATTCTAAAGGAGAAGAAAGTTATGTACTTTACCAGGCTCAAACTACACACGTTTTGAAAGTAAGTATTAAGTTTTACAGGATTTTCAGTTGTTCATTTAAGGGTAAATATAAACAAGAATTTTCCATTTGGTGTATGCATAGCAAAAATGTACGCATTTCTTTCACCTTACAATACTTAAAGCTTATCTGAAACTTCATTAACTTTACCATTTTCTTCAATTAGGAAACACTTCTATGGAAAATACAACATGGTATTCAGTTTGCAGACGCAGAGTTCACGTATATTCTCATTCACATGATCCAGCTACTGTAAAACTCTCCTACAGAGTTTTACGAATTCTAATTGGAGTAAATCCACATTTAGCTACTCACATTCAACAGATGCCACAGCCGATAAGACGTATATTTTTTATGTAAGCCTATGCAGCATTGATTTTGGGATCTACATTTGTACGCAGACTTAAAAACGTCACATAATGGAAAATAGTTTAGAAAACGTCAGTTGATTTTCACATTTCTCCTTAAAAATCACATATAAATCAAGTATTGCATGAAGGAATAATTAAGAATGATGACAAAACCTGACGTGTCAGTCTGTAACACTAAAGCGGAACGTAAACTAGCAGACAGCACTTGCAGAATCTAGTGATGGTGTTCATTCCCAGGCTGTGCCTTTCCACTACTGGGTGACCTTGAAGAAGGTCACTTTTCTTCTTTGTGCTTCAATTTCCCCATTTGTAAGATGGAGGACAACGATACTTACCTTCCCTGTAAAAGCATTTGATATCTATGAATGAGAAACGGTACATAACTACATTGACGCTCCAAATTAAGAACAGCGTGGCATGCTGAGAGATTCATTTTTCACTCAGAATGTTAGAAAAAAAACAGAAGGTATATACAGACTCAGGTTATCTGCAATGCTTTATGAGCCTCACATCCTAATGTGTGACACCTTTTCAGGGGTTAGTTTATTTTAAATTTAAGTCCATTCCACTGATATGAAATACCTGCAGTTATTTAAACCATCTGAATCCGTGCGCATAAGTGAAATAAATACTACCCGTGAAGGCATATGTTTATGCATTTGGAAGCAACTTAAAGAAGAGCGAACAGGAAAATTTGATTACAAATAAAATTATGTGTGGAAAAAAAACACATGCAAAAAAAAATCAGATTTGTGTGACACAGCTTTCCTTTGTGCCCTCACCCTGTAATTAGAAGATAATTTTATATCTGCAATATCTTCTTTAAAAAATTATTAAGAACTAATTTTCTGTTCAGTCATTTCACGGTGCCAAACATCCTTTGCAGGAATTTTAAAACAAAAAGAGCTGAGAGAGAGAAATGTGACTCCAGTAATGTTTCTTATAACAGGGAGCTGTGATGACAAAAGAAAAAGGTTGCAATAAGAAAACAAACACATCACATATGAAAGCTCTACTATCTGAACTGTATGTCCTGAAATCCTAGGCTGTTAAGAGAGCACTCTACTTGTGCCTCCAGCTTTCAGTTCTCTTAGTTCACCGTGTTATTTACTGAGGATCCACGTGTCTTTATGCCAAGCAGGCAGCTGCACAGAATTGATACAGAAAAGTGCTGATGCAGTTTTGAGACACTTCTTGATAATGTAAAGAAGCAACAATGTCCAAGAACATGAATCATACTTCTGTTAGTTAAAAGGAACACTGGCAAAATAAATGATCAAACCAGGAAAAAGTATTCAGAAAGTTTCTACTTTCATCTCCCCCATTTAAGGAAGAAATTTTATACACAAAGAGCATAAATAAAAATGAAGCAGCTGTTTACCACTGTAAATAAATCTAGTTTTCATGGAAAATAGTTGAAAAGGCAGCACCTTGCTACAAGGAACATAAAGAAGCAAATATCTTATTATAAAGCAGATTTGAAAAAAATAAAAATAAAAATGAAAGGGCATTCCTATACTAAACTGAAAACTTGAGGTACACTCCCTAAAAACATAGCTAGCACTGTTAATAACATCAACTCTGTGCCAACAGCATCATAGTCCATTTACAAACCATTCCTGAAAGCCGAAAAGAATAAATCCCAGACACACGATATGTGGAATGTGAAGGAAAAACAAATCAATAGCTGCCATTTACATGCTACTAGTAAGAGTCACTTTGGACTGATAATAAAAGCAGGTTGTTAGAATCAACTTCTATATACCTTGCAGTTTTCTTATCATGCATCTGACAATATGACATCCTTCCAGCTCTTTCAAAATATGTTAACAGGTGGTCTTTATGGAAAACAGGCTAACAAGAAGAAACACACAGAACAAACAATTCAGCAGTTGGCACAAAGAAAGACCGAGACTTTTTGCACACATTAGACAAACAGCCCCCTTCATTTATCAAGTCAAGAGCAGGTAGCAGTGTTTCTTTAAACAAGCATGAAATATACTTCACATACTACCTCGAAGAATTTTTATGCTCACACATTTCAGGAGTGCTAACATGGCAAAGGACATCTATTTCCACCTGTACTCCGTTCTTCAAAAGATATTTTCCCTTCTGAATCTCACGGTTTATTGCACTGTATACATGTTCTTCTGCATCTGCCTATTTTCCCTGCATTCAAAATGCATGTGTAATAATGGGACCAGGTTAACCCTTCCTAAGAGTAGGAGGCTGGGCAACATTTGTGAGGTATATTTACCAGGCCTATTACCAGTGACAGGCAGACTTGACAGCTATGGGGATAATGGATTGTGCATTTATTTTTTTATATAGCCTTCCTAAAGCAGCTTCTGTAGCACTAGCACAAGCCACCAACTGCTAAAATAATGAACATCTCTTAAAGCCCAAAAAGATCTGCTAAGGAAGACAGACCATTCTTTTACTACACAGAAATAACACAAACTCACCACTTCATTGACCTCTGAAGTTTTTAAAGTGACAGGGATCAAACAGGGAACATGCTATGGACTTGGGTATCACACACTGCAATAAGACTCAGCAGCCACTGGGCACACATCGTCAATAGCTCCTTAAGAACATGTTACATAGCATGCCATATTCAGGCCAGGCACAGAGGCAACACAACCAGGTACAACAAGTCTCAGATCATTAAACAAGTCAACATATGAGTAGAAAACACAAAAAGAAAACAATAAATGTACTTCAAAAAGGTGGAAGCATGAAATAACATATGTAGTCCATAGCAGACTGATAAAGGCCAATCTAATATATTATAGACATAATTTTACTGAGATCTTAATTTCAGTAAAAAAAAACAAAACTGAATAAATTCCATTTTCATACACAAATTCATCTACAGAAAGCTGAAAACTGTGGAATAAAAGAATAAGTATCAACCAACTCAATCTCTTCAAATCTGTATGTACTGCTAGAGAGCTCCCAGTTTTAAAAACGCTGACATCTACATTAGAGTCTTAGACACAAATATAACATGAAAACTACTGCGTTGAAAGAAGTTGAAAGTGCTACGTGAAGCACTGCAATGCAATTTCTAGTCATTCTGATATTAACCTAATTTTGTAATTATGACACCTCAGCAGGTCACTTAGATATTAAACAAGCACTACTAAACCCTACCATAAGTCCATAAAGCTGTACTAAGGCAAAACTCCAAATGTAACCAGTTTCCTATTAAATATAACGTAAGTAACCATAGGTTGTTTAGGCCCACTACACTGATCAGCTGCGATAGATTAAGTAAAATATTACTATGGAAATACAGGATGGATGAATGCTTTCACATAATAGTTTATTTCTTGACATTCAATACTCTTCCAATCATTCTGTTCTTCACAGTTAACAGTTTTGCCTTTGGCAAACTTAGGAATTCCTTTTTCTGGAATTATTACAGAATTACTGCTTGGCAATCTGGAAATGTTTTGGTTGACAGATATCTAAACAAGTTAATAAAAACCACAATCAAGATTTAGATGCAACTATAGGTCTGAGCAATGTACATAAATAAATACAACAATATTTTACATGGGTAGCAACAGTTATAATTTAGGAAACGCTAAGATCACTGACAAAGTCCCGGGATGAAATATGCTTTAGCATTTGCCATAAAACAAAGTGTAAAACTTGATTTCATTTCTGATTTCAGATTCCGTTCTCATTCTTCATTTTACTCCTAACAAGAACTACATCGTGCAATTTAGAAAAACCACAACTGTTAAAGAAAACGTGAGGCCTTTTCAATGAGACAAAGCTTTCTAACATTTTTTTCCCTGTACCATTACTGCTGCTATGGGGCACTTCTTAAATAAGAGCGTTAGCTTTCTTCCATATCCTCATCATATAATATATTTGCATACCTTTATATGGATACATTGTTTCTTTAAAATATCTGCAAACAAGTCAGATTCTACATTTTATTATATGGATGTTTGAACATGCACAGAACAAAACCAGGATTGCTCTCTCTAATAAGCAAAAGACTACTATGTTATTTTGTAACTATACGATACTAATGTTGCCACTACAGTGGCAGCTGCAGTAACTGAGGTGTGTGCGTGTTTATATACATAATATCACTGTATGACAACATTCATTATTGGTTCCAAACCAACTGTGACGATTTGTTACCAATGATGATATGGTACTTACACAGTTTCCAATTATGAGAATGGATATTTACAAGTTACAGGTAATTCATATCTTACCAAAAACTTTTTTAATAGTTTTTGTTCTTTGTTTTCCTTCCTGTAAGAAAAGTATATCATAGCTTCCCTTGTTTCTTAGATTCTTTAGCCTATAGTGCTACATGCCATTTCGCAATTAATGGGATTTGCAGTGAGGGCTATGACTACATTTAAGTCAAATCCTCAGACTGTGAACAGGTTTGAGAAGATTATGTATTTGCAAGTAATTAAAGTAACGCCATGACTTCAGGTAGTGATTCTAGAACATGAGTAATAATTTCACATTATGTGTTTAGCTCTGAATTTCTTATATTTTACAGTCAAAGATGCTGAGAACTTTTAAAGACAGACTAGATATAAACTTTATTTTTAGGAAAAATTTCTTTAAGGTTGGACAAACACTGGAACAGGCTTCCTAGGATGGTGTCTGGTGCTCCATGCCTGCCAACGTTCAAGAAGCATTTGGATAATGCCCTCATCAATGTGTTTTAATCTCAGTTGGACTCAATGATCTTTATAAGTCCCTTCTAAATGCCCTATTCTATTCTAGTCAGGAAACTGAAGGTAGACAGTACTTTTTAATGTTGATTACAACATAAAAGATGCTCCACTATTCTGTTGATTGAGCTGGGACATCTTTATCAATAACACCAAATGAGGGCTTTATTAGGAAAGATCTGTGAATTTGACTCACTGAACAACTCTAAGGAAATGAGATAAACTTTAAAATATCGTTATTTTAAAGTTTTATTTATTATTTATTACTTTATAATTTGTTTATTACATTTTCTACACAAATGATTCATTTGGGAAACAATATCAAGCTTTCCTTTCCATAAGTCTTAAAACGATACTTTTAAACTTTTTATTTTGAAACAATACTCCCTGCCAATTCTTGCATAATGCTGCGGTAAAAGATAAAGAAGGTATATTTTAACAGGAGTAGCAATTCAGACGAAAGGGTCATGGATTATTTAAGGGGGAAAAAATGTGTCAATGTGACAACTTTCCAATGACTGGCAACCTTTGCTGGTGTGGAGAAATAACTGGTAGTATACTCTAGACTACCCTCTTACAGTATACATCTCTCCCTCTAAGAATTATGCACACTGGGAGGGCAGCGTGGTGAAATTCGCACTGACACTGCCTGTGCTGTACCTGTTTTGTGGACAAAAGAGGCCTTCAGTTTCCAGTGATGTCAATCTGGCACCTTTCACGAGCACTACATTCACTTTAAAGGAAAAAACAGTGAAGTTAAAAAGAACCAAAAGAAATAAAAGCAAAAGTTATTTAAATAACTCAGACTGTGATAGAAATCAGCACTTTTTAAGGTAAGGCTATTAAGCCTTTTCTCCAAAATATCAAGTCATTTGGTATCACTGTCTGAAAGTTATTTAAAATGGAACAAAGGACAAAAGGGAATGATCCTAAGTCTACACATCTCAAAATCAGAACACTCTTTTACATTCCTACTTTGCTGGAATACACAATTCAATACTGGATTTCCAGTTCTGACCTGAGACATCATTTAAAAGTAGTTTACATTTCAGATTTCATGCAAAGTTTATGTTCCACTGATGCAGAATCACTGTCCAGGAGTGATTTAATCATTTTTACTTGAAATAAATAGTATACCTGTAACTGGCCATTTAGTGAGCTCAGGTCCTCAGCCTTTTTCTCCAATGACTGTACCCAGACTTTCCGTTTCTGTCGGCATCTGGAAGCAGCAGCTCGATTTCGCTCAAGGAACTTCCTTCTTTTTTCATCAGGGTCTTCATTAGCAGCTCTTCTTCGCCGACCACCTGTATTTGGTGTTTGTTGTGTAGGCTGAGCTGGAGATGCCTGAAAAAAGCAAGAAGCATTAAAGAAGTTACCAGCATAATAATCTTAAGTTTTTAAGAGCACTAGGAAACAACCCTAAAACATGTCAAAGCCTTATGATGAACTTTGCATTTGTCTCACTGGCCTTACATTTAAGGACAGTGACTGTTCCCACTATCATCCATAAATATTTTCTTAAACTACTTTTCTGACAGGTTTTTTAGAAGCAGAATGGCAGTTGTCCAGGATTCACCTTTGGAAACACCACTTCCAACAGCACTTCTAGTCTGACTTTGAGCTTTTGTCCCTTAGTTTCCTGTTTTCACCTGTCACCCCACAGGAAAGGACTACCACTTCTAAGCTCACTAACCTCCTTTCAGTGCTCAGAAAGACACAGTACTGAAACTCTTCTTGTGGAAGCCCCAAAAGGATCCTTAAAGCAATTAACACAAGCGTTATCCTTGATACAGTTAAAAAGTTCAGAAGAGTGCTTATGATATGAAATACAGTAGACAGATACAATATAAATGTAAAATAAAGTAAGATGTTCTTTTCGATTACATACAAACCAGCAGTATAACTTTCAGTTACTACAAGAATTCCTGTTAGAACACTTCAGAAATCAGGAGTTATAAATCAGGAGTCAGATAATACCTGTTCTGAAATTATCATTTTGAATAATGCATTTTAGAAAAAGCATCATTATAAACACTTCATTACTACATAAATATTGATATGACAGCAAAACATATACAGTACACACATAGCAATCTGGCAAAATTACATATAATCATCTAGAAAAAGCAGTCTGCTGCATAACTATATGCATAAATTAAGATGTTGCCAGCATTGTAGCAGGGCAGCCCATTTCTCCCTCAAACGTCTAGCTCCAAGAGTTTTCCACAGTACTTGTTAACGTTTGCTTTGTGAATCAACGGTAAAGAAAACATTTCTTATGTAAGAAGGAATGGGGCAGGAAATACATTTCCACTTCGTTGTCATACCGGTGTTTCAGTTGTTGAAGTTGCAGGTTGCTGTAGTGATTGTGGTCGTGGCTCTTCTGACTGAGTCCTAACCAACCCACTCGAATGTCCCTTGGCAGTATCTCCATTTGTTACCTGAGGGTGCTGCTGGGTCAAGGCTGCTTTCAGTCTCTGAAAGAAAAATAAAAACCTCTTTTTCCCCTCAACATAATGGAAATATTGTAACATAATTACATAATCACATGATAACTTGAGGACTTACAAACGATTTGTATTAGTTAGTTCCACACCACTTAACAAACAGGAACTCCACCTCTATCACTACTGGATTTTTTTTTTATGCTTGTTTTTCACAGAGTTTCAACAGCAATCTAGACTTATATCTACTTGCAATCATAACTTCTTGCAATTATCATAACAACATCTCAGAAAGGACTCCTAAGTTGCATGGAGAAATAAATATAAAGCCTTCCTGGTGATGATCAGTTCCCATAAAGAGAAGAGTTGAATGTCATGAAAAAACAGTTGTTGAAACTGGTACTGTATCACACTTGCAATGACATATACAGAACCAGAAATACTGGCACAGTACTCAGCTGCAATACCCTAGGTCTGAAGCTGGCTAATATATTTCCATTTTGAGTCCTTATTTTCAATGTTGACTATTTGATAACAGTAACAATTTTCTATCACGTTCCCTATGCCAAACACATTTGTGTATAATATTAACAACATTTAATTGTTACCTTTTAAATCAATTCTTGTATCAAGGTGGTTTGGAATATGAAGTAAATATCAATAAAGTACTAATTCTATTGAGAAAATGTCTTAAAAATGCTGGAGCCACGCTGCATTTGGTCAGCCCAATAAAGCAAAGGATTTTGCGTCCATTCATGCAGACAGATACTCCATATCAGCTATTGTACGGTATACAATGCTTCTTAGGATTAAGCCACTGGAATACACCCTTGACAGGATTCCCTGCTCCTGTTTTACATTTAAGTAACAGATTGCAGATCCACTTCTGCCAAAATTGCAAAAAAAATCTTTGTGATATGGCAAATTGATCCTCCATATAGTTGATCGTAGCCTCTAACCACCAGTTTCTTTCATCAAACCACTAGATCAAGATACCAAGGGCCCCATCCAACCTGACCTTGCACATCTCTAGAGATGGGGCATTCACAGCTTTGCTGGGCAAACTGTTCCATGTGTTAACATCAATAATGACTCAACCACAACGCAGCAACTTACCCATTCTCCTCTTCCACTGTGATTAGATTTCATCCAACTTAATTGTCTGGATATACAAGTTCAATACAACAAGCTAAATTCTAATGTTTATGTCAGTGCAGCATAAACACTTAAATAGTATGTGGATGGTCAGCGTGCCTGTTAATTCTGCTTGTGGCTGTATGAACAAACTTTGATGTAAGTATCCACCACAACAAAAACCAGAAAACAAACCAACAAAAAACTGAGCTGTGAGAAATGCTTTGTAGTGTTTGCATAAAGCCAGCTATTTAAGTAACTTTCATTTAGCCATTCTACTTCTATAGTGCAAGACAAACTACATTTAGAAAATTTGGGATATTAAAAAAATTAGTATTTGGGTGGATTTTGACTTTTGTTGTTTGTTTTTTGCTGTTTTTCTCGTATAATGCAAATAACTTACTATCATCCAGGTTCAAATTTTAACTCTTCATTCCTGTGTTACAGGCATATTTACTAAGTTAAATTAAAAGTTAATGCTATTACATTAGTATGTTGTCCATTTAGTTTGAAAATGGTGAAAGTGAAGTAAATACCAAAGCACTACTTATAAAGCATATAAGCATAGGGATATATGAATAAAGGAGTGCTTTCTATGTAATGCTAACATTCAAATATTATTATTCTGTATGTTTGTAAGCAAATAAACTTCTTTCAAAAATTACATTGTTAAATCAAATTAGAGGCTTTTGGGAAAAGAAATGCAAGATCATCAGCTTTAGCTTTGTATCGCAGTTTCAAAGTTGAAACAATGGTTACAATTAAAACTATCGAAAAAGTGAGAAACCATGTGAAAAGTATTATTACGCATTCTCCCAAGGATATCCAATTTAAGCATTTCATATCTCAGAAGGCAATGCTGGAACAAAATACTGTGCGGATGTTGCACTTCCTGTGAGTAGTGAGACATCAAACACTATGGGAATCTTGGGAATCTCTGTTTGAAAAATCCAGTATATTGAAACAAATATTAGCATAAATATACATCAGCATTATTATGTGGAGGAATTCAATAAAAAACTGGGATTAACATTTTTTTTGTTTATTAGGGGCAACCTAGAAGTGGTACTTTAAAATAGTTTAATAGCTTTAAAAGTCTTGATTAGCAAGGTTTTCTTGTTCGTGTGTATCTTTGAAAACAAACCCTCGCCGCATTTGTCAAAATTTGGTAGGACCAGATCATTCCATCAAGAGCTCATGGAAACAAGATAATATTCTCCAGAAACAACTCATGAAAAACTCAGATCCATATTTCATATCTGCCACAAAAGCTCATCAGAGTAATAACCCTCCTTCTCCTGGGTGTTTTCCTACCATCTGCCGCTCTATTACTTATCTTTATTTTGCAACTAATTAACAGCATAATCTTCTAAATTCAGCAAGTTAATTATCATTATTGTGGTCTTTGCAGCATCATCAGTCCTTATGAAGACTTGTCTCTCCACCCCCAGAGAACATATGAAAATGAAGTAGGTTGTGAGAAGGTCTGTTTCTTTAGAGTAGGCTCATTAGGTGTTTGCTGATTAGCTCGGCATGCAGAGAGACAGGTCAGAAGAATTCTGCTGAACACAGGGTCCCATGCCGGGCTCAAGCAAGTTAATGCAGGCTTCTGAACATTTGCCAAGCTGCCCTGTCAATTCTCAGTAGAAACCTCCTGCAGAAAGCCCACTGGCTGCCCACTGTGTGCGAGGTATTCCTCAGTTTGTGACAAAAGATTTTACATGGGGACGCAGGGGGATCATTAACAACTTTTCTTTCACTAACAAACTTCTGCAACCCATGCAGAAGGGTATGAACATTACGTTTGCAGCTACCATCTAAACGCTTTGGAAAACAGGATGCATTACAGCTAGGAACAGCTCATGGCTCAGATTTAATTTCTGAAGTCATACAGTTTCAGATCTTTTCAAAAACAGATCAGAAGCAACTGTGCAGTACTCAGAATTATGAATTCCTTTCATAGAATGGCTTGCGTTGGAAGGAACCTTTAAACGCCATCTTGGAAACTCCTGAGCACCCTTTACCTAAGAATCTTGTTTGCTTCTGTAAGAGCTATTACATCTAATTCTAACCCTCACCAAAATATTACAAGACTAATCCGTACATTTGATTTTACTAAACTATGTAGCATTTTGTTTCCTCAGCATAATATGAAATCATGCCATAAAAGAGAACAATTTACATTAAGTGTGCTCCAGAAATCTGAAACCCATTTCCATTCCTACCATCACTCCCAGTACATTTACAAGGATACATTCAAAAGAATACCAGCAGAAGACAAAAGGTTGTGCTTGAATGAAATCTCTAGTCATATTTCAATCAATTCTGCAAGCAACAAGAGTTACAGTTTCCAATCATATTCAAAGCTGCAGTAACAGTGCCTGTTACAGGTATGAATGGAACACGTGTTTGCTACAGTAGTTTAAAAACATACAATAAAATAAAAATGCAATCCAACTGCACACAATTATCCCATAGAACTGAAACATACATAGCACTGTATATCTAATATTGTATGGGTTTCAGTGATGAAGCAGGCACATAAGACTGTACTTAACACATTCATCCTCCACTAAATTTTAGCTGTTTGAGTTGAGAACAGTATGCAACAAGATCACCGACTGTAAGAATGTGGATCTTTACACAGACAGTATAATATTTTTGTCTCATGGCTTTTATCTTATCTGCTTTGGAGTTGTATTATTTGCAGTTGATTTTCTACTGTTTGCTATTATGCTCAGTGAACCTGCATGTGTGGCTGCCTCTCCATAGAATTCATGGGATTATTTAACATCCAGCAACTTTAACAAAGAGAAAACAGTGTTCTCAAAGTGGTGACTCAATAACACTCTTCACATGAAAAATCAAAACCGTCATTCTGATATCAGTTTGAAAACTTCATCAAACATAGTTCAGATTACGGTGCACTAAGCTGGGACACTGTAATACAAATGAAGAGAGTCCACTTAGAAAATGACTTCAAAAAGCTGTCCATTTTTGGGGTGGAGTGGGGGAGTTACTCAGCAACTATATTTAGGTCTCTTAAGGCTTATAAACTCCTAGGACAGCTGAAGGAAAACCTTAACTGTGCTCCGGGAAGGCATCCTATGCCCAGTATGAAACAAGATTTCTGCAAGTTATATTAGCCTTTAGCTTCTAGAAATCAGAAACTCAATTTGTTTTTACTGTAGTTCACTCATGATTTTATATAAATAAATGTATGATGTTGTATATATGATTTGGCAGAAATGACCTCTGTTAAGAAAGGCACAAAGTACAACCAAAGGGAAGTGTCTGGTTCCCACCTTGCTTTGTGCCAAGTGTTTAATCTGAAACATACAGAGTTGTGTCTGCTTCACAAGACAGCTCTGTACCTGGTGTAGTTCTGCGCTACAAGGCTATCACATCTTCAAGTGAAAAAGCTGCTTCTAACATGTCTTCAAGAATTTTATCCCGTACATCTTAAGCAATTAGATCTGTCTTAAGAATACCTTGAAATAGTACTGTCATACATATGGACAGTAGAAAAAATGCTGTCTACTGCATTAGGAAAGTGGTCTTTAAATAGAAATAAGATATAAACAATTATGGCCAAAAGCCTGCATGACAAAACCCCTTGGAGTTGCATTAAACGCATGAACTTCCCCCTTTTGTAACTCATACATTATGAAACTTACCTTAATAACTGCAGAGTAGATACAGTGTGAGGAAGCTATCTGAGCATTCATTTTTTTAAATATATTTACTATATATTCTGAACCTACATTTTATAATGCAGTATGAAAAAAATATCTAAGACTGCAAAGTTCTTCTGTAAAGAACAAAATCCCCAACTAATAAATAATTTAAAAATAAAATAAAATAAAATAAAAAACAACAGACAAGAGAATTGCAAAGATCTTAACTATAAAAAAACCTGACTCCTATGCCCTGATTGCTGAGAGAGCAACATCACAGCTGTCCTCCCTTCATTCAATATTCCATATAAAATGCAGTAAGAGTATCAGGCTGATGAGCTTCATCCCAGAGAAGCGGATATGGTACAGAAAAGGTGCAGGAACTGTTCCCTGTCTTCTGCTTATTTAAACATACCACTAAGTCAATAAATTGCAGCCTACTGTTAAGTACATGAAACACACATCATTTGATCAGTTATTCAGTTTAACTCAATGTAACAGCTTATATTTCACCTTTCAAGAGAACTGCCAATAAAGTAAAAAGAAAACAAGTAGTTGTAAAAATAGGTGTTTAAGAATTCTTGTGGCTTAGACCAGAACACAAATGAAAAATAAAGCTGATACTATACCTGTGAAGAATTTGGTCTGTGGCAAGCAAAAATATTTTTCAAGAGATACAAGAAAAAATTAAAAGAAAGTACTTGGCATCACAAAAGGTTTGGATTTTTAAAATCAAATGGAACGTTACAGTTAATAAACCATAACAGATCTGTCAATAATGCATCACATGGCACAGAGAGTTAGTCTTCCTCTTGGAAGCTTTTCTGCATCAATGTTAAAATTCTCATTAAGTTGCTTTTACTTGAGGAACGATAAGAAATTAAGGTTTTTATTTTTGTGAATAGGCACTATATAAAAGTAAATGAGCATAAGAAATATACGTAATTCTGATATTCTTGAATTCTGCTCATGCTTTGTATTAGGAAACAAGAAAGAAGAAATAACTGCAAATATACTTTTTACAGTCTCATTTAAGAAAAAAGATAGGCAATCATGGGAGTGCATATATTAGCTAAATTCTAACGAGAAGACTAATGAGACTGTTAAATTTTAAGTCTAATGATCTTTGTTTTTCTTTGCATGCAAGTGACTGCTTCTTTCAGTGTGAGATCAAAATCTTCACTACATACGTGTATTATCTCCCCTGCTTTTAAGATTCATAAGGAGAGATCGCTCAAGAGTAATCTGCTTAAGAACCTAATTTCCTGCCCAACAACAAGAAATACAGATTAGGTAATAATTTATCCTTATTTCACAAAGCAAAACTTAACACAAGTCTCCTAATAACTATAAATATGTAATACCTGTGGGGTAAAACAGATTTCATTTTCACTTTTTTACCTTCTTCTCTCCTGTACTTAAGATAAATTTCATCCTATCAGACCTGTTTACACTGAAGTTATTAGCAGGCCCGAAGACCCCAGCACAAGAAAGAAGCAAAGCTGTTGAAGCAGGTCGAGAATAGGACACAAAGATTAACAGAGGGCTACAGCACCTTTCCTTTGAAGAAAGGTTGAGGGAGTTGGACTCCAGCATGTAGAAGAGTATTTAAAAGTTACTAAAGGGAGCTTATAAACAGAGGGAGAGCAACTTTTTACATAGTCTGATATGATAAGGACAAATTCTTTTAACCAGAAAGAGGACAGACTTAGGTTAGATGTTAGGAAGAAATTCTTTACTGAGAGGGTGGTACAAGAGGCTGCCCGGAGTGGTTCTGCCTCCCTAGAGGTGTTCAAGGCCAGGTCAGATATGAGCCTGGGCTCTGATCTGGTGAGTAGCAATCCTGCCCACTTTTTGAACTGGATGGGCCTTAAGATCCCTTCCCAGCCAAACAATTTTATGATTCCACGATTCCATTCCTAGAGGGATAAGGCTGCACAGAAAGAGACTTTCAACCTTTCTGTCCTTCTCTACACTGTTTTACTGAAAACGAAAGGATAACCTGACAGAATTAGGAAAAGTTTGGGAAGAGAAAATGGGTAAGAAAAGGTGAAGATAAATAAGACAAAGAATTTTGAGATAATCCTCCCACTCAACAACATTGCTGTACAACATACAAAAGCAAACAAACCCAAAAACAACTAGCAGGTGTTCTTGATTCTTCTTTAGTTCCTCAAAAGAGGAACACTACTTCACAAGACAAAAGCAACTGACATTTCTGTTGATACCTACATAAGTGGGTTGATTATTTTTAGTAATATGTTTTTTGAGATAGTTGGGGCAATAAGAAAAAGCCAGCAAATACAGCAAAGCAACTGATGGTTTTTAACTTAATTCAAACTACCACCACATAACTTCATTACTGACTTACTTTTCTTTTTAAATCTTTGCCTGTTTTACTCACAATTTCCCCATATAGTATCCCCGTAACAAAACAGCCCACACACAACAAGAAAACACACAATACAACTTTTAAAGTATGTCATTAATGCAGATTACAAAAAAAAAAAAAAAAAAAGTCAATTGGACTATATTTGAGATTCTGAAAATGAAACACTTACTTTCCCTGGTCCTTTTTTTTTTTAAAAAAAAAAAAAAAAAAAAACAAACAAGAAACATCACATCTTTTAGGAGGAACCATATTCTGCTTCTCTGAAGGTGATGTTCACCATTGCCAAGCTACTATACCTGTCTTTCTTTTAACTACTAGCATCTCTTATCCTCCAACACAAGAAACAAGAAAGCGTTCATTTGAAGACCATTTAAAAGAATGACATAAACTGGAATTCAAAATAATTATAATCCAGATGCAGCTATCGTTGGCTTTCATTACATTTGTAGTTGCAGATTTTCTACTAACAAACGAAAGCTAAAAAGCAACAAAATTTAATCAATTTCTCAAGTTAGTCTACTCGAGGAATAATGGAGTTTTTCACTTACCAATTTAGCCTCAGACTGCACTGGCTGTGGGGAGGAAGGCCCTGGGATTCCTGGGATACTAGGCACCATGGTGACAGGTCTAACAAGCTGACCAGATAAAGTATAAAAATGAAGAAAGCCTGAGTATGTTATCATAATACAGAGTATATGACACCACTACCCTATGAAACCAAAACAGCTGTTTAAAGTTCTATGCTGCACTTATGCAAACCTGCTACACTTTCAAATCAATATAACATCATGCTTACTTACTGGAACTGCAGCAGGGACGTGCACATTAGAATTTGTAATAGATGCAGGAATAGCAACAGGCATGGTTTGTCCATTCGGAAGATGTAACAGCAGCGGAAACGGGCCTGGAACTGGACTGAAAAAAGAATTGCATGTATTAGAGAAAACTTCTCCAGAGAAGAGAACAAGCTTATACATTGTATAAATACATACATATCTAAACAGTTACAATGTAACATTTAGAGATGAAAAATATGAACTTGATGTGAAGAACATGGAATAGTATTTCACCTGTAGTGAAGCACCACTTTCATGCAAGCATCTCAAAGTTGCATAAAAACCAAAGCAACAGTAACAGACAGTTAACAAGGCAATCTTTTCAGAATCTGTAAGAAAGCATCACATCAATATTTCTGTAACTTACACTATTGGTCTGTTAGAGGATGGAGCCTGGGTAATAACAGTACTAGACGTTGGTGATGGTATTGCCTGCTGAATAATAACACTTGAGTCAGAACTCGTAAGTAGCACGTTAGGAACCTGTAGCGATGCTGGACGAACTATTGTTGATGTGGGCTGTGCAGTCTGCTGCAGTGACACCTCCTGAGGAGAAACCAAAGATCATTTAGTTCGTAAAATACAGTTATACACAATTAGTTCAGATCATAAAAGGAAAATAATTTAACAGAACATATCAGAAGTTCCCTAACATCTGAATCAGCAGGAACAATCACTCGTACATTAAAATAAATAATAAAGACCTTTAAATTAATTATTTCGATCGCTAAAATGAAATTTATTGTAGTGTAATTTTAGTTTTACGACCAATCTTGGCTCAATTTATGATAAGGTTACTATTAATATCCAATCAAATCTAACTATTAGTTAGATATTTTTATACCAAGAAACCCAGGGTGCTATCTGCACCACCGTACCCACAAGTAAGAAAACATTTCATGGTGTCCTTGTGAACATTTCAAATTCAGTCTAGTTTTGCATATTTAAACAAAAACAAAATAGGTTAATTTTCTAGTATAAAGGAAATAAACAATTCATGATCCTTTATACCTGACTTATATATGGTTTATAAATAGAGTGTTATGCAGTTACAACTCCCTGGAATGCAACACAGATGCTTTGCAAAATATTTGGCTATCCTGACACAGAGAAAATGATCCTAGCACAGGAATTGAATCTCCTTAGCTACAACTAGACAGTAGACAGAACTCATTGCAATTCTTAGCCTAGCAATCAGGTAACACATATTATGACCCGGAACGTAGTACGAGTAACCCAGTGAAACCAAAAATGCCTTGCCAAAACCAATGCCTTCCTTTTTGGGAAATCTTTCATATGGTCAGACATCAGATTGTCTTTACGTGGGATTTTTCCAAGGTATCTGGTATTTTCACACTAACGCCATAGTCAAGGGCACATAGCTACACTCCTGAGACTAGCCTATTTTAGTTGCTCTGCTGTTAGACAGTTTCAAATAGAACTTCTCACACCTGCGTCACATGAGCTATATTGATTCTCATTTGTTCTGAATTCAACTCAAGTTATTACAAAGTTATTACACGAAGCATAAAGTGCTGGGGTCTCAGTCACCTTGGTTTTTGTTTGTTTTTTTTGTTTGTTTCTTTTTGTGTACATTCCTTGGAAAATAAGTATACACCTCTGAGTGCTTTATAGAACCGTATATGGACTGGCAAACTGGGGGCTATGGAGAAAAAAAAGAAAAGACAATGAAATTTTCTCCCCTCTGAAGTTCACGGGCCAGAGTTGACATCAGGATTCATTAGTTCATTCCTCCTCTTCCCCAAAGGACCTAAAAGATCCTATTCACAGTGACTGACATTTGGGAGAATAACAGAACTATAGCAAGGAAGCAAAGAATGGGTTACTTGTTGGGTTTTTTTTAGCATCAATACCAATCTAGCAAAATTGTGCATTATAACACTTGAACAAGTACCTAAGATTAAGGATGAGCATCCTAAGAAGACAGAAGTACAGTATGGAATTAAAGAAAAGGAAGAGGCACATTCTTAGGACAGGATTAAACACTTCTTTACAAATGAGGAATCTGATGTAACAGCTGTACAAATCTTAGTCTGTGAGAAGAGCCACAAAAAAATCATAAAGGAGACCAACTTCTTGACTGTAAGAAGTTAGAGGAAGGCAGAAGGGGAGAACGTCAGCCCTGAATCTACTGAGAGTTAAGTGAAAAAAATAGTATTGTGCCATTCTTCACTTGCTTCAGCTTCATTTTCTCCTACCTGCAGCTTGCATTGTTACTACAATCAAGGAGGTTAGCAGAGTCACCAGAAAGTCTCCAACACAGGAACACCCATCTTTGCCATATGTAGCAGAACCAACAGCTTTAAGAGATGGTGGGTTTTTTCCCTGCTCTTTCACCAGAAACATCTTCATACACAGCAACCACACATATATGTACACATAAATATAAATGTAGATACATGAACACCACAGAATAAATACCCATGACAAAGTAATACTACTTTATGTAAAAAAGTGAAAAAAAAATACCACAACAAAAACAGGTAGCTTCAGACAGAGAACCACCATGTGTTACAGCTTTAAGACAAAAATGCACTCGTGCAGATACTCATAACTTCTCAGTAACAGTAATGCTAGAGCAGACCCTTTTCTGTATGGGTCTGTGGGAACAGTTGTTTTTTTTAAGTACCTGTGTGAGCAGATGGGGCAATACCTGCAAGAATACAACAGACCAAAAATAGAAGCATGCGCTCAGAAGCAGCATGTGAAAGACTACAAAGCTCTAGAGAAAAACAGCCCTGTTGAATTTGTAACCATGGATAAACTCAGAAAAGCAGTTAAAATCTGCACATGGTCACTGGGGTGTGCATGGACACCAATGTCAACATGCTGTATGATTCAGGTAACGTCCACGAACTTAGTGGCTGCTACGTACAAGCGAAGACTATATATATGTATATATATCTATATATCTATATATCTATATATCTATATATCTATATATCTATATATCTATATATATAGTATTATATATGGACTTCATGAAAGAATGGACCTCCTAAAGGACTTCCCAGACAGCCACCTAACCTTCCACCACTACAACCTTCCACTTCTGAGCAAACAGCTGGGACTGGCCTCCCAACTTCAACTATGTAACATGGTTAAGTTACTGCACTGTGTGAATATTGGCTATTGATAACAGCTTAACTGGTGAGCGTCCCAATAAATACTGACTGTAAAGTGAATCTCTTCCTGGATTGAGTCTCTACCTGGATAAAGGTAATTTGCACCTTTCACACCAAGCACTCTGTAGTAAATGTATTTCGGCGACCATCAGAAGATCAATCTAGTAACATAACTTAATTCTATAAAATTCTGAAAACAGAAGCCTCATATGTACACAACTCTTTCTATTAAATACAGCCTATCTTAAGGACAGTGCTTTGTTTAGAAGAGCAGAAATGGTCACCAAACATTAAAAGAATAACACCTTTATTCAGTTGAAAACAAAGTATTTTCCATTTCTTCTTCTCACACTAACACATGTTAAGTTAAACACTGGAAAGCATGTGCTAATTAAACAATGCTCCAATAATGCAAGCTGGAGATGTATTGGATCTACATCAAACTGTTGTTTTACCCACATGCAAAAACCCACAGGCAAGCCATTCCAATAAAGATACTCAGTGGCCAAAGAATTGTTCTTATTAAGTGTAAATTTTGTCTAAAACAGGATAATTTGTAAATTCTGCTAAAGAACAGGGACAAAAAGATAACTTGGCAGAATCATGACCATAAGAGATTGTACCCACCTGTAAAAGAAAAAGAAGTTTAAACCTATTCAAAGATATTGAAGATTTATTAAAAGGACATCTTCAATCCTTTTATTCTTGAAACTAAAAAACACCGAAGTTCAGAAAATATTTTACAGAAGACAATTATATTTTTTCCATTTGTTTTCAATACTTGCATATTTGCAAGGACTTTGGGTCTAAAAGCAAATACCATGGAATTACTTTTTAACACAATCAATGAACGCTTGGAATTCTTTATACAGAAAGGCAGATGGCCAGAACTACTGCTGTAATTGATAAGCAATGTAAGAAAACAAATGGTTTTGAAATAATTAGTTTAGGGAATTAGCTACCTGGCAACAACAAGAAGAACAACTTGAGAAACTCTGAGGGTCTCCTTCTAATATACCATTAATAAGAAACTATAATGAACTTGGAAACTCTCAAATAATAAATTAAGCTTTATTTGCTTATTATTTTACATCTGAAAGGCTTTAGGTACTTGCAGTGGTATCTTAGTCTATTCTATGTAGAATAACAGCTGTTATTGAAGCTTTATGGAACTAAGAAAACTCTCTCACAATACTAAAAAGAGAATGAAGCACAATTTTCAAGTGTCTAAGAAACAGCTTTGACAACTACAAAGAAAATGAGAACCCTCTTCTTACACATACATTAAGAGGCTGTGACCATTTAAGACCACTAAAACATATTCATCCAAGGAGATGATTACGGTGGCATACATAATTTTAAAACCAGCTGTGCCCTGAAGAGTAGAAACAAACCTTCCCTCCTTCAACACACCTACAGAAGGAGTATAAAAAAATCTAACTGAGAAAACAGCAACAGTCTGCTCACATTTCTCAACTTCTGCAGGCCACATTCAGCAGCAGCACACTCCAAGCAGCACCCTCATCCTTGCTCAGCTTGTCTCTACGATCAGACATCAAAACAACATTAAGCTGCAGCAGCTTTTCACTTCAGCACTGCTACAGTGACAACACTGAATTACATAATGAATAAGTTTATAAGCACTGCCAGGCATTTAGATACAATTTGCACTTGTAATGATGCTAATGATACTGAACCACTACTGTAAAATAAGACATTAATATTTTCTCCTGCCAAAACTTGTGCACTAAGACTAATTACTTGCAGACAAAAACAAACCTCTCCAAACTTTGAAATAAAGATTTAAGATTTAGACTATGACATGTTTAATCAAAGAAGCTCTTTACATGTATTCTTTTAAACCAGTTTCACTATTTTGGACTACACAATCGCTTCAATAAACCACTATTACTCATCTTTGCTAATTTACAAAACTCACAACAGCCTTCTGAAGACAATTCTCTACTGAAACTCCTCACACTTCCTGTCACATACAGTGTCTGTTGGGAGGATACAATAGTGGTGCAAGAGAAAATGGTAAACTGGATACAAAGAAAAACATGACCTTCACAAGGACAGTCTGGTATTGGAACGTATTAAAGAAAGACACTGTGCATTCTCCCTTCTTGGAGATTTCAAGGTTGGACTGCATAAAGCCCTGAGTTTCTTGGTCTTAGTCTCAGATCTAATCCCCGCTTTGAGCAGGAAGCTGGAATAGAAATGTCTTACGGTCCCTTTCAGTATGAATTATATTGTAATCCCAAAGAAGTCTGCTCATTTTTGCAAATATGATATCCAAGTTCCTCAAATGCAGACTACCCACTAACGATGCACATAGAAAACCTGACCAGAGCAGCCATGTCGCTTACTAAGCTCTGCTCCTATTATTTTTATTTCCATTCCTCCTTTCTTAATTAATTCATTCCATTAATTTTGCTCAATTTTGTGCTCTCCAAGAGAACTTCTTATGATGAAAACACTGCAAGTTACGTATCAACCTTATTATTAAACTATTTCTTTCTACTATTGCCAGCAGAGCAGTAGCTCTGAAACGGATTTAATTAAACATTCTCTTGAGACAGACAGTAACTCACAAATCCAGCCTTCAGGTAAACATTAAACAAGCAATTGCCCCAGATCACTGGTTTTAAACATACTGTTGTAGCTGAAAGAGTATGGATTTTGAAACAAAGTTTTCCCGCTTAATTCTGAAAGAACGCCCACTCAACCCCTGTACATTTTTATAGCATCCCATGCTGCTGCACAAAACAATTCTTGAGAAAACACAGGATAAACACAAAAATGTACACATGGAAATCCTCAAGCTGCACTTCATTTGCTTTTTCATGATTACTGCCTGATGATGCATAAAATAAAAATAAAGAGCCCAATTAAGACTTTTTAACATAGCAGCAATACTAAGTTTGACTTCCTTTGTAGCTTTACTGAATAATTAAGGTGAGGTAAATAGAAAATCGTGCTGAGCAAAGCTAACTGAAGAACTGAACAAATTAAGTATGTATATCCAGGAAATGTGGTTAATGAAGTCATTTACTTTCAACCAGTTATATAGCATGGGTATCAACGCATACAAGAAACCCTAAGATCATCAGAAGATTCAGATAATGAATTCCAAAATGAAAAAGCAATCCTGACCTTTTCATCATTGGTAGTAGACTCTGGATGAGGTAAAGGACTATCTTGATGAGTTGTCTCTACAACAGAAGGTTCTTCAATTTTGTTTCTTATAATTGGTGTTGCAAGAGGAGACAGATCTAGAGGCATCTAGATGTAACAGTGGAGACAAAAAAAAAAAGCAAAAAACCACAAAAATAATTAAAATATCTAAGAAAATATAAGTAACTAAGGAGAAATATTAGCCTTATTATAACAGTAACAGTGAAGTGCTGACATCCGGAAGACCTTGATGCAGGTGTGTTAGCAGTCAAGCCACCTTTTTTCCAGCATCTGTATAAATACAGCTTTTCAGTAAGACTTCATTTGAATTCCCATTGCCAGGTAAAAATTTTTATGAAGTTCTTTCCCAAGATTCACAAGAAAGTTATAATTGAGGAAAGACAGCACTACACTTAAAGGCTATACTTAGGGTACAATCCTCCTATAAATTACATCACACGCTGCAAAGCATAAAACCTTAACTTTAAAAATGAAGTAGAAAAAAAGCTATCATGGACTTGTCATTTCAAACTTGGTGCAGCTAATAATTACTGAAAAAATGTTTTATATAGCTACATGGATAAAGTCCACCAGGACGCCTGAAATGCTGCAAAGGAATTCAGTTATAAAAATACTTAAAGCAGTTTATTGCTTTGAAAGCCTTTACTACTCGCTTGTTCAAATACCTTTGGAAGAGAATTTCACCAGAGCTCATCTTCCATTTATATTCTTCTAGGTGATTTTTTTTCCTATTTCATTTTTAGTTTTCCTACTGAAAAGGTTACTAAAGAGAAGGGAAAAATGCTGAAGGTGGAACCTTTTCTCACGCTACAACTGAATGTGAAACGCTACAGAAAAAGCAAAACTATTTAAAAAAAACCTTAGGAAGAATGCTATTAAGGTAGTTTTTTTCTACCGCTTGCCATTCTTGTTTATTTATGTTATCAAAGACATCCGGCACAATTGCATTTCTTCTTGTCAGCTTGGAAAAGGAACATCCATTTTAAAAGTAGCTGAAATGTTTTCAGTACTCTGTGATAACTGTAACATCCTCCAAGAAAGTGGTGAATTACACAGAAAACCAAATCAGAATCAAAAGCAGAATTTCTATTACCATGCAAATGATTTTAAGAAAAGTTACCATGAACCAGCTAAAAAAGATCAGGCACAGTTGTGAGCACAAAGGAAAGGTGAGTTTTCATCAAGAATGCACAGGAACGAGTCCTAATCACAAGTACCTACTAAAATCTTTACAGAGAATAACCAGACACTGGCTCTGTAAAAACTTATACATACGTATAACAGAGACCATTTCTTTTTTTAATATCACTGTCTGTGGAAGTTAAAGCATATAATCAGTCAAAGGTAAAATCATTCAAAGGGAACTTTCATTTGGAGAAGTGTTTACACATTTGGGCCTTAAACTAGTTATAACTGGAAAGTTATAGAAGAAATAGGAGAAAGCACATTTAAACGTGTGGACATTTCCTCACAAAAGAGCATTAAATGCTGAAAACAGACTGTGTAAACAAAGTCAGTGTGTTCCAGTGTCCATTCTACTCACACCAACTGAGGTAAACTAACCTTCAGAAAAGTAATCTTAACTTCGTATTCTCTCCATAGAAGACTATACGTTGGCAGCTGGCCAATGACTACTGGTATAGTTTAAAAGACAACATATAGATTCAAGTTCACTTTTCTCGATTGAACAGCAGGACTGAAAACATGTATGCGCTTACTTTCTTAATGTCATCTTCAGAAGCCTTTTTAAACTCATTTTCAAAAGGACTTGCTAATTCATTGAATAAGCCCACTTCTTCACAGTTCTTCAAGAATCGAGTTGGTGTTGGTGTCTGATCTGAAATCAAGTTTACACAAAGCACAAGATTTTACTTTTAAAATACCATGTGAGAACAGATGCATTGTAAATAAATTTCAGAGTCAAAGGAGACAGCACCAATATATCAAGATATTAATTTGTAATTATACGAATACATAACTTTCTCTAAAACTAATACAGGCTAACTAAAGAACAGTCAAAAATATCTGAATTCATTCAGATAATTATTCAGGAGCCTCAGTAGGTTTTAAGCTACAAAGGATTTCTTCTAACTTAAAATCCAGATGATACCAGGGAAAAGTAAATTTAAGAAATCTGTACTTAGCCTACATAAAGGTGACACCAATGGGGTTATTTATTTTAACCTATCTCAAGGTTGTAATGCTATGGCAGTTCTTTTTTTTTCCTATCAGCCTTTCACAGAATTTGCTCATGTCAGACAGAATTATCCTCTCATTCTTTGCCAGCCAACACCACAGAGATATCAATAAAAAGCAGCAGCATTAGAAAACATAGTGACATACATCATTTACATTAACGTGCTTTGTTTTTGTAAGCCAACACTGTCATTTTCACAGAAAACTAGACTCTTGATAAGAAACAGAGAAAGCTGTTTCATTTTGAAAAATACAGACAGGGGAAGGACTAAACAATGTGGTTAAGAACACTGTTTGCCTTGAAAGGGCGCTCCTTTCTGCCTTGCAGGAAAATAAGCCACAAGGCATACTCCACCTGCTGGAGACAAGTAGCTGAGTTTGCAGACCACAAACCTCTAACAGTGCTGGAAGGATCAAATATTTCTTCTGTCCACGTCGATCAACCATATGGAGCATTTCTCAAGTGCCAGTCTAGCATACCACATCACTTTGGTGAGCTAGCAGGCTCTAGTTTCAAAGGCAAGATGTGCATTCACAGCTCACAGTTTCTTTCTTATATTATGAAAATGAAAGGAACCAATACCAAGCGAGTGAAATGCAGTAATAGGACACGTGATATTGGACAAAAGACTTAATTGGCTCCTGTCATGCCTGTACAATTGAGCTGCAGTTTTAAGACTTCTGGCACCTTGGTTACTACTGCCTGAGGTAGTTTCAAAAGTCTTCCTGTAAATTTACTATGCAAATTCCTCTGTTTCACTACTATTACCAGGTAATTTGCCACACGGCAACTTCAACTGAAATATCATTAGTGTTATTACATGCATCTTCACTAACATAACCTAGCAGTTATGACTACAGTTCATGCACTGAAACATAGTTCCAAAGAGACAGAATGTCATCATAGTTTCATTCTCACACACCTGATAACGGAGAGTTAATAGTACAGGAAAACATTTACAAAACACTTCACAGACAACTACAATGAAGAAAATATTTCAGCTTCATAATGCACATCTACTGATTAAGTACAGAAAACAGACCACAATGAATGCACATCCCACCAGAAAACATGAACAAACTAGTTATAAAAAAATTATATACTAACCAGCCACAATGACACTATCATTACGAGCCGGACCAAATTTCAGTGTCATCTCATGTTTATGTTTGTGGACAGCCAAATGATCCTCATTGGTAAAACGCTGTGGCAGAAAGATTTAAGAAACACCATTTTGAATACGAACACACTAAATACAGTTCCACAGACAGTCACTTTCATAACATGTAGAACAGTTGTTACCAAATTAAAAGACAACTCTTTGGAGTATCTTACTTGTTGGTCAACGGTACCAGCAAAAATACAGTAAAACACAAATAATGTTCACAGTAACCAAACAGCAGCAGTATCAGCGAAATGGCAGTTTCAGTACCTGCAGTCATCAAAAGGCCATGAAAACATTTCAGAGTGCCACAGACCCCATCAACAATTAGCAAGCAGCCATTCGCTTTGCTAACAGATCTTGGCAATGTTTAGTAACTGATTACCACTAAGTGATATCTGTATTGTTTGGTTTAATCACAGTTATGAGAAGTGATCAGTAATCACAAACATAGACTGATATAAAAGTCAGTAATTCAGTTGAGATAATCTAAGAAAAGTTTTCCCAAAACGTACATTTCTACACTTGAAATATGAATAATGAAATATGAAATAAATGAAATATTCTAACTCTTACTTTTGTGAACACCTGGGACCCACACATCAATATAGTGGAAAAAAAAATGCAGCTGGTTTAAGAAATTAGTTCTATACAAAGGCAGCAGGAAAGTCAACCTCATGCAGCACATAATGTAAACTCACTCATTTTCATGTTGCTAAATAAAAAACATTCTATCTATTAAAACACTACTTAAGTGTTCATTAACTATTTGTTGTTGTTGTTTTCTGCTCATTTAGTGTTACATCTACTAAAGTTATCTGATACAATGTATTAGAAGTATTATAGCATTCTGTAGCATGCATAATGCTAACACTTGCCTTTATTAAAAAAAAAAGCATAAATAAAAATTATTCTATTAAATATTTGCAATCACCATTGAGAGAAGATTAATCGGTTTTAAACCACTGAGAAGTCAAAGAAAAGTGAAATTTTTAACACTTATTACACACAGAAATCCTGCAAGTTTCACAGTGAGCTCCTCATTAATGTTGAAATATACTGAAAAACGTAGGTTACCTACACATTTATTGGGTGTGTATATATATGCACACGCACTTTTTTACAGAAACAAATAAGACAGTGCTAAGAAAGGAAATTGTCTTCGTTATATGGTTAGTATTTTTCTGAACAAACTGACAATTTAAATGCCAGAAATTCCTGCTGCCACCTGCTTTTCAGCAGAACTGGAAAACAGGGCTACTTTCTACCAATTAAGTCACTTTTCTTCAGTCTCTGGAAATACGTTTCACTGTTTCACTTCTATTCAACCAGCATTAATAACTTTGAGTCGGACTGTTACCTGGCCACATCCAGGGGCAGTGCATAAAAAGGGTTTGTCATCACTCATATTCCACAGGTCGTGGTGCTACCTGTATCAAAACAACAGTGGAAAGCATGTTACAAATATTGCAACAAGTTATCGGTATATCAACATCCACGGGAAATTTTAATACTCCAAGCAAGAACTGCTTTCTGACTGCACTAAGAATCTAAATATCCAGCATGTGAGTAGCATCTGGACAACAAACTCTCTATGTTTGTAGACAAAATCAAACAGAGTTTTAAACATGTATCTCAGTTGGAAAGGCGAGTGTTTGCACGCAATGTAATCAACTGCAAAAGGCACGTGAAAACATAGTAAGACAGTTTGTTACTGAAACAAAAGTATCTTGTAATAGTTACCCAACTCCCTCCATCCCCTGCCAAGAAAAGAACAAAGCAGCAGATAAATAACGAGTACTCAAGACCACAGTGCCAACAGATGAAAGTGGCTGATTTAATAGTTTTCTTCATAATCATGTGAACTTTTTCATAATCATCTTTTTTCTTTTTCTCCACACAAAGCAAAGCTAGCAGGTAGCCCATTATGTTCTATTTTACTAATATAAATACAAAACACATACACTTTAATAACACCTCAGCTGTACAACTGAATCACTAGGAAGCTAACAAATATTTAAGAATGAAGTAACGGATACTAACACTATTCTGTTTTGTGCTGTTTTGCTTACTCACCAAGCATACTGAAACACGTACCTGTCAGATTTCACATATAAGTCTGTTTCATAGGGCAAACTATCATATCCTCCTTTTCATGGCAATGAACTGTAATTGAAAGAAGATATTAATTACTATGCTTGTTAAATATGCGATAAACCGTGATTAAGTAAAGATAAATTACAGAACATTTATTCTCGATAATTCAATGAAGAAACACTACAGCTTTGCCAAATTGTTCACCTCAACAGATCACTTCTTAAGTTTTGCCTTCTATCAGAGAGTAACAGCTGTTTCTACAATTCAATTTCTTCAACAAACTACGCAATTCGTATTTTTCTTGTAAGATCAGTTCTCAAATTAACCATAAAGCTACAAAAATCCTAATAGTTCTGAGACCGCACTGAGCAGAACTAAAATACTGAAGAATTAACATTTTTTCCAATTAATTTTGTGCTGGATGCCTGCAACACATTTTTTTATCAAAGAAGTTTTACAAGCAAAGATGGTCTTCACATTTCAGATGTTCTAAGATAAGGTATTCTAAAGCATGCAGTGAAGCTTCAGGTAAAGCAGAGAATAAAGAGAAACACACTGTTTGTACTCACATCAGAGCAAGGGAACAATTTCAGACAGATCTGCTGTCAGCCTCTCCCTCCCACCTTGCTAAGAGCAGGACATTTCTACCACATACTTGGAAACAAATGTGGTCTCCTACTTGAATCTTTCACAATACCAGTACAAAGAAGTAATATAATTCCTCCAAGCGTCAACAACGCTGCATTAACTTTTTGGAAAAAATGGTCAGGGTAAACCTCATAAAGTTGTGGACAGCAGGTTTAACTGTCCTTCATCTTATCATTATAAACTGCTCCTGAACCATTTGGCTGGAAGTTCTGTGAAGTTCGTTCTGGCCTCAGCTCCTTTTTATGCTTTCCTGGTTACTGGACCTTAGCACAAGCCTTTCCTTCAGCCTCTTCCTTTCTGGGCCCTAGCAAATCCAAATTAATCCACTGGTGTGGCCACACTCTGACTGTATTCTGTGTAAGGGAAGAACACTACTAGGTGGGATAAGAGAAAGGAGAGCACATTTCTCAACTACCTTCTCATTCGACAGGCAAGGTGGCATCACTCCACTTTGGAAAGAAGGGACACACATTGGATAGGGTCAACCAGTGTTGGACACCATACAAGATCTGTATGCAGATGCTGTGACAAAAATGACTGGAAGTAAGAAAAGTTCAGGTACACTGAACATGTAAAAATATGATATTGTCGCATCAGAGATAAGTGACTAGTAACTAATCTCATTATTAAAGTTATCTCAATTTAAGTTCAAGTAGCAGGAAGAGGGAAAAAAAAAAAAAGAAAAGAAAAGAAAAAGAAAAAAAGAAAAGAAAAGAAAACATTAATGTTGTTAACTAGCCAGGAGATGACAAGTATTCTTAGCCCCTATGTGCGTTCCTCCCCCAAAAGAAACACATTTATCTTTAAGTATGGATATTTATATAAAGTTCTAACAATGTTAATTCTGACCCCTGCTTGTCTTGATGAATAAATATGTCTTTGGGATTAACAATCACAAGCAGAACAAACCCACCTCTCCCCCTGAAGAGCGATCAAGAAAAGGTGCAAGGCTTTGGAAGGTGCTTAACTATCCTAAGAATACCTGAGAGAGAGGATTCAGTGTCACTTCCAAATATATACATTCAACAGAATGAGGATACTGAGGCTGAGACCACAAGCCAAGAAGAGATGAATGGATGCCAGAAACTTTAGATTCTTTGGCACTAACAACTCAGGGAAACATTTATGTCCTACAGACAAAATGCCAAAGCAAATTATAGAGAGAGATTGCTCTGTCATTCTTTGCAAGGAATTCATAACCTGTTTCAAGTTTCTGAAGAGGTGAAATACTTACTGAACTGTTACAACTATGAACATGGTACTGTTAACATTAAAGAGTATTAACAATGTCATGGGCAAGTTTAATATTCATGTATTAAGCCTCACAACTAAGGTTGTTCTAACTGAAGCTTTAGGATTCCACCCTTATATTATCTGGAATTTCAAGAGACACTCGAAGGTCATCCCCCCTGAACACAGAATCTTTGTTCAGCTATGTAAAGCAGATTTTCTTTATTATGGGTTTCAACTAGCAGGGACAGTCCCCTTTACATCTCAAAAGGAATTAACTTTATTAAATCTTGTTCACGCGACAGCACATGGTTAAATACAACTGCAATATATACACATATTGTAAACAGAAAAGTTATTTCCATAACAGGTATATTATTTTTTTTCTAAAAGATGAAGATTTTGATTAACAAAGGGGCATACAAAACACTACATCTGTTCATGTAGCTTACTGTGAGTCTCTGAAAGTGCAGAGTATTAGTCACAAAATTCTCCTACACCCACACTGATAGCTTCCCCCCCTCTCCCTTATGACCTAAGTTGTAAAGATTATTTTTTTTCCTGTCTATTTACTACTCTTTTAAAGAATTATTACCAAAACATCCATTTGCATATTAAGCAGTTACCTGGTTTCACATCTTAGTTTGGGAAGCCTGAAATTCTTGACACCCTTCTTATAAAGAAAAAGAAAACCAAGTGGTGCCCTCCCGAATAACTTCACGGAGGAAAGTTGGAGACAAATTCATATTCTGAACTTTCTATTACTTGTCTGCAAACTACAAGGCGTTCTGAGAGATAATGCCTTCATAAAAAGATTCCAACTAGCATCTAAGGAAAAAGAAGTAGTCTCTTGAAGTGATAAATTTTTAGAACTTAAAAGAGAAAAGAAGTTCACTCGTCCATTCCAGTGAGACCTTGGACATTATAAATCTAAACAGAAACCGGATCTGACAGGATGGGAAAACAAGGGGCTCACATTCATTAGTCTAGCCACATCAATAAGGATTGTATTTACCTATTACAGAGACAAATGCAAAGCTCACACCTAGAGCAAAACTATTCCACGCAACACTGCAGGCTGAGGGCCAAATGATTGTCAAGCAGCTTTGGGGCAGAGCTTGGAACTCCTGGTAGACAACAAACTAAATACAATTCATCAGCAAGTCACTTGCAGCACCAAAAGCTAACAGCATACTGGGCTGAATTAGAAAGAGAATAGCAAGCAGATCAAGGGAAGTGACTCTTCTCCTTTATTTGGCATTCGAAGAGCTGCAGCCGGAGTACTGTGTACAATTCTGAGCCCTTAGAAGCAAGAAAGACTACAAACTCGAAGAGAAGACAGTACCCCCACATCTAGACAGATCCAGATTCTGGGTAGTGTTCAACAAAAGAATGAGACTCAATATCCAAACCTGAGCTTTAGAAAACTCCAGGTGATTAAGTCCATGGCCCACCACCTGAAACTGTAGGTGCTATGCTAAAACAAATGAGAAACAAACAAACAAAACCAACAACAACAACAACAAACACAAACAACACCACTTGCCTGCTCCCCTCTTTCTCCCTGAATACCGAAAGAGTGATCTTACATGCCATCTTGACTAAAATGTTCCCCAACCAACACAATGAGAAATAAAGTATGTGAACTTCAAACCTAATGTCCAGAGTTGAATTATAGGCACTTTTGTTTGTTAGACAGGTAACAAGCAAAAAAAACTTGTCACATAGTAAAAAAGAAGATAGCTCTCTAAGTGATTCAATTGGAATTCAAACCTCCAGCCTCAACTTTAATTCTTCAGATGAACCAAATACTTAATTAAGTTAGTGCTTCCTATAGTCGGCTGAAGGTCGACATCATTCTACAAGCCTTCCTATTCTGCCTTCTCTCAGAAACATAGAGAAACCTGTAGGTTCTCAGCATAATACTCAGTGAAAAACAGACTCAGAGATGAATATGGGAACAGCATGAAGTAACCTCAGCGAATACACACAACTTTGCTACTTAAATCCAAATGCAATCCCTCATTTTTGGTGTTCATTTGTTCCAGATTTCGACACAAAGATAAACCGGAATGATGTGAACGCATTTAAATGTCATAAGTCTCATCACTTTTGGAAAGCAAGCAATACAGTCAAATGTATACTTGTAAATAAATACAATTGGTTAAAATGTATCTAATATAAAGCAAAACAAATACAGTAGCATTTACAAATAATTTACTGACAACTAAGGCAGTGTGCTTATTTAAAAAATAAAGGTGTTCCTACGAGATATCAAACCAGTGTTAATCTAATCATGTCACAAAAATAGCTTCAACAATCATTTGCATTATTTTTTTAATAAGATTTTTTAATAAGATTCCTAGTAAATATCTGAAGTACATTTTCAAGAAGCTATTACTACATCCTCTGAGGCTTGCCTGTAAGATACCTCCCTGTAGACAGCTTGTAAAAGACAGGAATCACATAGTTGACCAGCATCTTGATGGCTGTTTTAGTGGTAAAGGTTCTTTTGTTTTCTCTCTTAATTCCCCATACAGCAGGAGCATGGAGATCTTAAATGACACCTCAATTCAACATTTTTCAATTAAGTATTTAAATAGTTCTTTAAAGTGTATATAGGTACATTAACAATCCCTGCAAAAATAACCCCAAATTTACCTATAGAGCCTTGTCAGACTCGCTGCTAAAGCCTCTCGACATTACCAAGCATGCTGTATGCCAGAAGACCCTTATGCCCTAATTTGCTCATCAGCGATGCAAGCTTACCCTGCAATTTCTTATTCTAAACCCTGTAGCTATAGACTGCTCTCTTGTAATTCCAAAGCTGACACAAACAGCATGGAAGAAGACACCCTTAAGCGAATATAGAAGGACAAGACACTTCTGAGAAGACACAACTACAAACAAACAAAATCTGGAAGGCAAAAAAAAAATAACAACGCTACATCATCATGCCACACAGAAAGCAAGAAGAAATGCACAAGCGTCCAGCAAGCGTCAACCCATTCCTCTATTGGACAGTCCATGGAGGACAAGCTGAGCCTACCAGCCACTGCAATAGCTGATTAATCTACTACTGCTTGCATACGTTGCAAACGCAAGGTTTGCAGCTTGGGTGACCATTTGCACATGGCTCCATCTCAAGAAACATCTATACATTCTTATTCAATTAAAAAGAAAAAAAAAAAAAAAGAGGAAGTGGGATAAAACACAAACTGGGCTTCTGTCAGAAAGCAGAATTATGGTAGCCTGTCAGCATTAAGGCTCTCCTAAGCCCATACCTCACAAAGTGTGTTAGTCAAAGCATCTGAGATGTATTTTTCTACAGATGTTTGCATTTTCTCAAGACTAATCCTGTGTACTACACATTTCTTCTTATTCTTTACATTTGATCTGGGATCATGCCCTTTTTTACTGCACAATCTACTCTGACTGTATATAGAGTTATTAACTCTTAGTAACCTTTAGTGTAGACCTCATCATAACTGCTTTCAACATTAGGGTTTTAAGATCTCACATTAAAGTTCCTATAAAAGAAAAGTGAAGCATAAAAGGGCAAGGGCAAAAAAATTTTCAAAGTCTTCATTGATTCACGAGTTCTACTTGAGGCGTGTAACTTCTTCATCTCTTTGTTTGCATTTAAAATCAAGTGGACTGAATATATCTGCACATTAAAGAATGACATTCTCTTAACAGGTACTCGAAGAGCATAACTTAATGATTTACTTGGCTCTACACAAAAATTTTAGTAGAGATGCTTCTTTAGATTAAAAAATAAATTAAAAAATAGCTGCTTTTGTTTTCCAAACTTAACCACTCCAAAAGTAAAAGAGCTGTCTCTCATGCAGCCAAGCAAGTCAATGTGAAACAAAATAAACAACGGGTACCTCTTATATTTTTGATACTTGACAGCAGCACTGAATTGCATAATTTTAATCATTTCCCATATTTAATACTAAGTCCAACAATTCTCTACAAAGGCAGCCAGACTTGCAAATTCTGCTTTCAGGAGAAACCAGAAATTTGTGTGTGCAATTTACCAGTTAGTAATACAGTAAAATAAAGCCAACATTTGGATCTTAGAATACAAGCCATAACTTCACTTACCTAGAAGGACTGGAACAACTTCCTACTTTTTCTTTTCAGTTTCCTGTACACAAAAAAAAGTGAAGCAGAAGTGGTGTAATTAATATTCACCATTACAAACCGCTTTCAGAAGTGTTCTGACTGACTGCATTTCTGTCATGCCACCAGACAATTTAACATTCCTAAAAAACTGAAACTGGAAAATGAATAGACTGAAGGAGGAAAAATATGAAAAAATATAAACACTCCTCCTTAAAAAAAAGAAGTAGAATCACTAGCAAGTAGATTCTGTAACAGAATCAGTAGATTCTGGAAGATAACTGTTTAAAGGATGTTTAAAGGATGCAAACCTCAAGAACTGGTCAAGAGGAAAACAGGAGCTCCTTCTTCAAAACTGTCACTCTACTGCTTAGAAGAGCAGTTGTTCCACTTCCTCGAAGTCACGCGGTCTCTCTCAGAGTTCTGGGGAGGAAGAAGGCAATGCCTGTTGCATCAAGCTTTCTTCTTTCAAAAGCAGGTCTAATGTTGATGCTGTCAGTTACCTGTCTGTAACTGATGTCTAAGTCAAATAGAGGAAGGTACGGAACTCAATTCAAATAACTAAGAGGGATAACATCTGGATAAGAGGAAAAACAAGTGAGAAGTGACGATTGACTTAACAATTTCAAATGAGAACAAGAAATCTACTGGCCAGATAGTCACATGCACAGAAACAAACCAATGAAGTTACTTTGGTTTTGCTGAAGGAGCAAGCTTTTCACATAAGACAGGACAATTCTGGTAAACCAGGAGCACTGATGGAATAAAAGAAACGTTCCTAGACCCAACAGTTCCAGCTGGCTGAATATGACAGCTCGAATGTCAGCTCCCTGGCTTGGATATTTCTCAGAGGGGCTTGGATTAGTGGAAGCTTATGTTGTGTGAATGCAGCTCTTATAGTAGACAAGTAGAAAGCCAGGGAATCTCAGAGAGCAAATACACAGGATTTCATATTCCTGAGATCTTTCTGCAACTTGTTTAGCAAGACATTAGCTTTTATGCCTTTACCAGCTCAATTACCTAAGTTTGAAAGTTTTATTACTGTCCATCAACCTAAAAGACATTGTAAATCTAGTCTTTTACAACTTTGTTTTCAGCAAATTAAAAATATCTTAACAAAGGTACTTCATTTTTTACAGATCACATCCTTTGAGTACGCAACTCCATACAGTAACCAAGGGTTTGATTTAAAATCCTTAAATATACCAAGGAGTGTGCTACTGAAGCACTCTCAAAGCTCATTAAAACAGAGTGATGTATTCTTTTCCTATAAGCAACAAGGTAAATGGCCACTGGCATTTACCCAGAAATGGAAACACTGTATTGTTCCCATTAACTTACAAAAGAAAAACTCCAGTCTGAACTAGAGCTAATACAAAAGTTCTGAGGTTGAGCTCCTGCTAAGCAGTTACTGACACAAAAATCAATCAGATACAGTATGGCACCAACTTGAAACAAAAATATGAGCATAGTTATAAAGTATCGACTCATATTTCTATCACTAGATACATTCAGTGTCTCAGAGTGCACCCTATCGATTTGAAACAAATATACTTAAGTTATGCAGCAGGATACGATAACTTGAAGTCTATTCATTATTACAGAGAGAAGTTAATGCTACTGAATCATGTTTACTCCTCTAAAACCAGTCTTTAAAAAAGTTTAACAGCAGTTAAATAAAACAGGGAAGTAAAACAGGCTTTGAAAAATTTTTAAAAGATAAATGGTGTGGGGAAGAGAAAGAATAGCTGATGAAAGGCATTTTAGGCAGTAGATGGACCCAAATTAATAAGATTAAAAGAACACCATATTTCTGGCTGCTCGATGCTGTCACAAAACCACTAGAGAAAGTAGCATGAAAACAAAAATTATTCATAAAGTTATGCATGATTAATTCAGGACCTGAAAGAACCTGAAGTTACACACTGCACAGTTAAGAACCTTCTAGAAAAAGATACACCGAAAATGTTTGTATTTCTAGAATTGAAGTCAGGATGGAAATCTGACTACACAATGAAAAAGGTCAAAGACCCAACCAGCTGATTAGGTGTAGGCATGCACTATCTACTGTAAAACAAACACACCACCAAGTTTTTTTTGAAAGCAGCTTCACCCCATGAGCACATGAAGTTATTTTTTATTTCTTTCTTTGGATGCACTACAAAAAGCAGTTTACGACAAAGCTGCTGTTTGTTTTTTTCAATAAGGCTTCAATTGACAAATAAATGAAGGAGAACCCAAGTGACTGCCACACTTCACCAGTTCATGCCTCTGAAGTGAAGTCTGTAACCAGACTCCCATTAACGTTAGCAACTGATGTTTCATTAGACAACTGAAGACACATCTACCACACTGGAAACCAAGGACCATAAAGTTCTCATAATCCTTTAAATCAAAGTTGAACAGAGCACCTAATGCAGGCACAGCATTTACAGTGTTCACTTCAGGCACACTTGCTTTTTTTTTTTTTAATCAACTCTATGTGCCTTTAGACTCAGCAAGAACTTGAGAAGAGATTCACAGCTCTGAGTACAGTGTGACAAGATGACGACAAACACATTCTAAACAGCAGAAGAGAAAACCTCAGGAGAAAATTCACTTTGCATGAGCTGTTTGCAAAGCAGTGGATGATTCACAATTTCCAGCTGTAGTAGTCTTTTATCCTACTATGAAGCAGGTGACTGCATCTTTATTTGAAGGAAAAGATCATTTCTGGAAGAAACTAGCAAGGAAAAGCAAACAAGTGACATAGGAATGGGTGAAACATGGAAACACACTGATGGAACCCCCTTCAAACAGGCGTGCAGGAAGACTGCAGCACGAACAAAGCTGCAGCAGCACAACAGCACCTGTACCCCAAGCCCACAATCACACAGCGCGGGGGCATGAAATATCTGTGCCTGAAACACCGTGCAACCATCAACGCCTGAAGGCCCGCGCCGTGCTGCTTGCTTTTAATCCTCTGACAGCTTCGGAGACCTTTCATTAGGACAACCCCGAAGGCACAGGCCGCGGCCCTGCCCGCACAAGAGGCGCTCGCTTCCTCCTCCCCCCCCATACTGCTAAGCCCGAGCGCCGGGCGCAGCCCAAGGGCCTCCGGAGCCGCGGATGGACGCGGAGAGGCCTCCTCGGGGCCGGGGCTCAGGTCGAGCCCAGGGCAGCCACCGGAGGCGAGAGAAAAGCCGACGCAGCCTCCGCCCCGCCGCCCCCATCCGTTCGGCCCCTACCTGCGGCGGCGCCGGCGTCCTCCTGCCCGGCTCTAGGGGCGGCGGGAGCCGCAGGCCGCGGTGGGGGTGGGAGCTGCGGCGGCGCGGAGCCGCGGCGCCATATTACCGCCTCCCGGGAACCCCCGCCTACCCCTCGGCGGGGCCGCTCCCTCCCCTCCGCCCTCGGGGCGCTCCCCGCGGCCCGGACCCGGGCGCAGCGCGGAGGGCGGAGCGGCACCTCGCCCGGCCGCGCCGCGCTCCTGTTTACAAACTCACCCGGGAACGCGGGCCGCGCCGCACATGAAAGCCCGGGTCCCCCACAGGCTTCCGTCACTTCTCGCGAGACCACCGCCGACATCTCCGCGGGCCCGGTGGAACGCGGGTCACGTGGCGCAGAGGGGCGGGGACGCCGCGGATTGGGCGCCGCCGACGGGGCGGCTGCGGCTGCACGTGTGGCCGGAAGCGGCCGGTGTCCGGGTGTGGCTGCGGGGAAGCAGGTGCTGCTCGGTGCGCGCATGGATGGCTGACCACGCCGAGGGTCCCAGGTGGAGATAGGCGTAGCGCTAACGTACAGCGTTCGGGGTAGTAACAGCCTACTCTTTCTTGCTAGGGATATTGAGCGAACGCGACCAGCTTAACATCCCAGCGGCCACATCCGGCAGCACACGTGCCAGGACAGCCAAGCCAAACCGCGCTCATGCCGCAGCCCGGCCCATTCGGCAACATGGCTCAGGGCACTAACACGGAAACTCACCTTCAAAGTCCTGTCCTGGAGCTGCTGCAGGGGCTGTGCTCAGTGCCACTGCTCCGAGCATGGCACAGCCAAGCCTTGGGATAACCAGACATTGCACCAGCTCTATTCAAGTTACAGTCTAACATGAGGAACGTGTGTTATTAATGGCTCAAGCATGAGATAGTGCAGAAGAGATCTTACTGCTATGCAGCTGTAAGCTTTCCTCACAGAGCAACTAAGAGCCACATTGGAAAGAAGTGTACTTTAGATTCAGATCTACCATCACATGGCAGCATCAGTCCTGAACTTCAGACAGATGCAAGTCCTTTGCTTTACCTGCAGCAATAGGAATGTAATTTGTTACAGATATCCCTTCCACTATATGTTGAAGTGATCGAACTATGTGTGAGTGTCTAACAATGAGATCCAATTCACCCATATTTGGCATTACTTAACAGCAAGTTTGGACTGTGTTCAGCAGAGTGATTTAAAATCTGTCAAGCCTGGGGAGATGCTACTAACACAGGTTTCATACATGAAGTATGTCCTGCCTCTCATACAGGCTTAATCATAGGGACCTTGCTGACAGGGTGAACCACAATGGAAAAGATAGGATATACATTCAGCAATTGCCATGGCTTGGACAGCTTTCTTATTGAAGTTACAGAATAAAAGCTAGCCAGAACTTCTCCCTACACTGAACACACAGCTAAACCTCAAAGTCTCATCATACAAAGATAGCAGCACAAATGAGTTTTAGGCTAGAATCCTAGATATCTGCCTTCCACCCAAGGCTAATAAACTGCATGTCAGCTCAGTAACAGCTATGAGAATAGATAAGTGTATTAAAAAAACCAGCAGTGCGTGAGCACAACCACAGATGATAGCTACAGCATGCTTTACCTCCTACTGCCCCTCCAAACCAAATCATTTCCAGACCTAGTCACACAGTGTACTACTATTATGCTAGGTCTGAATGTTTAAAGGCTCTACATATTTTACAGTCAAATCTGAATAAAAATCAACGTTTGTTTCCATATTTAGAGAGCAGCTCTATAAACCTTTTGAAAAGAGGACTATTTCCATTGAAGAACATACAGAGGAAGTAGCCTCATGCTACATTCAAATTAGGCTAAATGAATACCCATGTAGTATTCAAACTCAAATTCAAATGAAGAGTTTACCTGCAGATTGCACACATCAGAGCCACAAATCAGTTTCTTCACATACCTGAGGACAGGCTACTTACAGCTCATAGTAGATAGTCCCCTGGATTTAATTCCGTAACAGCAGGAAAGCAAAGCTCATAACCTTGTTCACTTTCTTCCAAAGGTCAGTTTGTTGTTGTTGAATGACCAGATCTATTATTTAATATTCAAAGCCACCCAACCAATTAGTATACAGTAGTACACAGTACACTGCTGTAAGTGCAGACAACACCTTAAATGCATTAAGGTTGTTACAAGATGGAAACCACGAGAAGCAAAGCTTTTAGTGCAGGCATTTTGTTACTTTAAGTGCTTGGATCCTACCTACTATTTTTCAAAAATCAGGTTAATAACAAATCTTTACTAAATCAGAAAGCTGGACATTCTCCCATCTCGTTAGGTAATGCCAAGAACGCTGTAATTAAGTAAGGGTATAATGTCCATGTGCCACAACTAAAAGCTTTGGACCAATCTCAACCAGCAGTTAAGTTCAACCTGGAGAACCAAGCAGAAAACTTCTGCTAGGATGATCAAAATTAGTAGTGGAATTGGCAACAGATGCAAACAGAGCTTCCTTATCATTGCTGGAGAATTGTTTAGCTCATTGTAGTGTGGGAAGCCAAAACTCTGTGCCAGCTAATCTAGTGGGGAGGACAACACAAAACTGTGCAGAGACACAGCAAAATAGGTAAAGGAAGAAGGACAGACGCACACCTTCTCACACTTGGTCAGTGCATCCTTTGATTTTCCTAGGATTAGTCACACTGATTTTATCAAACAAGTGACACTCCCACAAATATTATATACTCGACCTGTAGTCATTGTTTCAAGGGTCCTACATAGCATGTCATTATAACAAAATAAGGTCATATCTTTATAAGAAAGATAAAAAATGCAAAGCAACAGGATGACAGTTAAAGTTGTTATCTTTAATGAAATGACTTTGGAAATAGCATCAATTTCCACGACACCAACATTTTGGGAGTCCCATAAAATATGCAGGATTACATTCCAATGCCAGTATTACAGGCAGATCTCCTTTCACATGGCAAATAGGATCAAGAAAGCAACCATCAGACAGAAGAGACCCATAGCTTCAGACAGGGCGAATCCCAGGATAGCATATGAGAACAGCTGCTGCTTCAGAGAAGGATTTCTAGAAGAAAGTAAAGGTATAAGAGCTTTTTATCTTTAAGAAGTTTTTCACACTCAGCTTAATGTTTCTCACAGATTTAGAGCCTCATACTTCCCCTTACACAGATTCTGTAACAGGAAATTCAGTAAATCCAAGCATAAGCTTTTTATAAGTAAGGACTTCATGGAAAAGAAGTGACTTTGTTATTAAGGTTTGACTCAAGTTATGCAGAATATATATGCCTTTTCCAAATAAGTATAGCTTTTATGACTACAATCAGCCTTTGCATTGCTTTCCTCCCATATGGGAACTACTAGCACTACTAATAGAGAGTTTACTTTATATCTTTGACATTACAACTATATTCTAAGCAAGCTGAACACATTAAGTAGCTCACAGAAAAATCCAGGAACTGAAACCATCTAAATGAAAAATAACAAGTATGCAGAAGTTTGTTATTTAAAAACAAAACAAAAACACAAAACCCACAGTGCATAATCCCAGAATGAGGGGAGGACTCTTCAGCATAGCAGTATGTAGTAACAGTCCACAAACTTTTACTAGCACACTCATTACAAAAGAGGAGACATTTGTTTTGTATTAAAAGCCACTTATGTTTTTTCAAATCAAAGCTGAACTTCCTTGTCCACAGTGGAGTTTTTTAAAAAGCCCTTATTAAGACAAAAGACTTAGGTCTTAACTGCTAGAAAGAATAACTAAATAAATATTTTATTAATGTCTGTCTTATGCAGTTCCTCTTTTAAGATTTCTCCCTTCTTCTAGGAGAGAATCTAGACTAGATGTTTAATTCAGTTCTGGAACTGAACACTGGAACACTGAACTTCAGTGACAAAAGCACTGACCAAGACTAACAATCTCTTTTCTTTCATGTCACTTCTCCATGCAGACTGTATCAAGTTCTAAATCTAACCACAGAGCCATCCTGTTGAACATACTGCAGCTTCACACTATTCCATTTAGCCATGTTTAACACTAGCAATTATTAACAGAATCTAATATACCTCCGTCATCTTTACTACAATTTAGATTAACTGGGAACGCTGCATCAAGGTACAACTGCAACTGCATGTAATTCAACACTTGTATGAGAGAGATCGATTACCTGGCGTAGCCAATGATAAGACTACCGAAGACTGTTCCAATACCAGCACCAGATCCAGCCACACCTACTGTGGCAGCACCAGCACCAATGAATTTGGCAGCAGTGTCAATGTCCCTGCTGATAGCACTAGTCTGGAATTCTCTAAGTGCTAGTTGGGAGACAGTGTTTTGGGCCCCATTAAGTGTGGATTTGCCCTAAGGAAACAAGACATGAAAAAATAAGACATTATATTTAGATATAGAATATTTCCATGATATAGCATTATTTCATAGTTGCAAAAGTTGCATTAGAACCAGAATGTAGTTACTCTTGCAAGTGATGAGACTATAAGAGTTAAAGACTTCAGAATGTTACTTGTTCACCTGACAGCAATGACCATAAAATGCAAAGGACTTTTCTTGAGTGAAATAGCAGAACAGCAACAAGTATTATTAAAGGTTTGATTTAAAGCAAGCTTCAGAGCAGAGATATTCGTGTTAGTACAAGTGAACTCCAGGCTGAGAACATTTAGGCTCACCAGGTAATTTAGGAAGATACAGAATTTTGTTTATAAGGTACCTCTCCAGTCCTGACCTCTGGCCTAGAAAACACAGATGCTGAAACTGGTCTGTACAAGATTCTTGATCCAGCGCGGATCTGGAAGAGGAGAAAAAAAGTTAAAAAGAATACTTAGTTACAACTGTCCTCATCAGATCATCTTTAAGTTAAGGCAGTTATCTGCTAAACCACTTGCCTTACTAGAACGACAACCATCTTTGCACAGCCAGATATACAGAAGACCACACAACCAAACTCTGCATGCAATTTGATAGCACTGTTTTCCAAAGCCATTACACTGAATGGGTAGACCGTTCAGCGAGCCTGTGCATGCAGTACACTGACAGGAAAGCCACCAAGTCAGTGACCACATAAGAGCCAAACAGACAGGCGGGCAGCAACCTACGTTGTAATAAAAGCCACCAAAATCAATTCCTGAGTCGTTAAACGCACAGACGCGGCCCAGGCTGGGAAATGCCGCGAGGCGCAAATGAATGAAGGCTCTCTCGTAAGAGGCCTGCGCGTGCCCTTGGGCTGCCAACACTTTAAGGTCACAGCGGCCTTTGCACAAAGCAGGGAGAGCCCTGCCCGCGGCACGCGACCGGGGACGTTCTGCAGCGCGAGAGGACGTCGTGAAGGAGAAGAACCCCTCGCCTCCCAAGGGCAAGAAGCCCAGCCCCGCGCGGGCCGGGCCTCGGCCTGGAGTTTGACCTAGAGCAGCGCTCCGGGCCCAGCAACACCGCAGCCCTCCCTCCGCTCCCCTCACCTTGGCCGAGGGCCCCACCAAGGATGCGGGAAGGAGACAGCGGCCCCGCGGCCAGGAAACCCCCCTCCCCGCCTCACTGCAGGGGGCCCGCCCGGCTCGGGCGCCCGCGGCAGCCACACCAAACCACGGCGGCGCCGGCGGCGGGGAGGAGCGAACCCGCCCGTAGCGCTGGGGGCGACCCACTCACCAGGGCGGGCGAAGCGGCAAGCTTGGCGCAGGCGAACATCTTGGCGGGCGGGCGGCGTCCCCGGGGCCACGATCCGGAGTCTCTGCGGGGAGAGCGAAAGGGTGAGCGGGCCGCGGCGGCGGCGATGGGGGCGGATGCCGCGGCCGGCGCTCACCTTCTGCGGCTGCCGCTCCTTAGGGCTGACGGGCTGAGCGGGGCTGTGCGCAGGCGCGGCGGGACCGGCGGCGGGCGCCCGGATGCGGCGCGGCGGAAGAGGAGGGAGCGGCGCCAAGGTCACTTTATGCAGACGCCATTGGCAGCGGCGGGGGGCGCGAGCATCGCCACGCCCCCTGCTTGGCCACGCCCCTTCCAGTCACGCCGCATCCCTAGCCACGCCCCCTGACGACCGGCCTTTCCTTCGGCCACGCCTCTCTGTGGTCCCCCCCGCAGCCCCAGCAACATAGCGCGCTTCGTACTGGCCTAATGCAGCCTTGCTGGAGCGCTCTCCCATCCTCCAGCTGACACCGTGCCTTCCCTCATCGCGTGTTTTTCTGTCAGCTCCCACTACCAAGCTGCAGTCTTACCGGTGCTGTACATCTTCTCTCATGATTCCCACTCCGGAATGCTGTGCAAAAAACACATTCGCAAGCTGCTTGATATGAGCAGCATCAACACCATCATTAAGCACCTGTTAATTGTTACACTTGAGGCATAACGGCTGATATTACATTTTACATCCAGCTCAGCTGTTGCTTTTGGAAGGGGTCAGAAGAGAAGTTATTGATCCCCAGGGACCCTACTCAGCTTAATTCAAGCAGGTCTCCATTAAAAAAGACTCCTGTTAACCTCGCTCTGTTTCCTATCTGTATAAAATGCTGCTGGGTCCCCAATGAGGTGCACTGGTGTGCCAAAGAACGGTGCAGTTTCCGTTTGCACATATTTAAACCCTTAAGTTCTACAGGGAGTTAGATGTGATGTGGGTACACTACCTGTAAGCTGGCATTTCCAGCTGGTGTCTGTGGGCTGGTTTCCTTCCAGACACCTACATTCATTTATTAGTAATAACTTATAAGAGATGGATGTCTGTCCTGTATGTGCTGAAGGAGAAATCTTTCTAATCAGGAGAAATCCCGCTGTCCAAATTTTATTTAAGATAATAGGTCAGAAGAGTTCCTTCAGGTTAATTTTTACCTCCCAGCAGGTAATTACCTCCAAGCATGTCACACACTCGTAATAGTCTTTATAAAGAAACAAAACAAAATGCATCTGATTTGAAGAAGAGATGTGTCTGGAAAACCACCATATTTGGATAGTCCTTCCCAGCTGGTAGAACACCAAAGGGTAAAACTGGTTCAAAAGCTTCCTGAGAACGTCTGTGAAATGCTTTAAAATGTAAAATGGTGTTACTGCCTCAGGGTTAGCTGTCCAGAGCTTCTGTATTTATGCAGGGTATTGATTGCTGCTGATGTATGAAGTCAGGGTTTATCACTGTCTGGCCCATGTTTCAGCACAGAGTATCTCACACCTCTCCCATTCACTGTTGTGTGGATGACTCTTACCAGTCACAGCTAACAGATAAATGGAGCAATAGCTTGTGGGATGAAGCTATATAGAGCAGAATTAATATGCTGTGGGATATTTAACATGTCTTAGCTCTGGAAAGAAGGAATTAAGCTATTATTATATGTCTCTGCTTTAAATAGAATTTCTCTTGGTAGTCTGCTGTTCAGATCTGTGTGCTTTATTGATTAACGGTAGTTGACAAATCTCGCCATAAGCAGTGCTGGAAGTTTTAATTGCTGGCTTGGCTGGATTGGAAGTGATGTTTCACAGGAAAGCAGACAGTAGAAGTTTTGGGTTATTTTCTTTCTTCTCATCACTGTGAAGTTCTCTTTAATACAGAAAAGGGAGAATCTGCTTCTTGAGTGACCTTTGTGCCCCAGAGTACTTACCCAAGCTATTTTTTTTTTGCTTAGATTCATTTTCATTTAGTCTCAACAGCTTCGTTCAGTGAAGAGCTGAAGGCAATTAATAACGTAGGACTAATCTAGGCTATAGAGCATTTTGCTCAACCATTCATTGATTGTTCTAATGCTGGAGTCCTAGAAACTGATGGCATGAACTACAGAACAGAACAGTAGAGCATGTCTGTACTTAGCAAGACTCTGGATGTATACAAATCCTATTAAGAGCTCTAATACAATTTGAGTCAAAAATCACAATAATCCCAGCTATGTTATTTTTGGGTCTCTAAGGCCTGCTTTAAATTACACAAATATTATATGTATATGGTCTACTACTGCAATAGCCACTACACATCCAAATGAAGAGTCATCAAGTAGAAAACTACTCTGCTGCAGCAGAAACTGAGCAAGGAATGTGTTCTCACCTTCGTCCTAGCTAATGGATTGTGTTGGAAAGGGAGACCAAGGCTCCAAAGCAGCCCTACACAGAAGGGGGGGTAGAGTCACTCTAACCCTGGATGACAAAGCCCTGCTGTCCAGCATTCATGTCCTGCTGGCTGGTTTCAGGGTTCTGTACACCAGTAAAAATATTCAGTAATGGAGCCACTCTTTTATAAAGCCCAGCATGGCATGTGGTGGAAGACCTCAAAAATTCATTTTTTATGTCAAGAAAAATTACGAATTTTCTAAAATGATAATCTGATTACATGTTTGTATTCACAGTACAAAATGCTTCACAGGTTTGACAGTTTCACTCTGTTTCCCATCTATTAGTCCACGTGTGTTACGGTCGCCACCTTCAGGTCACATTGCTTATTATTAACACAAAGAAAATTCAAAACCTATGGAACTAAAGTACCTCTTAGAACAAGAACTCCTGTAAGTGAGGCGTTTTCCTCAGATGATTCATGTGTTTCCCATGGATGGTTCACTCTGTCTCTGCTGTGCTGCAAAAATAAAATAAAATAAAATAAAATAAAAAAGCCTAGCTGATACCTGAAATGGTCACTTGGGTGATTGGATAGCACACGCACATACATTGCTAGATTACAGCATGTCACTAAGATTAAATTAGAGTAAGTCCAACAACTCATTAAACATCTTTTCTAACAGAAAACACAGTTCAGTTGTAAGTTGGCAACATTAACTGCACGTTTTAGAGAGCAAAGCTGGCAACACAGTTACACCACAGATCCAGAGAACAGCACAGGCAGCCAAGATTTTGGCTGTAGTAGAGGCACTGATTCAAAAAGTACCCATCAGCTTTGACTGCTGAATTTGAAGACACCATAAGCAGAGTGGTGCTTTACCAGTGGGCTCTTTTGGAAGCATGGGCTTTCTGTGCAGGTCAAATGACCAGATTCATCGTCTTTGACAGTAGTACCTAAGTTGTTTGTGAGATTTTGTACTTGGCGTTTCTCAGAATCTTTTGGCTCTGGGCATGTGTTTGTGGGGACTATATTTTTGTTGTTGATAAGGTGAAAAGAGAAACAGAAAAGGTAGCTGCCCAGTTCTCAGAAACATAGGAATTAACAATTTCCACTTAGGGATTAAATCAGTTTTTTAATAACTTAAAATGTATATAATTAATGACTCTGGGCTGTTTCTCCCTCTCTGCAGAGTGTAGATCCAGTTTATAGTCCCTACTGGGAGGGAAGATGGGAACGTAGCCATTAATGCATGCAAGATTCACCTGCTTAATTGTAAATGACGTACTTCCCAAATATGAGTCTCAGTTCTCTCATGCTCACAGACTGCTTTGGGATCAGTGCCCAAAAAGAAGTGATAAAGACAAAACATCCGTTAACATCCCAAAGCCCTCAGTCTGATGGCCCAGCAGAAAGCCTGTAGGATGGCACTGAGCCTGAGTCCAGCCCTGCCATGCCGCTGCCAGTCTGAGCCTGAGGAAATAGTTGTTCACAGCTGGCAACTGCCATGCTTTGCATGGCTCAGGCAGGCTATTTTTAAATAGCTGTAATTAATTTTGCTCACAGCTACAAAAGAGATCATATATTGTTATGTCCTGTACCTAAAGCACAGGAACTCAGACAGCCTGCCCTGCCTGCGTCCTGCCCCCAGTGCTCAGACCCAAGGCGCACGCCAGTCCCTGGCACGCCTGCACTCAGCCCCATCTGCCATGCTGGCCCCATTCCCACTCAGAATTATCTACGCCAATTTCAGCAGGGCAGAGGTGCTAACCAAACATGGCTTTAGAGGGACAGCTTTCAGAGCTCAGCGAGGGCCATTCCTTTTGCCAGCAGGTCCTGCTGTTTGCAAATAATTCCAGCTTAAGGCCACATGCTTCATTACATGGGACCACATCTGAAGATGCTTGGAGGCATTAGAAAAAAATAAATAAATAAATTCAACAAACGTCTTCTGTATTTCTCTTTCAGTTTGGCGTGGTGCTTGGAATTCTGCATATGGAGAGTGACCGCTCTGCTCCTTGTTAACAGGAGAGAGCCATCAGCTGCTATGTACTGCGTACTGCAAGCCGTCTTAGCAGGGCTCTGCGGCAAAGCAGAGGCATCAAACTGCAGGAGCTTAGCAGGGCTACATTGCTCGTTCCAGCAGCCCTCGATTGCTTTGTGCCTGAGATCATGATGACAGAACATTGCCTTTTTGCACTGCAGTTATTGCCTTTCCTGATTCTGGACAAATTTGCAAAAGGTGTATCTGAACCCTACCCAATTCCAAAGCATCATACATGTAAGACAAAACTAACACTGCTTAGTAAACAGTTTATTATATATAAGGAGTTTGTATATGACCTATAAATACTGTAATAATATATTATAACATTGACACCATAGTAGTATATTATAGCTGCACCTGGCTCCTTTTTTCCTCCCAAGGAGGTTAAGAACATAGAAGAGCTAAATTTTTAAAGGTCTTAGGCTTTTCAGGGTTTAGAATAACAAGACACCAGAATTAGAAAATCCTATTGAGCATCGAGGTCTAAAGTTACAAAATATTTGTACTAAGTGTACAGTTCAGGTCAGCAATGTATATTTCTGGTCCTATTTTCTTTGATGTAGGCTTATGAAATCAGGTACAGTTAGTGAGATTTCATAGGCTTTTAAGCACACTTAACGTATATTTCCCATGATATTGAAAAGTCAATCTTCAAAAAACTATGCTGATCTCAAGAAATGAAAATAGCTAGTCTCAATTCAGAGCACATTAGCACATTGCTGTAACATTTGTTTCCAGTATCTCTCCCTCTCACTTGTCTTCTTCCCTTAGTTTTTGACAGCTTACCTGGCATTCTGGAGAAGAATACTGTTTTGTTTTCCATACCACATGGTCTCAGAGGCACTCCTCTTTTTCTTCTTTCCCATAGCTCCTAAAAGCATTCCCTCGTAGTTCTATTAATGGCCTGCCTTCCACACAGCTGTTAGTATTCCCAGTTGCCTCACATACCACTCATTTTTGTGTTCTTTTAGAGAGATAATACTGATATCACTACTAGAAAGTGGTCTTCCCAGTGGTGCCCCATCCAGCATCTTGGTAACTGTGTTCCTTGGAGATCACCTGTGCCCTGTGGGAGATCTGGCTCCTGGGGGTTCTTGCAATTTTGGGTGAGCTGTAATTTGACTGATAAGTATCAACCACAAGAGCAAATGGTATGGCTGCCTGGTAAGGTGTCAGCTATGAGCGCTGCAGTGAGCATCCTGCTCATTATCCCTTCATCCAAACCTCATCTTCTCTGCTAGAACCGAGGTGGTCTGTGGCACTCCAGTCAGGGAGCACCGAAGAGCAGCACAACCCTGGGTAGCAGGGGAGCTGCTAGGAGAAGCGACCTGTGTTTCTACAGCTCACAAGCTTCACCTCGTTGAAACTACTATCTCAGGAACACCAATAATTAGAGACCCATATGCTTGCTAATTTGAAAAAGTCAGGGCTGGCTTGCACATATTCATGTCTGGATAGTGCTTTTAATGCGTCTAAAATGACTAATAGTGTGTATATATAGTGACATCCAGTGTTCAGTCAGATCAACCACAGGTCTGTACTCCGTAAGGTCATTCAATTAAAAGATTTATTACAGGCCCTATTTAAAATGCCTGTGTAAAGATACTAGGCTAATCTGAATATTAACTACCTGCCAACTTCAACACACCTCCACAATAAAAATTTCCTTCCTGACTTGTTGGGGAACAAAAATGGTGTGGCTCTTGTATAATGCTTTAACTTTCTCTTTTTATGACAGCAAGCGTCTGATTATTCCCAGGTGCTCCTGATTTCTTCTTTCTCTGCTCCTGTTGCTGTGAATGTGGCCATTAAAGCAGCAGTCATAAAGGATGTGTTCACCACTTCCTTCTCTGCCTGTCTCTTAACATAGCCACAAGTTCACCGTCTTCCATCCGCACTAATTCCCTGAGGTATCCACACAGTATTTGTGTTGACTGCCTTAATTTTGATCTTCTCTAATCATTCCCTGCCAGATGGTAGTTAAAGTTTAATGGTCCCTGTAAAAATAGTTCCCTTTCTTCTTTTAATCAGTCACGTGTGTTTGCTTAGCTAACTGTTAGATGTTCAGAAAGCACGAAGGGACCACCAACACAATTACTTCAAAATATACATCCGTGCTGTGATTTCAGCATTATGCAAAAGTAAAAGGTTACAGAATAGGTGAGGTTCCTGGAAATCAGCATGGGCTACATAGCTCTGTTTTGTTTTGTTTTGTTTTCCTATGTTTCTTTAGATGTATTAAAGAAAAAAGAAAAAAAAAAAAAAGAGAGAAAAAAAAAAGACTAATTTGTGACATTTCATATAATCATATGCAAATCACCCTTGGTATTTTCTAGGCTGCCATGTTTGTATGTGCTGTGCTAGATAGCATGAGGGTTGTGTTTTTAGGGATTGCTAGCGCAGAGCATTCAGGCACATGCTCAACATGGAGCAGATGTGTATGACTAATAGTAACAATGTCTGCAACAAGGTGCTTGGCATGTGCTTCCCGTTAGGTCCCCGAGGAGTTCTCATGAAGTCATTTACCTCCTCTGTGTTTGAGACTACATGTCGATGCCTATTGACACACAGCCTGAATTTCACCATTATATATTTAGTTGACTTAAGCCCATCAGAGGTTTGGGCATTTTGCTGAATCAAGAATTTAACTCAACTGCACATTCATGCTATGCCTAAGAAGCAAATTGCTTTACAAGCAAATGGTTTAAGTCATATCAGATGCCTACAAAGTGCACAGGTAGTATTGCACCATTAAGGAATAGAGAGAGTCTGGAAAAGCGATGGGCTAGAAGCTGAATCCAGATCACAGTGCTGGCAGAGGAAGGATTGCTGTTAAGCGAGGGCTGGATCAGGTCCTGAATGTCTTGCCTAAAGCGATACAGGAAATATGTAGCAGAGCCACTAACACAACCCAGATCTCCTGATTCAAATTAGGCTTTTGCACTGAACATCTGTGTGTACTGAAACTGGGTGTGTCACTGTGGCCAGCATAGGGGACATCCTGGATTATGGCTCATGATATGGCTCATGCCTGCACGCTGCAGGCTTCACACTGCTGATGTACCTCAGAAACATAAGCCCAGAGAAAGCAAAGAGCATCTTGCAGTTTTCTTCCCAGTGGATGACAGAGCAAACAGGGGCCCTTGCACCTTCTGCCAAACTGTGTATGAAGAGCTGTCTCCAAAACAAGACACCAGATATGACAAAGTATGTGCTATAGTGCAAACAGTGTTTTAAATGGGAGTGCAGGAATTCAATTGTAAGGACTTCCTGATCATCTTAGTGCTGATTGCCTGGAAGCTGGACAACAAAGGGAGTTGCTTTGGCTTCAGTTCTTCCTGTTAATCTTAATTAGCGGTGAGTAATGTAGTTCTAGCATAACAGAAATAGCTATGACATTTTACTTTAAAATTTGACCCAAAAGGAAAAAATTTCTATGCTTCAGCTAAGTGTTTTTCCTTGGTTCCTTTTTACATGCAGCTTCTTTGGGAAAGATCTAAGCCAGAGAGTGGAGGAGTAGATGGTACTGTGTTATGATAATAACCAGATGACCTCACTGAGATCAGTGCCTCGGGGTACTAGATGCTGGAAAAAATGTCATAAAAGCCAGTCCCTGTGCAGAGGAATGTGAAGTCTAAATGCTCAAGCTATTTTGTAAATCCAGGACACAAGAGGTTGATTTGCCCACTGTCAGACTGTGGCAGTTGCTAGTGACTCACTCCTGATCTCTTGTGCCTTAGCCAATGGCCTTAACCCCAGCAACATTCTTCTTCTCTATTTATATTTAATTAAAATGGCAGCAGAGTCCAGCTTAGCTGAATTTCCATATGTCTGAGCTGTAAAATCTGTCAGCTGTGGAAAAGTGGACATACCTTTAGTTTTTTTCTCCTTTGGTTCTCTCGCCTATTTCCACATCAGAAAAATATCCACTGTTTCCTCCCCTGCTTGGCTGAAGACTGCAATCACATAAGTGATCAAAATAGAGCTTGCTGGGCTGATGATGGCTAATAGCAGGTGTCAAAGTGAAGGCATCCCCCATGGACGCAACCCATCATGGTTGGGCCGGTGCCCAGCTCATAGGAGGGAACACAAGTCTTTCACATGGAAAGGGAGATAAATTGCATCTAAACACTCTAATGATGATAATGTAGAGAGACAGATGTGGTAACTGAGTATTAGAATCCCTCCATACGCTCTTCTATTATACAATCACATTATGTACTATTGACTAGCAGAAGCCAGATGCAAAAGCAGAATGTTGTTTGAATTTATCCTTTGGATTTCTGCAGATTTGTATCATTCAGAGATAGGTAGAAATGTTTTCCAGTGGTGAACTGACACAAAGGTCATTTCTATGAGCTCATGCAAAGTGTGCATTTGCTTTAGAGGCACAACTTTTGCAAAAAACAGCGACCTACAAAAACAGAGACAAATATAGCTCAGAAATCCTCATTCTGTGCCTTTGCCCCAGATGTGGCCACTGACATCTTTGCAAAGAGAGTGCTATGCATGGAAATTGTAACTCAGAAGTGGTGTGGACCTGCTTTACATGAATGTAAATGCCATAATGATTTCAGAAGGTTAAAGGAAGCATAGAAGGGAGTAGAGAACTGACTGCCAAGTCGGAGCATGGAGAATATGTAGCAACCACATAGAACATTTATACACCTGGTATAGCATACACCAGTTGTTAAGGCAGAAAGCCAAAGGTAATGAGCACTGTGAGCATTACAAGAGCTCCTTCTTGGCCCAGCTTCTTGTCTGTAATTGAAGCGCTATCCTCTACTGATCCTTCAGGTGCTATCAGAGTGATTTTCTCCAGGCTTCAGGAGAGAACCGGTCCCTGAAGAGGGGAGGAAACTTTTTTTTACATTATAGCTCTGTGCTGGAAGAAAGCTACGGATGTAGCTCATGAGTATCCTTAATAGTTCTCATAGAAAGTGGAATTCCTAAGTGAGATTTTGATTTTAATTTAGAAAGTGATTTTTGTGTGTGCTGTAAGATGAATGGAAAACCATACACATGTTTATATGCTTGTGTTTTTAGAACCTGTCCTTCATGAATAGTACGTTAATGTCTCCATTGCATTTGTTAGTATTTATTTAAAAAAAAAAACCACAACATTTCTATAGAGTATTAAAAAAAATGAGGCTAATAACAGTCATCTATAAGTACTCTTCATCACTCTGCACTCTATATCAGTTTTAACAGTAGGCTATTTCTTTTCTGCTTTTCTTTAGCCAGCCCTTAGCATATTCAGAAGTAAGGAGTGGTTACATGACATTATAATTTTATTCGTGGGTAATGGGCGTTAGCTTTGTTATCTTATTGAGCTCCTTCTTATCTACAACACTGAATTTCAATTCTGTGACGCTGAAAATTTCTTTCTATTTCAGTTTCCAGCCATGAAATCTTTTTAAAAGGATGATATATACTTAAGATAATCAGACTGGGAGAGAAACACAAACCAAACAAACACTAACTAACATGGCAATCTCATTTAACTGCACAAGGTAGCTGTTTTGCTTGCCTTCCATATTCCATTTTCCTTTCCATGCTTTCACTTCAATTACAAACTGTTAAGAACCAGCGTGCACTTTTGCATTAGGCAAGGGACCATTGTGCTTTGCATAAATACTCAAATGTACCTTTTAATCCATTCATTTTATGGTTAAGTATGGGGTGTCTGAGTTCAGAAGCATCCTTAAAGAATGGCCTAGGAAAAACTTCACAATTTTTTTAATAAGGAGATAATCCTGGGAAACATTGACTTAACAGTAGCATTACTGAGTTAAGAAAAAACATTAGGCTTTTAAAGAACATGCTGAAATGAAAAAGATATGTATATATCTCTATCTATGTGTTTTTCCTTGGAGCTCAGCAGTGTGCCATGGCAATTGAAATAAGAAAAGGAAATTCAAAGCAGTGAACTTTACTACAAATTGGGAACAACAGAAAACCACATGGTTTGTTCATGGTCAACTAGACCAGCCAACACACTGCACTTTATTGCACACTTGCAAGGATGAGGCAAACTGTTATCAGTACATGTTCCTGCTGACTTCGGTCTGGGACGACACATCTACTAAGCAATTTTGAAGACACTGTTTCTGTTACAGGACAGTGAATACAGCTGCTATCCAAATTACAGGAAGGACCTCCTCTGGCTGCCTATAACTACTTAAGGTTGTTGCACAGTTCATTTCTCTGTGTATCAGTGAAACGTTCTTTTGGGGCATACAATAAAAAAGCACACTGGTAGAGTTAAAAAAAGCAAACCAAAACCTAGTGTTAATTTATACATTAACTAATAGTAGTAGACTAGCAGGTCCAATATAGAAAAAGTTTCTGTGCTACAAAGTATGTTTCTATTTAGTGGTAGCAGTAAGAAGTCATTTTAATCACAATGCTATTTGCATTTGGTTTTCAAGCAGAAGGCTTTTCTAAGGAGCAGGTTCCCAAGCTGTATACCAGCCAAAAGGAACATAACAAAGCAAATTTCTCAGAAGGAGCCATGTCAAAGAAAAATGAGCAACAGTGTAAAGTACCACTGCTTCTGCCAAAGACCACGAGGGGAAAGCACACTGCCATGTTACACCAGGATCTCTCTCAGGCACTGCACACACCTAGCTCATGAAGAATACATAAGGACTGCTTTTGCACCTGTTATCCTTGTATCACGCTTTGCATTTTTAATGTTTAGCAGAAGCTGTTGGAGTTTAAAAATCTTTACCAAACATATCCCATCCATGCAGCATGGAAAAAAAGCTGAAGTCAATAAACTGCATGCCATACAAAAGAATCATCTTGCATCTAATTACTAAATTGCAAAAACAATTACTAAATTTAGCCCAGGTGCTTGCCTAGAGGGAAGCCAAATTTTTCTTCCATTTTGAGAAATCAGTTGCTCTTGTTTTCTCTGTGGATAAGGAGTGTGCAGCAAGAACACTACCTGGCACAAGCGGGATGCTGCACTAGTGGCTGAGCACAGGGAGGCACTGGGCATACAGGAAGACCTGTTGTGACCTAGCAGGTACAGGAACAAGAGGCCTGCCATTCTGCTGGAGCCCATCTCTCAACATTTTCTGCTGTTTTCCCCATGTGTTTCCATGATAACTTGACACAGAAGAAATAAAAAATTTTGTATAGCTACAAACAGCCATTTAAGTACATGCCAGAAATAACTAACCAGTCACATTTTGGAAGCAAGTAAACAGCAGTCATGGTAAAAGTTTACTAAAGAAATAGATTCATCTAATTTAAAACAGTAAAATGACCAAGTTTCAGAGCTGAAATTCTCCCTAAGGTAATACCATGACTTCACTCAGGAAATATTACTTAATGGGATCACAGCTGGAACATATTCAGCCCCAAAGATTCATCTTCAGAAGCATCATTCCTGGAGTGCAAAATATCCTGCTCCTCCCATTCTTAGCGTGAGGTCCTGATTATAACTCACATTTCTGTGCAATCCAAAATCAATCTGCTCATGAGCCATTTTGCTGATCATGAGCTGTATTAAATGTTGATTTTTACATCAGTAAGGGTTAATAATCCAAGGAATTCAGCTTTCATTGATATGTGGGATTTCACTACGCTCTCTAGAAAATCCTGTCTCCAATATTAAAACACTTAATTTTTTCTTATTCTTCCAGTTTCTCATGGCTGTCCCTCTGTGAGATAAGATACCACCAAAATTAAGAGATAAGGTGGTCTCCTACTATGTGGTAGACTGCTCAGTCTGGTAAGCAAAAGGCATTTGTTTTATTTATTCATTTACAAAAGTACACAAGATTAACATCTAATTAGAGTTTAGGTGTGCAAAGCTCCACAGCACAAAGATTTATAGGGAAAGAGGTTTTTTTTGCCCTCAGTGAGATTAACCAAAAGGTTGGTAAAAATACAAACTCTACTTAAAAGGAATTGTAGTGAAGTGGTGTCTTAGTCCAGAGTGCAGCAGAGCAGACACAGCTTTCGTAGTATCACGTCTCTCTTTTTCCTTTTTATCACACAAGAATGACCAGATTGAGCACAGTTCCTCTAAATTTCACTTATAAATAATGCATAGAAATGCTGGTTGTTTCCAAGATCTTATTACTTTAATTTGATTCTGCTACAGGACTGAGTAGTCCAGAGTTTTTGTTGACAGATATTTTGTCTAAAAAACCCTCTCAAAATATATGAATTAACTTTCATTATGCTAAACATTTAAACACAGTTAAACTTCTGTTGGCATTGATTTAATTTGTTTTGTTTTTTAAGTGTCTGCCATTCTTCTGTGACTGCAAAACCTTCCCCTGGAGGATCATTGCTGACATGGAAATTGTGTTGGAATTAGGTTCATATTGTTCTTTCTTATTAGAGGAAAAGCTGAGAAACTGGAATTATGCTATCATCACTTTCATTGTATTCCTTTTAAAAAATGCTGTCACTGCTGCTGTTGGAGTTTTGTGCTGGAGTACTACTCTAAGAAGTCCAAGTCATTGGAAAGTCCTTTTGTATTTGTCAGAAACCTGGATTTTATTGCTAGTAGCTGTGATCACTGATCCAAGACTTGTTCCTTGGGTATCTAAATGCAACTATGCAGTCTACACTCCTATTATCACACCACTGTATTCAGCTGTACTCTTAATGCATCACAACCATTAATATCCTTTGAGGTGAAAGTAGTTTGGTCACGTAGATCTATGTATTGTTTCAGTCTAAAGCTCTCATCATCAGTAGAGAGTATCTAATGAGTCAAAGAGTCAGAGTGTTTTTGTGGATTGAACTGGAGTGAAACCAAGAAACCCATTTCATTTACATGGATTAAGTAGACTGACATCTTTAATTTTATCTTTGTTTCTATATTTTCCTGAAAGGTCTCTTGTCTATGATAAATAAAACAAGGAGAAACACGCTTTCTTGTGACATAAAGGCAGATGACTGTAGTTACCTATCTTCTCCTGTTTAGAGAATAGTGGCTGGACAACATGGTTGCACCTGCCATGCATTTGACCAATACATCATATTGTGCGTGCATACAGCTACAAGCTGTGTGCAAAAAAACCCACCAGATAAAGAATCAGATTCTCCTGAACTGTGATTCAGTGCTTTAGCTCATTACCTTATTCATATTATGCAGAAGAGAAGGCCTATGGTGTAAAGGAAGCTGTAACAGGAGGCATGGAATGGCCTCAGATGAGAAAATGTATGAATACAGTGCAGCACATATACCACTTAAGTAAGCTGTTAGTTTCATATATGAAACACTGAGTAACTTCTGCTGGGAAAAGAATATGGGCCATACCTTCACAGAGTTTTGGAAGAATCTCTCCTCGAATGTGGTCTAGTGGTTGCTTCTGTGTAAAGATCATTTTTATTTTTTACGTGAAGCACAGCGCAGTACTGTGCAGAAAGAACTGTGTTTGAAAATAGATGGCACGGCAGTAGCTGTGCCACATTGAACAAGTCGGATAAAATACAGCTCATTTTGATGCAAAAATCTAAGCGTGTTAAGTACCTAACATGTATGAGCTTAAAAACTGTTTCTTTATAGGATGGAAGTCACAGACCCAGGTCATAGATTGCCATTTAACTTTTTCTCGGTGACGACCAGCAGAGGGAGCAGGAGTGACAAAGCTGGCCAGCCCCGGGGCTCTGCTCAGCGCAACCGAGGAAGGGGATCCGAGGCCGGCAGCGGGCCTCGAGTGCCTCCGGGTATCCATAAAAGCTCCAAACTAAACTCCTGCCCACGTGAAAAATACGTGCCACACAGCAGTAAGGGGTGAGACCCGGCTGCGCAAAGCACGGCCAGCACATTTTGAAGGCTGAGGGCTGGCTCCAAAGACCGTTTAGTGAACCTTGCTTCTTATTTTGCAACTTAAACCACAGTTCTGTGAGAAAACACACTTCAAATATGAAAACTAAAGTTACTCGAGCTAAGATTTTGAAAGATGCTGGAATGCACTTCTAAGTTACTATTCGTGGTGCATGTCCAATATCCCACACTGACTTCCAGCCAGTACTAAAAAAAATTTCAGAATTATTATATCAGACCTCAACAGATGTTGAAAATTTTCATTCAGTCAAACCTACCAGAAAAAGAATACATATATATATATATAATGAACTTCACAGCTGTTGAATAAATGTGGAAAAGAAGATACAAAGCAGCCCAGCTCATCTCCAAACTGTTTTCTCTCTCCTTTCCTCTCTGCTAGAGGAAAGCAGCACAAAGAATCTCCGAGTCCTAATATGTCAGAGAACTCCTTAAGTGATTGTGGAACATTGTATCCATTTCAACAGCTGTCTTTACTACACACCAACACCTATGCTGTTGCCACTTCAGACAAAGCAATATGCAGCTACATGCACAGAAAGCCTTACACGGACTTGGATTTTTGCCTGTTCTCCCATGGTTGCTTTCTTTTTTGTTTTGTTGTTTCCCCCTCACTCCCCCACCCTCCAACAGCAGAAGCACGTATCAGCAAAGAATCTCAGAGCTAAGCCAATGTATATGTTCAGCCAACATATCCTCCCTAACAAAGACATTCCAGACTTTCTGAGGCTGTACATGTGAAACCTTTTCCCCTCAGCCCTGCCTGCCTTATGGAAGATCCCCTCTCTCCTAACAAACAAGATGTCTAAAAATGAAAACCCAATTGTGATTTCTGCTGAACACAAAGTAGCAAAACAGAGAAAATGGCATTTATGGGGAATTCATATTACAAGCAGAAACAAGATCCAGAGTCTTGCTGGTGGTCTTGCTTGAAAAGAAGTGAGGGATCCAAGTCTGAGTTCTCCAGTGCTGCAGTACCACACATCTAGCTTTCTGAGAAAGTGCCCCAAGAAGCATTACTGACAGCTACTCTCAGCCAACCTATATAAGTTGCTAAGGATCCAGTTAAAAAGCCTGGCATGTGGGAGGTGGACACAAACCATCTGAAGCATCTAGCGTGGTATAAGTGAATTATATGTATTCACCGAAAACCATTTTGCATATTCACTCTCCATTTGCTTACACGCCATAGTCACTATTGCAGTCTTTACTTACTGATCATTCCTGAGAATACAACAAAATCAAATCTTCTTCCTTCAGGTAACTTCAGAATGACAGAGAACTCTTCGCTAACCAGAGAGCATGGTTTTTCCAGTGACTCCTGTGGCTGAGGGATCAAACAGTTCTAGTACCTGCAAAGAAGGAACCCCAATATTCATATCTTTCAACACCAGATTTTCTCTGAGAAAGGTCAACATTACTGCATCCAGAGGGCTTATTCAGCATACTGTGCTGCCACACGGACTATGCAAAAGGCACTGGGCTTTATTCTGTTAGACAAATATCATCTTAGCCAGCTCTGAAGAAAGGGCAGAGGATAGACTGCCAATGTGACTGGAGCACACTTACTGTTTATCACCCTTACTGCACCTGTTCCTAGCCTAATCGCTTGCACGTTCATACTTTCCCAAGAAGATATTCCTGAAAACACCAGGGCAGTTTGGTTTGCAGTATCATTAACTCACATTCACTCACACTTAAGAGTTTTTGGTCACTGGGTTGTTTGAAAGGGAATTTTGAGCATACTTTCATTACATATTTGACACATACATTTTAGAAATTACTTATAATTGTTATTATCTACCAAAACTGTTTACTACCAAGGGAAAGAAGCAACACTTCAAGAATTCACCTGGCTAACCAAGCAGGTGGCTCAGTATTGTAACAGAGTAACTTCATTACCGAGTATTCCTCTTTCAGAAAGCTCTTGTCACTAGATGTTAATTACACAATATTTACTAACATTACTAAAATGGGATTCTCTTTCCAGCAGTTTGTGTGGTTGGATCTTTAAGCTACTTTCCTCTGTGTTCCAAACATAAGATAGTAATTATTTCTCCTTAAAATCTGCTGCTCTACAACATTGCTTTCTGATCACTGAATGTATCTCTCTCCTTAGCTAAATCAGAAACACTGTTTTGCCTCTAATACAGAAAAATTAGCCAGGTTTACCTGCAGTTCACACATATGCACGTGCATGAACATCATGGTTGTTTACTTCCTTATAGCATAATTTGCCAAAATGGAGGGAAATCGATGTTTTCACTGAAAGTAACAAATAGAGAATGATGCTGTAGGTTGTCTGCTTTTTGTTGTGACCCATAAGCATATGTGCCATTTAACAACCAATAAAATATGACAGGCATATACAATTCTGCCCGAGCAGGAAAGGAAATTTTATTGCTCAGGTTTTAGTCACACATGCCCTACATAAAGTTGTACAGTCAGATCAGTATTTTATTGTTACTTACCATATGTGTTACACCCTGTAGGCATGAAAGAACAAGTTAGGCAGAAAGCATTTGCCTTATCTGCAGAAGAAGGAATTGTTTCAAATGAGTTTATAGTCAAAACAGCCTTTAGAAACAAAACAAAACAAATCAACACCTGGAAACAATTATCCAAGATCTCAGAGAATAAAGTAGCCAATATGACAACCTCCAATTTAGAATCTTCTTTCTTGAACACATTTCCTCTCGCACACTGAAATCTGTAATGATGTACTACTGAAGACCTTTGAAATCAAGGAGTAAAATGCTATTTGCTAATCACCCATACCTAGACTAGACCAGATATTAGGAAGCAGTTCCTTACTGTAAGGCTGTTGAGACAGTGGAATGGGTTGCCCAGTGAATTTGTGAATGCCCTGTCCCTGGAAGCACTCAAGGTCAGGCTGGATGGAGCAACCTGGCCTGGAGGGAGGTGCCTACAGCAGGGGGTTAGAACTAGGAGATCTCACACGTCCCTCCTAACCCAAACCATTCTATGGTTATATAGCACCCACCACAACCCTGCAGAACTCCAGGCATTCTGGATCTTCTTAGCCTAACACAGAGAAAATATTCAGAACTCTATGTATCTACGTGCATAATTGTATGCGGGGATAGATCAGTGGTGAGCAGTGAACTCAGAAGAAAACATTTGCTCTCAGTTCACTGTTTTAAGGTTCCTTGTACTCCACCTGGTGAGAAGGCAAAATAGAACATAGTGATCTTGATGTACTTCTATAGCTAGAGGAGGATTTCCAAGCCAGTTCCACTGGCTCATTGTCTTGGAACATGCAGATTATACTTTCTTTAATACAATAAGAATTTGTTTTTATTGATGTGTTAACAATCTGCAATGCATTGGAAAGCTATGTGTATGAACCTATGTGGGACTGTGGGATGCGAATATATAGATACTGAAGGCACATAGTAGCAGCAATATCCAAGCCCCAAGTTCATAAAGCCTGGAAATATCATTCTTTGAACTGGCTGGTGCAGAATAGCAACGTATTTACTGCTTGGGGAAACAGCAAGGATATTGCAGGAATGGGCTGAAGAGTTAAGTGGCCTATGGCCACCCTTCCAGTAAGAATATGTTAATGATGGGAGTGAGGGAGAGGAAAGAAACTGTAAATCAGATTCAAGCATGTGACACACCAAAAACGCAGAGTAGTGTCTGAAAGCCAAGTAAGGAAGCTTTTCAAGAAGAGCTACAACGTCTTCCTGGATAGAGCTTCTAATCTCTATTTCAGATAAGCTGATATTGCCCTGGTCTAAGCAAAACTTCAGTACAAGTTCCTTAGGAAGCAGGGTAAAATCTGGTTTTCTTTGCAACCATGTAAGCATATAGAAATAATATATTTGTATATGTATTATTGCTTGGAGGATTTATGTCTGTCTATAGATGTATGAGGATTGCAGAACTCTTGAATATAGCAATATTAGTTGAATATTAATTTTTCTTCCTTTACTTATTTTCAATTCAATGTGATTTTGGATTTCTGAAAGGCTACACATAGTGGGAAACAATCTGTTTGGAAGGCTGGAGATTCTAAGTAGAATGTGGTAATTATAGCTAAACATCCAATTGCCCCTTCTCCCTCTGGGCCAAACACTCCAGTTTTAGGATGTTTTCATTTTAGTAACCATTTGATCTTCCTCAGGGGAGGATTTCATGCTATTTCTTTTAATCTTCTCTGCATACATCTCATAACTGACTCACTGAACTTGATTTTAAGGCCCTGTTTGTGTTTATGAACAAGAGACCATAGGATCTACAACACAACAAATACAAACAATGTTCTTAAATGCCAGTTAAAGAAAATAATATGAAGTGTCCTGGTTTTATCAGTATTCCATCACGCAACAGGCAAAAAACCTCAGGCATCTGATTTAATGATGCTTTTAGCCCCTGCTCACTATGATCTTTGGGAAAGCATAATTCAGAAACTTTAGACCTTTGTAAAGTACAATAGATATTCATCATAATGCCTTTTCAACTAGTGAACCATTTAGCAAGTAATAATAAATGCACGTTGAAAACAAAACAGACTGATGTTTCAATCCATGCATATGAGTATCACAGCAAATTCAATCAATTAACCAGAGAGAACAAAGTTAAACAAACACATAAATCTTTGAAGGGTGTACATTCTATGCAGTAAATAATGCAACACTTCCACAGTCATCAGATAGCTTGCATTGAGCTAAGTCAGTGAAATAATTTCCACTGAGCCAGATTTTGGCACAAGCTTTGGTGCCACATAGGTGTATTTTGCAGCTCTTAACTTGAATGGATTAAAAGTCTCCAGAAATCAAAACTCCTCTATTTGATCAAACTGGATAGGATTTGGGTTAAATGAAAAAAGGTCATGGCAGTCAGCTAAGAAACTGCAATACCCACCTCAAAATATTGCTCCATATCTTATTTTTTTGTAAGAATATAAATAAATGCCAAAACTTATTTTCCACATCCTCTGTTTTAAGTAAGTTCCAAAGAGACATTAATTTCCCAATCTCCTTCTAGCACTGCAATAGCAAAACATGCTGCTGGTGTTAGTCACAGCCACATCCACAGTCTGACCTCAGACAAAGTGGCAAACAAGCCATACATCTCACAGAGCAAAGTTACAGCAGTATCCTAAACTTGCTTACAACAGGGAAATATATTGCAAAAAATAATGAATAAGCATTTGGGAAATTAAGGAAAAAAATAAATAAAACAATAAATAAATAAAACAATAAATAAATAAAACAATAAATAAATAAAATTGGGGGAAAAAAAGAAAAAAAAAAAAAAAAGATGATAGAAGGAAACTAGCATAGAACTTACTGGTTTGGACCCAGTGTTCTGGCCCCATTAAAACCCACTAATTTCAGAGTTGTTGAATTTAAGAGCACTGCATCATATATCTGGAAGCCAAAGTTAATGTACTGAGTGTTGTTATACAAAATGAAATATGAATTCATGTTTATACTGAATATTGTTTTAATACCCTGAATTTAGCAACAGAAAATCAGATCTAATGAGTTGTTTCCATACACCACAAATAGCCCAGTTGCTCTTTTAACTGTAAATTCTGTGAATACTATTTCTTCCCTAGCAATTCAAACAATATAAAATTAAACCATTTTCCCAGCACCTGTAAAAATGTGCAAATGATAGAACTGGCAGTATGATGATTGCTTTACAGATAAGCAGTTTCTTCATCATCTTCAAGGACATTCAGATTTATGGTCTAATCACTCAGTCCTTTAACAGGATGCATTTGAGTTTGATTAAAAAAGAAACAAATAGCAGGGCAGATTTATTAATGAAATCTTCATGACCTTTCTACATAAGGAACTCTCTCAAAATAGCAAGTTTAAAGCAGAGTATGGCTGCCTTGGCTACTTTAGCTTTGCCTGTCTTGGCATGCAGAGTGTTTTTGGTGTGTTTTTTCACATTGGCAAGTGCAAATTTTGGACAGTTATCTCCCCTCCCCCTCCTTGAACTTTAATTGCTTAACCTACATCCTAATTCAAGTTGCTCATAAACCTTAGCCTTTGTTGTAGGTCCGACAGCTGCGTTATGTCAGTAGCAAGTAAAACCTTCACAAAGTTCCGGAATGCTGCAAGACATTTTATAGGTGCTGCAATAAAAGGCAAATTGAATTTACAAAAATGCATTTGTCACTGATTAAAAACTTACAAAGTTAATTGGAAACACCATGTAGGTGTTGCCACACAACTAGAGGTGTAACTGGAGGTTTTAATTCAACAGGAGCACAGGGGATAGTAGCTGTTGATGCTAAAGCCAGCAATCTTATTCATATTTCTTTTTTCCCTTGAACAAATAGAGTATCTACTGGAAGATATATGTGAGCGGACAACATTTAGCAACATTAAGATGTTAGCCAAGGAGTAGTGATCACTTCCTGGCTCAGTTTTCAAGGCCGTATCAAAGTAAAATTTACAAGTATCATTTGGTGTCTGTTAGTAATTGCTACGTCCCCCTGGGAAAGTTTTCTAGGCCTTTCCTCTCCCTCTTCTTTTACCTTGACAAAGTTTACATCACTGTTACAATTACTGCTTCAGCAAGTGAGTAGGGAGGTAACTAACAGCCATGGCAGTCAGCACCCTCCCCCCAGAGCTGAGTGAATTATCTCCACATAATCCACTTAACCTTTGCCATTGTGGAACCTGGGAAGCTGAAGGTATTTTTAAACTTGAGTCTTTTAATTGCCAGTTTATAGTGTCACTAGTCCAGCTCAGCTGGAAAGAGGATGATTGGAAAATAGTTCCATGAGGCAATAGCTTTTCACCTCAGCTAGGAGTCCTAATTATTATTAGTTCCGTGGCTCACTGTCCTCTAAGTCTGCGTGGACAGTGGTCTACAGTGAATCCACAGGTGGTGGAGTCTCTTTAACATAATATTACTCTTGCTTAATACAGCAAGAATGTCACAGGATTTAGATTAGTCACAGTGGAGAATTTGGGTGGCAGAAGTATTGCCATTAATTGTTGATGTGCAGAAAATTCCAAGCTAATGCATTGTGAGAGCAACAGTAGTGTTGAGCAACATAAAAACTGCTTTGCAGTTTCTACTATTAGTCATCTTCACTTGCTAAAGTAATTTTTAAAAATCTCACTGAATCCCTCTATCACATTTCACAAAAACAAAACAAAAAAAACCCAAACCAAAAGTTGCCTCTAGCAAATGCTGCAGGATGCTTGTTGATAATTTTCTAAATCCAAGCTATGGAAAACTTGATTAGAAAGTGTTAGTTCAGCACACTGCAATAATCTCTGATACATCTGCTTTCAACTTAAACAGAATAGTACTTATTACATTGATCAGTTCTCTAGTGTGTTGGATTGTGGGCATGCCCACATTCTGGTCATCTAGTCAAGGAAGTAACCTCGCATGAGGTCTTTCCAGAGATACCATGAAATGGAATTTGTATCTTTGAGAATTCCAGCTCAAGAAAAAGAGCCCCAGAAAATTAAACTTTAACAAACATTGGCTCCTTTGAAAACCTTGATCTTGATTCACTAAATCTTGGGTATTCACTAAAAATTCACTAAATCTTATACTCCTTTGAGATCTCTTGCAAAAAGTACAATGCCAATACCTTTTTACAAGTAATCAGTTAATCCACAAAACTAGGTGTTGTTGCTTTTGTTTTTGTTTTTTTACCCCCCACCTCTTCACAGTTTTAAGCTTCCAAATACCAAGAGAGATAAAGAGAGAACATAGAGTACATAGATGATGTCCTACAGAACATGTCCATTCTTTGCAGGCCTACAGCATTATTTTTCAGCAATGCTAGTAATCATTGTTCAAAGTACTTACATTGTATGCACTGATGCAAAACAAAAAAACAAACAAAATGGCACACTTTGCCAAAGACATTATGAAGCACAGGATGGTGATTCAGCCATCTGCTTGATCAAGGTTCTTTGGTGCATACTCAACCAAAAAGAAAGCTCCCTATGTGATACCTTAGCATCAATTCAGAGATAGAACTACTCTGAAAAATTGTTGGCAAAACAGTACTAGCATTTTTTTCATTACAGTACTTTGAATCTACTTGATTGCCTATTAAGAATATAAAAGTAAATAGGAGTAGTCAAGATTGAAAAGCAACAGCAAAGTTGATCCTTGATCCAAATACTTCATTCCTATTCCTGCTATTCAGTAATTCAGCATTACATAATAGAGACACTGTATTACATTATTTTTATACCAGTAAACTAAAGAGGGGAAAATAAAGATTTCCAAGCATGAATGTATATATCTAGAAAGAAATACTTCTATTCAGAAAGAAAGAGCACCTATTCCATTTTGTTGGGCATTCCTTCTCACCTTCGCTTGTATGTGCTCATGGCTCAATTCTATTCTTTCCAGAGACCTTACAAACTTAAAAGAAAGAGAGGGCATTTCGAAAGATTTTAGGAAGCATCACATCTGTGACTTAGCCCATCTAGCACATCTGGGCAGTTCTGGGCCACTATTTCAGCAGATTCTAATGTAAATTCATTCTTCTTTATCTACATAAGTTGACCAAGTATGTGTGACAGAGAAATAGTAAATGAAATTTTAAAAAGTGAAAATGTCTATGCTACTTTTAAGATTTCTCAGCTAATTTCTCTATTTAAGACTTGAATAAAATGATTAGCAGCAATATGAATGTAACAACTGGACAAATCAATGCAATAGGAAAGGAGATACAACAGAGGTGCAATGATGGAAGGACTGGCACAATAAAAAGGCACTGGAAAGAAAGGGAAGAACACTCACCTGTATCAGAAGATTCCAGGTTCTCAAAGGAAAAAATCCACCAAGAAGGGACTTCCAGAAAGCAAAACTTCCCTGGTGGCAGTCAGCCTTTAAATGAGGTCTAGGAGAGGTGCAGCCAGGCCCCATCCTTTCAGGTCACAATGCTGAATTGCCTTCACCTGTGCTTCCAGGGCTAACCAGGTCTGGTTCAGGCTGTAACTCAGCAGTTCCCATACAATGGCATTTAGCAATTAAAGAACAGGCAGAAAGAAGAGTTATGGCTCTGGTAGAAAAACAAAAGCATGAAGCATAGTAGCCAAAGCCTTTTTTTTTTTTTTTTTTTTTTTTTTTTTTTCCAGGACAGATCCCACATGGAAAACAGACTGTATTTATACTGAAGTTAGGAGCACTCAAAAACAATTTAAGGATCTACTTTGGTTTGGATGATGATGTAAATTTTCAGATGAGGTTTCTCACCTCTGCCACATCTGAGAGTGTATTACTGACTTCCAAGGTAAAAGATTTTGAATTTTTGATATGATTGAAAATAGCAAGCTGACATAGTACACTTTGGTGAACTATTTATCATAGAATCATTAAAGTGGGAAAAGACTGCTAAGATCATCTCATGCAACCATCAACCTATCACCACCACACACACTAAACCACGTCCCTCAGTGTCACAGTGCTTCCAGAATGATTCATCCGTATGTCCTTGTGATTATGACCCAAGGCATTACTGATGTTAGTTTAATAACTTGTCTATTTAAAGGTAGAATAATTCTCATCACTGATGTGTGAGATCAGATTGGGGAAAGCAGTTCACCCTTTTCTTACAGGAGTCTAATACTAAAATCAGGTGGCCAGAGGAAGCCTATATTTTGCAAGTTCCTACAGACATGAGCTCAGCCAGTTTTGATTAATGAATCTGTGTCATGAACTGCCATCCCCTTTATATTCCCACTGCCACTATAATTATTACAATTCATATGCTTCTCCTATGCTTGTAAATACATGTGTGCTTTGTTTGCTCATCTAGCTAGGCACAGCTTGTCTTATGCTAGCTATTTCTCTTGGGAGGAGAATTGTCAACTGCAAAAAACTTCACAGTGTAATTAAGAAATGAAATGTTTTTTTCCAAGTCATGATGCATTTTTTGTATCATAATTCATTTTCATCCGGAAAGTATTGCTGTAGTGGCAGAGGTAGATTGAAATTCTGATTGTATTTCAATGAGTAAAGGCAAATACCACATATTAATTTATTTTAATTTTACTTCAATATATGGAGTGATAAGGGATAGAAGCAAAGGAAATAGCTGAAAAACAAACCACCTTCCAGTGTTATTCTTCAAGGTGTAGATAAAAAAGTAGAGAAAAATGAGGAAGATGTCTGTAATAGGAATAGACATGTCATTAGGCCTATTTCTGAGGCAGAATGTTCAGTGTGGGATGTTTGAAAATGTGTTGACATACCAAAAAACCTCTCAACAACAACAACCAAAAAGAACAACAAAAAAACACCTGAGAAGTGGTAGCCTGCCTTTCCATAGGAATTTGGAGATCATGCTCCGCAGTTACCAACAAATGAAGAAGTTTGCTACTTATAAACCAGTTAAACCAGTGACACAGATGTAGGAAAAATGACTGGAAGAAAGACTGGAGGTCTTAGGGAGAGAAGAATGTACAAAGGGTACTTAAACACCAGAACTACTTTCCACATGACAGACTCATCTGCACCTTAATACCTCATACCACCCTCCATGTCAGTCTAAAGAAACAAAGTAGCCCACCAAGCATTTAGAGGCTGGTTTCATGGATTGCGAGGTGAATTTCTACTGCCCCCTTTCATTCAGGACCTGTGATACCTGATCAGTGTAGGGTTGCTGCAGATTGTGGTTATTGCTAAGCGTGAATTCCTAGGGGATTAACTGATGACTGTCCATCCATACTAAGATGAAAAATATTTTTAGAATGCCTATTGGCTTTTCTGAATGAGGGGTTGATCAGTTATAGCCAGTAACGCTTCTTTTTGAATCAGGGATTGAGAGATATTCTGATCTATTCTTAGCATCAGTGTGCAAGTCTATTGGCAGGAGATAACGTCCACAAATTGCACCATATGTCCATCAATACAATAATAAAACAAACAAACACCCCAAAAGAAGCATCATCATCAAAAACAACACAAATAATTACTTATTTATCTTCAAAATGTCACCTCCTTGCTGCTTTTCTTGTTTGGACAGAGTTTCTCCAGAGCCATCTCCTGTGACAGCTGCTTCCATATGCTGAGCTCCTAATAAATGAAAACTAAATGAGCAACATTCATTCTGGAAGCAAAGTGCACACTGTCAATTTCCAGACCTCCTTCAGTCATCTTTTAAGGCAATTTTAAAATCTCTTATAAAGAATTAAATGCTTTAGAAATGCCCCACAGTCTGTTACTTACGTGGAACTTCTCTGGATTTGACCATCCTGCTGTACTTCCTTTAGCTTCCAATTCTGCAGTAATTTTCTGTTGTACTCTAACCAGAGCGATCAGCTGCATCCAAATTGTGAGCACATCAGACGTCCAGTCCACTCACTGTTTTGTTTGAAATATCTTTATGAATTAATCTTGACAGTCCTTGCTTTATGGAATCAGAGGACAACCAGGTTCATGTTTTAATAAATATAACCAATCCAAATTCTCTTTCTAGAGTGGTAGTAGCTTGCTCAGAGCTGATTTTTCCATAAATTTCTTTCCATGGTGTTATTTTACCTCAGCAATGTGAATATCTGTTACAATTTTATTACCCAGGCAGTTATTTTGGGACTCATTGGCAATTTCTACTTATGGCTTCAGATTTGACTACCCTGCAAAATTTTATATCATCTTCAAACTTTGTCATTTGACACGATGCATCCTTTTTTCTAATTTTTCTAATGTTAGAAATGCACACATTTAAAACAATTTCATCTTCTACTTATCTTCTTTTCATTCCTCACAGATCTTTGCTGTTTTGTGTAATAAAAGTTTCTGTCTGCGGAGAAAATTAGTGACATTAGGAGTATTTCTTTAATCAAATTCAGAGCAATGGTAACACTATTTTCTAAGGTATATGCTATCTAACAAATCTTGCATTTTATTGGCTGTCTCATTTTGTTCTCCTTCATATTTCACATTTATGATATGCTCAGACATACTCCTGTTTTCTTGAGTAGGAATCTGTGTGGTCTTTGATGTAAGACATTATTTATTTGACAAGGAAATATGAGATGGTGCCCTGAATCTGCATTTAATTGATGGATAGAGAATTTTTAGCATTGCAACAAGACAGATTCTCATCCAGTGTGTCAAGGAAACAGCATTCTTTTAATCTGTCCTCCCATGAATTAAAATACACGTATATATATTTTGAGGAGTAATTTAAAATATTTTTTTAGGGTAGTTAGCAGGGTTTCCATGCACGCCTGACATCCAAATGCTAAAAGTGATTGATGCTATTATCTGTTTTTAAGGATATTTTCATACCTATGAGAAGTAAACACTTGATTCTGACAAGTCTTCAGTGAATATGACTTACACTATGAATGAATACTGGCTCTTGGTAGTGCACAAAGGCAAGGTATAAATACAACCCTTTTTCATCAGTGCCAACTTGCTTCAAATTTGCGATTGCAATTAAACCTCTTGCCATTTAAACGCCAGACAATCATCTCCATTTAAAAAACTCAAGAGGTAACTACATTATTCTTACGCAACGTTTTGCACAGGACAAATCACACCAAGAGCTTTCAGAGGCTTTAGCAAAGTGTAGAGCTGTCTTACTCCACCTTTTGCTTGCTAGTATTTCTGTCTATTACCTTCATAGATCTTCCAGCTTATGAAGCTACAGGATGCCCTCTGTCAGAGACAGCTTTCTTTCATCACTTGTTTATCTTCAAAATCCTACACAATACCTTCCTGCTGGTGGTCCTTGCAACATTTTCATATGGAAAATAAGGACACATTTTCAGTCGCCTTTTCTGCCAGAGTTTCTGCTTCTGAAGTCATATATTAAAAAGTTATGTTAGAGCTACAAGAATGTTGGCAAATAACCAAGTCTCTAAACAGTGCACCGAGAATTTGCCTTTGCCTGCTTATTTTCTTAGCAAAAGGAAGCACTAAGCATGGGAATTACACAAATGCCAGCATTTAACCTATACTTCTGCTCCCCTGGATGTCAGTAAAACTTTATCAACTTTACTGGCAGCTGGATTAGGCCACAAAACCAAAACAGAATTACTGGCAATGAGCCTAATCCTCCACCACTGAAATGACTGGGAACTGTGCCACTCAAGGCCATAGAAAACAGACTGAGATCTATTATCTTCAAGCTGATGCCCTTTCTGTTTCACAGAAATAATAAACCTAGATTATAAACAACGTAGGCAACTGTAACTTTTTTTTTTCCGCATCACAGCAACTTCAGTAAACACCATACTGCAGTCCACAGAGTCTATTTGTTCCCAAAGTATTCACACATCCATGCGTATATACATGTATTCATTTAGGAGTACTTTGATATCATTTAATCTTAAATCAGGAGATAAACTAATTTAATTTGTGCAATTCAAGTCACTGACCACACACTTTTGCTTTTGGATTTGATTGATTTACTACTAATAATATTGAGGTTTGGTTTTTTTTTTTCAATTTTTCCATGTTCAATAAAATAACTTCAGAATTCAGCTAAGTGCTATGATTTGTTTCTGAGAAAGGACTAAAAAACTGGCAAGCAACTGCTGATTTTTCACAGAATTTGAAATACTGGCAAATATCCTCAGACATACAAGAAAATATGGTAGTTACATTTACAAGGCATTCCCAACTTCATGGTCTAAGTATCTTCTTACCCTTTGTATCCATACTTGGGAGCTGAGAAAAACAAGGAAGACACTATGAATTCATATGTTTATAATGCTCAGAAAATTCTATTCATGGAAGGTTTGGATTTCTACATTCACACTATACACCTGGGAACAAGGTGTCATGGCTACAACAGCAAAGGCTTTAGAGGAGAGGTGGTATAAGGTTCCTATGAAATAAGAAAATAGTCCCCCAAAACTTTTGATTTCTTTCTCCCTCCAGTTCAGCCACTTTCTTTCCTTCAAGAATTCAGTATAACACTGACTGCAGTGGCTTCCATCATAGTTTTGTTTCTGTCTTCATCTTCACAGAATTAAGCAAATTGGATTTTTTCTAAGTAACAATATGGATTATCACACCATCCCAGCCACTCCTGTTTGCCTTTAATTCCTGTTCGGGTGGTACAGCAGGAAGGATGGTTTGGGAACTGTTTATCTGTTCCTAGGACAGAACCCAGAAGACACCTATACATGTAAGTCCCTGTAGAGGCATTGGTTAATTGTAATTACCTTCTTTTTTGGGCCCTTTAGCAATGTGGTGAAATAAAACACACTCTTTTTTTGCTCTGATGCTGATAAATGCCTCAGTAATTTGAATTTGTAGTATGTATATAATGACAAATTCTTTGACTCTGTCATTTTCCATAATTACAGCAAGACAAAAAACAGTGAAGAAACACAACCAACAGCAGTCATATTCCTCAGAGAGTACATCATACCAACACCTGTGTAAAACAGAACAGATAGTGCCACAGCAGCATCACAGCAGTCCTCACACAGCTCTGCCATGCTTTGTTCAATGCCTTGATGCTGCTTGTTGAGAAGGCAGTGCAGTGCCCAAGACTGACAATTTTGAACTTCATGGTGAACATACAGAATCTCCACAAGCCCAGCAGAACAGCAGCTACAGGATGGAATCCTTTTACATAGGGCCCATTGACTGATCATGAAATGGTTAAGGGCTTTTGCCCTGTACTGATTCCAGCTCCGGTAACCCATGGAGGAACACTGTCAATAGTCAACATCAAAAGGTGCTTACTGACCAAGTCCTGAAATGTTATCTCCCTCTTCCTCTGAGTTATCTGCTACTGAAACAAAGGTTAACAAACTCTTCCAATAACCCCTAACAAAGGTAACCTGCGTTACAACCAGTGTCAAGACTATGCTTGTACAACTATCTGAAAAGCAAATTCTATCCGTTTCTATGATATCTTAGAGAGCTTTCAGAGTCCAGACTGGAAAACCTGCTAGTCTTCACCTATGCAAAGGTTGCAAAATTACAGTCCTACTCCAAAATTAAAATAAAAACGAAGGAGAAGTAATACACAGCAACGGGCTCCTTCTGTTCTAAACAACCTCCCTCTCATTTTTACCTTGCTTGCAAATTTATGCAATAAAGTAATTTACATTTTTGATCCCCTACATCTTTATATCTTTCACAGGAGAACCACTTTCCTTGTTATCTTTATTCACTGCTGCAGAATAAAAAATAAAAAAGGAAAGAAAAAAGATAATGTCCGTTACTTCATAAAACAATGCTGTTTTAAAGCTTTCATTTTAGAGCTAGTGTTAGGCTGTGATGAATTGCTGAATGGTTGATTTCCTGACACTCTTTCTTACTAACCTTTCCTGACAGCTTCTGGATTGCTCTACCTGGTAATTTGTACTATAGTAATGGCTACAGTGAGATGTCTCTTAACTATTTCCCTTATTTTTAACAAGATTCTTAACACCCTCTGTAGGTGACAAAATGCAATTACAGACATGAAGTGTCCCCTCGAGGACGGCTGCTCGCAGATGCCACCAGTACTTTAGTAGTGCAACTGTTAAAAAAATATATATATGAAAACAAAGAATCAGATTCTCTAAACATCCACTTCAAATAAAAATTTAATTAAAAGTTATGAAGGCATTTTATTGATTAACAATCTTAGTAATTAAATAGTGTAGTTGACTTTTTTTTTTTTGGTTGGATTTGTTCTTCCTTGGAGATCTCTAATTGTTGTATGGCTTTACATTTATTGATAACTCTGTTTGATGAATACAGATGCCACCTTTTATGGTAGTCGTTGACAGAGTAATCATATTGTGAGAAACACCAGGCTTATGTAGTAACAGCTGTTGCAGTTATACATGCTGATATCCATTGGGAAAATGTGTTTGCTGCTATCATGGGTACACAATAAATGGAAGGTGCAATAAAGCACAAGCTAACATTTTGAAAATCCTTACAACTCTAGGAACTTTATTGCAGATTACAAGCACTTTGATCTCTGTCCAGTACTTAAGTCTTAATTATCAGACTAATTGCACAGACTATGTTCATTTTCAGTGGTAATCCTTTTGTGATTAGCTTCTGTGTTCAATAACTGACTTATCCTTTAATTAAAAGGACTATTAACCTTAAGGCTGCTGCTGTGGCTTGGGATTAAACCTATACAGAGTTAATATTTAATATCATTGTAAAAGCCTTTGGTGAAAGGTATAGAAAGAAAACATAAGTAATTCCCTCCTTTACTGTAACTTGCTTTAAGAGAGAGCTTCATTATATATCAGTATAACATATTTCACTTTGACATACTACTGGCTTAAATCCATTAAGGATATGCAGGAATATGTAAGCACTTTGAGCCCTTTCCTCATTTACAGGCAGGGCATACTCACATTGGACATTACACAGTCACAATCAGTGGCTGATCTGCAAAAGAAAGATGGGAACAAACATTTAAGGTTCTGCTTTTAGAAGCATTAAAGTATTACTGTATTACTGAAGTAGGCAGTTCTACTACTGCTTACATGACAGTAGGAAATCAGTTCAGGAAAAGAGAAATGCTACATGGAATGTGCTACGGGGGAAAGGGCTTTGTTGTTTTGTCCAGGGCTTCTGCAGTCCAACCATTTGAAAAACTAAGAAGCAAATCCAGAGTCATCAGTGCCCAAATGCACAGACTGCCAAAAAGCCAGGTGCTGCTAGGGGAAGCACTTTGAGTGTTTTCTGGTTTGGAATCTGGGTCCTGATATGAGCAGCCATGCCTAACGTCTGCCTGCAACTTAAGGTTTAACTGATGCAATTAATAACATCTTTCCTTTTGCCTCTATTTATTTATTCTCATAACATCCCCCTCGTACAGCTAGTAAAATATTGCACGCAGTTCAAAAGCAAGCTAGGTGCAAAGTCCTAACATCTGCTCTCCTCAGTACTCGCACTGTCTCATGTCATGGTGTGGAATCTTGTTACTAAGTGATCAAATTAGTAGCATTAGAGTCAGTTTTCACTAAAATTGTTTGCTTACTCTTTATACAGTTAATTTGGAGTTAAGATGTAACAACTGACTAGATGCTATTAATGAATGGTAAGAACTATTAACCAGCTGCTCAGACAAATTGAATGGGAAAATGCATCATCTCCCACTTATATTTAGGTCGGCAACAGTATCTCTATCATTTCAGTGGGACTTTGATTTAACTTTCTAGGAATATAAAGCAACGTTGCCTGCATACAAGCGTATTACTTCATATTACATATTCTTTCAGTGGGTTACTTTTCTTTTACTACTCAAATGATATAATATACAGTGAGGGTGAGCCAACCATACTCTTGCCTGAATGGAGATAAAATAAACACTGTATTTGATCAATAGAGGTGACTTCTGGCCTATGATGGGGAGCATCTGGCTCCAGAATAACTATCTGGTGTTAAGTGCTGACAATGCAGTAGGATCTTTACAAGACATAAATACAAGGGACCTCCAAGCCTAACATTAGCTGGAGAAGTGAGGCAGCCCAGGCTGCATGGATGGAGTGTGATGGCATGAGAAGCACATCCACCCTTTTCCTAAGACAGCTGAAGAATACAAACAGAAATGTCTCCCATTAGATAACAGAACTAGAAGCCAAAGTACTCTGCACTAGATTTCAACATATGCTGTTGTGAGTACCTTAACCGAGAGCAAATCTGACCAAGTTCAGAAAGGGAGGAGTGGAGTAGGGTCAGATTCATTTTCTGGAAGACATTAGCTTTTATATGCTGAGGGGATTTGGGAAGTACCTTGCGTTTAGCTAAGGTACTCTGGTGATTCATGATAAGTTTGTTTTTTCTTACTGTTCTTGTTAGTAATAAGACTACCAATAATAACATCCACTGTCTTTTACATAAGCACAGCTAGCTAGTTTTTAGCTTCATGCTCAGAAAAAAAAATAAAAATAATATAAAACTCAGGAGGGATTGAGACTCCTGGAACAGACACTTCACAACCTGAGAAACAGGAACTGAATTTGGAGGATAAACCTCCATTTTCACTGATTGGAGAGGAAAATAAAAATAAAAATAAAAAAGTGTCTGCCTATTTTAAAGCAGGTGCCTTTCCAAAAAATTTTTGCTCTGTTCCTCCTTGCATGTCTACACATTAGAGAAGCTACCTTCCAGGTAGATAACAGCCCAAGCAGGGTGTCTATGAATTTCTTCAGGTATCTGCAGCAAGACCCAGCAACAGTAGGAGAACCAAGGCATAGCACACTGGTATGAAGGCTGTCACCTACTCTATAGATTCCAAGACGTGTTTAAGGCTACTGCATTCCAGTAACTCAATTAGAGTTAAAGAATTGTGGATAGAAATGGACATGCCCACTTCACAGAGGAATCATAGGTACCATCATGGATACAAATTACTGCCAAAGGTACCTGGTGCTGGAATTAGCTAGCCACGAGAGCAAAGAGACCCAGTATAGTCTTCAGCTATGTACATAAAGATAAAACACCAGGATGCTTGCAGTCAGGGAAGCAGATTCTGTTCTTCCATCTTTTTGTGATGATAAAGACAGAGCATTAGGCTCCCCAAAATAACTCATTCAGTCTTGCTAATGCTGCATACACAATCCACAAGCAAAATGGGAACACAGATCAAAATAATGCTACAAAAGTTTCTAATGTACAGACAATTAGGATGGTCCCAAATAATTGCTCCCCTAAAGTTACAATACACATTGAAGGATATGCACTTTACTATTACTTCCCAAGGCAAAGTTCTGACTGTGTGCACAATTGTGCCCACACTCCATCCATCAGCATGAATCCTGAGGTTAACAACAACAAGCTATAATGTTCTCAAGTGTAAAGGAAAAATCTTATTTTATTATTATTATTTTTTTTAATTTAATTTACAGGGCTATTTACCTGTCCATGAATGGTAAAAATTCATCATTCTCAGCAGGTGTAAGACCCCTGGAAAAACAAACATACAAACCTTACGGTACTATTATTAAGAAAACCAAAATCTACTTTTTCACCTACAGTCATCACAACATCATGAAAACATCTGATGCAACTGACTGGTCCTCAATTAACTCAGCATATTCTTATCACTACCCAAGAAACACCTGATAATGGACAGAAAACAACTCTGCAAACAGAGATGTGTCCAATTTTGTTGTGAGTTGGGTGTTGTTTTTGTAAATTTGTTTTGTATGAATAGTTATATGAGAAACAACTCAAAATATCTTTTTCATTTCTATCATAGCCAATGATATTACATAAACATTCATTTGTATGTGACCTTTCATACCCCTAACCTACTTGACATCCATTCAACTATTTTTATCAATCTATTGCTTTGTCCTACTACATCACCATAGTTCTGTGGCCAAAATGCCATGGCAGCATGAAGAGCACCTTTAACATTAAACATGTATGTACCAACTAAGTAAGCCTTCTACAGGCCTAGCAGTATCACTAAAGTGAGTCACAAAGACTCAGGAATACCGATGTATTTCAGATGATAGCACAAAAGCCCTACATGCTTATTAGAAGTTTAAAAGCATTGTAGAATACAATTAGAGCATGTCAGGGCTTACTATAAATGTAAAACTGAATAAAAGAATTTAAACAAGTGGACAGGTTGTTATCTGGAAATCATTAAGTTCACACTAGAAAATACTGATGAGCTCTACATTTGAAACAGGAACTAGCTGTTGCAAATACATTGCTTATCTACCAAAGTTGCGAAATACTTGCTACATGGTAGCTTTAACTGAATGTTTTAATAGATCATAATTGGGCATTTTCATCTAGATGCTTCCACATCAAGAGTGGCTCTTGGGCAAGCAGCCTTATGTTGCTGAATTCTGATTGCCAGTTTCCACAGGCTGGGATGCAGTCCCTTCACATGTACTAAAGTAGAATCAGTTGCCTGTCAGTGTTCCAGTAGCTGCCAGTTCTTTGCTTTTTGTACACTGATAAGCATCTATTTCCATTTTTCTGATAATCTTACTGTTTCTGTGATGTCATCAGTGCAAGTCAGAACAGAAAAAGTCAGTGGTACAGTGATGTACTGTATGTAAAGTGAGCCATTAAAAGAAAAATAATAATTAAACATTCAAATGAGCAAGCTTGCCAAGGCATGGGAAGAGCTATTCAGCCATCTCCAGGGATAATTATTTTGCTATTCCCATCATAAATGATGAATTCCACCCCCACTGAATTGGTCCAGAGTGGTACAGCACATATTGCACAAGGGAGCTTAGCCATGTATGGACAGACCAGTGGGAGTCTGGTTGAATATAGATTTAATGACTAACACTAAGCATATTTATGTATCTTTTGAGTACCAGATCTTACTTATTCTGCCTTCTAATTTAACTATCATCTGTTATATAGAAATATGTACAATTTAAACATAATCTTTAGATGTTTAAGACCTTCTGAGTAAAATAAATTAAATTGTCAAATGCATTATAACAAAACCATCAAGTACCACAAATGAAACAAAGAATAGTCTCAAGATTCAGGCAAAGGTTAATGTTACCAAAACTTCTGAAACAAAATTCCTATGACTATACACAATGGAAAAGAAAGAAACAGGAAAAAGAGAGGGATAACAAAAGATGCAACGATGGACTCCCACTAATTAATCAGTTAGTCAGCTGCAGTTACTGCAAAACGTACCTTTAGATTAAAAGAGAAAGTCAGAGACTGAATCAGGCAAGCTTCAGCAATGAGATCCACAGCTGGGCAGATCAGCAAGTGTCCTATGCAAAGCAAGAGAAACATCTCCTTGTCAGATCTTGCACTTCACATAGGAACAGAGCAATCAGGAGTTGTCCAATACTACCAGCGAAATTTCCTTACATTTTTCTCCAGCCCCCCCCCCCCCTTTTAAATATAACTAATGTCCCTTCAGGTAACTTCAGAGTGTGTCAAACTGCTCCACTTGGCCTGAAGCGCTTCACAAACCTGCAGAACCAGCAGGATTCAGCACACTTAGCACAGAAAAACATATTGTCAGTATTTTCATTTTGTGATCACCACAGTTCTTTCTGTATTTTCATCCCTATTGCTTACAAAAATAGTGATAAGAAAAATCTGGGATTTCTGCATCTCTGGCCAATACTACTCATTTCTTCATTGCTACAATTTTACAGAAGTTTAGTTTGGTATCTCCAACAGGTGGGGTATCAAACAACTTGCTCTTTCCAACAGCTCAGTTCCCATTCTAAAACACAGTTAGTTTCACATCACCATTTGAATTGCACAAATATAATTTATTATTTTCTTTTTAAAATAGGCGGGGGAGGAAGTCATGTCATTTTTTATGAAGTCTACAATGCTGCTCTACTTGCAGTGTATTCCTAGAGACATTGTATTGATTGAAAGAGAACTGGCTAACCTGAGATGTAAACAATGACCGGCATTGGCCTTAACCCATGTGGTTAATATCACTGATTTGTCATGCTGAGTGATGTGAAAAGAGAAACAATTGTTTGTTGATTATTGAACAGCTCAACACAGGGCACATTTGGCATGTCAGACAAGAGTCTATTCTAATGAGCTAGAGCTGCAGCCAATTACTTAAGAGCCAGTGCTTCCTCTACAAGCTATTCTGTACATCTTCAAGATGTTTAACTAAATTCCAGATCAGTAACAGATTGCAAATAAGGTGGTTAGTCTCGTGAACCTGTGCATACACACTCCTTTAGCATCATCTCACATGCACTTGCCTGCTAATGGAGCCTTTCACTCTCTGGTGATAAATAATTAACATATAGTAGAGCAGTCAGCTTAAGGAATGCTACACTCTTTGTAGAGTGTGACAGACTAGTGTAGTTGAAACATCCCCTTGTACTTTTTATTTATTGGATTTAAGAATGAACATTATCAACTGCTAGAGAAGAGATCTCTGATCTTAGGTTTCCCATTGTAATGACACTCTTTTTCAGCCCATGGTTCAAAAGGCCATTAACACCATTACCCTCAAAGATGTATTTTTAGATTTTTAGTTACTGCTGCTCAAGAACTGTTTTAACTGTCAGTACATCAATAGAACAGTTTCACTTCAAATATGTTTAAGTCATTTCAGACTTTATACAGCTTAATCTAGAACATCTAACCTGCTCATGCAATTGTGGGATCCTTGGTGATAACAGCCTATATTTTGTGCCCAGATTACAGCAAGAGAATGTTTTCCAGTTGTCTATGTGTTTTGTTAGATCAAAACAAAAAAAGCTTTTGTTAATTGCCAAGGTACATGCTAATAACATTCAGGGGTCTGCACCCCTGAATTCAGGTCTGCACCCCTGAATGTTATTAGCATGTACCTTGGCAATTAACATCTGATAATTTCTGAGAGAAAAGACTAACGAGAAAAAAAACTAACATCACATTGGTGTGGGGACACATACTTCTCATAATATTGGGAGCTGTGGACTATGTACCAAATAGATGTTTTGGAGTAAAGCTTTGACTATCAAAGCATTTTTGATTCTTATTCTTTGACATTGCAGAGTAAGAACATTTGTTCTGGAAGCTCCTTTCCTTGTAATTTTAGTATGCCATCCAGAGAGTCAATGATAACAGAAAACCTCATTCAATTTGAGATACTTTTTACCAGAAATCCTTCTTCCGGCAGTTACATTGTTTCCCACCTTACAGTTAGACTCTATAAATAGTTCTTAAATTGAATGGTAAACAAATTTGAGCTTTTGTGAGCCAGATGGATCTAAATAGGCTCTGTGACTAGGAAATTAAGGGTACATCAGTATTGTTTCTGGTTTGGGCACATATGCAAAACAGCATGCTGCTACATACAAACATGCACAAAAAATACATATCTACTTTTGTCAAAGAGAGAAGGCATTCTATATATATTTTACAACTAAAAACCTACTTTAGTTCACTTGCTGCAAACAAGTTATTTAAGGTATGCCCACACCATAACCACAGATATTAAATTTAACACTCTTCCAATTTTCCTATCTTTTCTCCACACACACAGCATACGAAAGATTCTTTTAAAAAAAACATGTTTGTAATAATATGTTTTGCGTTCTGTGGTTAAAGCACCTTTATATATTTCTCCTGATGAAATATTTGCTGCCTCCAATCACCTGGGGAACATTACCTTGATGAAGCCACTGAAATATGCTCCATCAGTCTCAAAGGGCTTCCCTAGCCAACTTTTCACCTCCTTCTTGCCAATTAAGCTGCCACATTATGTATGATAGTGAGGGTCACTTGTTTTTTCCAAGTGTTATTCTGAATTGGTGAAGATGACAGAAGCATAGCAGCCTAGTGAATAATTAGAATGGATCTTAGAGCCCCAAACCTCAATCCTACACTGCCGCATGCCAACTATTTTTTACCTCAGCTTCTCTTCTTCTGGTAGGGCACATATATTTTTGTCAGGAAAAATACTTTGGTATTCTGCACTGACTGTTGTTTTATATTAAAAATTTACCAGATAATAATCAACTAGAGAGATTTTGTTGAAGAAATATATAACTAGAAGGACTATTTATTTATTTATTTATTTTGCAAGGCTTACTGCCATAGAGTAAACACAACATCTCTCTTGGATCCTGCAACATTAATTACTCTGTATCCAGCAACTACATATGATCCTTCAGGTTGAGAATTTACATACTTCAGTTTATGGACAAGTTAAAATAATAATAATAATAATAATAAACACAGTCCTTAATAGTTTATGATCAAGAAGTGCTACTCTATCATTTTAAAGTAGCATTCCCCACTGCAGTCAATGACACCTAATAACTTATTAAAATGTTATTTCTTTTTTCTTTTAATTACCCGACTTTCTCTACAGTTTGACCACTGAACAATCTCAGAATAACCACAGAAAAACACAGAACTTAGTGGAAACAGGATTTAATAGCGTCAGGTAGTGACAAATAATTGCAATTGTAAAGAAGACTTTCCAAGAAGAAGAAAGTTACCTTAAACGCTCAGGATTCACCTAGGACATTTAACGAGAGGGCTCAAAGGGAAAATTACTAACACTGGATGAAATTCTTAATGAAAGAGCAGAGTGCCTCAGCTCAGCTAGCTTTCCTCATGCAGCTACTAACAATTTTTGCTGCAGCAGTGATTGCCAGAAACAAAGGAGAAATGGGACAGTGGTGGATAGCAGGGAGTGACCTTTCTCTATCCTTCCTTCTCCTCATCTTTCAGGTTGGGACAATGCCACATCTCATGACCAAAGCCCTTAGCTGCACCTTAATTCAGTACAGGGTGAACAAACCAGAATGTTTGTCACCTAGATCTTGCAAAATAAAAAGTATGAAAATATCAAGTCTTCAGAAAATGCTCAAGTGACTTCTAGTTATCTTCTTTCTTTTAAGATTTATCCATGCAACTTTCCCCAGACTCACATTGTTCTTCCTTACACTCTTCCTTAACCCCCACCCAACAAGATTTCCAGCTATGAGCAAATTGCTTCTTCTCAACTCCGCTGGAAACAACATGATTCATTATGTGCAGAAGTCAATGGGAAGCACAGAGATGCTGCAGACCACACACAGAGGTTCTGGACAGATTACAGTTGAATCACAACCTAGACCTCAGGTCCGTACCTACTTCGAGCTGCTGAGAGCTGCACTGACACACCCAGAATAAAACATACAGGAAAAAGTCCTCTTGTTAGGTGTGCTACTCTAAGGCTATTCAGTGAGTTGTCCCTTTTCCCTAGAATTTTTGATCAGCATCCTTCTGACCAGGCCTTTTCAGAACTGCTTTCCATGCAGCAGTTCACCCTCTCCACCTTGGGTTGCGGTTTGCAGTTTCATTTTTGTTTCCCTCCCTTCTTAATACAATTTGATGAAATGAATGACAGCAGTACAAAAACTCTGTGCAGACAAAAAACAAACAAACAAACAAAAACCAAAACCCAAAAAACCCAAAAACCACAAGAATTCCATGGCAGTATTCATGTACTGGTCCTTTAAGATACTCTGAAATGGCACAGTAAGGGCAGTTGGAAGCAGGTAACTTGGATATAATGTTTATTTTAGAGTTAGTGATAAATCACTGTGAGATAATAATGGGAGCATATGTCTCCAACAGCTTTTCAGAAAAGGTGTTCTATTCTAAATGTAAACTAGTGGACCAAAGAGATAGTGAAGATTTATTTCCACTTCCCTGGCAGAAATAGATTTCTTTCCTTAGCATATTAATGACGATACATTAAAAATGTTTACAAAATACCATCACTTGAAATTATGAAACGAATGTAATTAAATTGCCTACAGGCCCTTAGGGCTGTGAACACCAGCTTAAGTATTAGTGAGACAGATTGCAAGCTAGGAGTCTGGTTGTTTCTCTCATGCTGGGGAGAAATGGAAATAGTATCACAGCTGAGAGCTCTACCACTGCACTAAATGTAGCACTGGAGTATGGCAGAGAGGAAAACTCTCAGTGATAGTGAGAACCAACTGAAAATGCTGCCAACGTGAGCAGCACTGCCAATTTGTATCTCTGACCAAGGTTATTCAGGAGAGCATTTGCCATCATCTATTTTCCAAGCAGCCTATGTTGTAGTTGCTAGGGTTAGACTGAAAATGGCCTTGCTTGAAAAGGAAACAAAACCAAGAGGGTAAAAAGGATCTTTGTAGGAAATTTTCCCACCTCCTTCACTCTCCAGCTTTCAGGGTGATTGTTCTCATCCATGTTAAAAGCACCACATGGTACCCAGCAGAGCAGCTCACCTGGTGAAAAAGGGCACAAAACCCACAGCCCTCTGCTTAAGCTTCCACCACCTCCAGCTCTGCTGAGCCCCAGGCAGCATCTTCCAGCAGCAAGCAACTGCTGCTGAGTGGGAAGGGGCAAAGTACCTACTTCAGGGCAGTTTGGCACACTGGACTTGTAACTGCTGGAGTGCCCCTTGGATCAAGAAGCCTGATCAAGAGCTCAGAATGAATAACTGTCACTTGTAGGCTCAGAAGCTAAAAAACATGGAAATCAGGAGAGAGAAACTGTTTATACACGATATATCTACTTCTGCATAATGTCGTTGATGGCATCTAAATTTTCTTTTGAATTTTACAGTATCTGTAATTAATGTGGCAGTTCTTATCTTCTTCAGCTCCCACCTAGAGTCTTCTGGGGAATATCATTACAGAGAAAAAGCTGTGAAGCACTGTTTGAGTCTATCTAAAAAAATACAGAAGTGCGAATGCATATATTCTTATAGACATGACCTCTGCTAGACATCTCTGCAGAACTGCATGGTGGGCAACATTTAGAGAATAACTTACTCATAAAGAATGAAAAGAAGTTTTCTACAGAGATATTGAAGAACATGCTCTCTCTCTCACAGTTAAGACAAAGCCATCAAACTGAAACAAAGCAGCTCAGCAACAGTACAAGTAACTCATTAAAGAACACGCTCTCCACAAGTAAACAAATTTCTGTTAATCATTTTTCACTCTTTACAGTTTGTGAACAATGCACATTCCAAAGGTGTCAGCTACACATACAGTTGGAGCCAAAAGATCTACAAGAAGGGCAGGACATGCCAGGAATAGGAGGCCTCAGCTTTAACTTTGAGCTTTTTGCTGCCCATCTATTGTGTACTTCTCAGTAAGTCAGTGCTTTTTTGTACTCATGTATAAACTGGGAAAAGTAGTGCTTATGAGCCTGTACTTCAGGACTATCTTGCTGTTTGAATAATTAATGCTCAAGCAGTGCTTTAAACAGGCTGTCTTTCCAAGGTTTGCCTAGAGAGATTTGTTCCATGTTGCCTAAGAATGAGCTTTCTGAAGTATCCAGAATTAATTCATATTTAATCTCTCTTTTTCTGTCTATCCACATGTACAGTAAAAGGTAATTTCAAAGCTGAATGTTTTAGTGGCAGTAATCTCTCCTGAACTCCAGTGACAGTGATTCCTTCATTAAGCACTTGCCCCACTTCCTGGGAAGAATCCACCCACTGAGATTAGGGTTCAGTGTGAACATTATGTGAGAATGTGGTCAAAGTTCCTACAATATAGCATGAACCCCAAAGTCCCTAAGGCAATGATGCCTTATTCAGTTCAGGATATGAACACCAGGCATACTGGCATTGACTCACACAGTGAGCAGTGAGGCTAAAAGCTGACATTAAGTATTTCCTTTGCTCCCTGGAAGCGTCCATCCAGTGAATCTGGAGTTTCATGTAAAAGGTAAATAAGAAAGTGTGATGAAATATAATGTAACGCAAAATTCCCTGACATGGTACGGGCTGACAAAAGGTCAAGTTTACAGTTTCATCAACTCCCAGTTGCAAACACTAATATCAGGTACACATGAACAGCTGAGTACTGCAGGCAAACACTTTATAGAGAGTGTAGATGCCACCATAAGAGTTTCATGATGTATAATGGACCTTTTTATAGCCAGCCCTCATCAAGCAGGCAGTGCCTTTCTGTTTCTTTGATAAAAAGTTTCAAGTTTCCTTTCCACCTTCTTCCCATAAGCACCCATAAAGGATTGTGACCATGGACTGCCTTCTCCTTGGGCTGATATTACCCATGGCCAACAGTGTAATGGGCATTTCAGCGTTTTACATCTTATGTGGTCTAAACAAAACTTACAAGCTACAGTTCCCTTGATATTTAATTGCTTTCCAATATGGTCTGTCAGGGTCTTCATCAGGCCAGTATACATAGACCAAACTGCAGAGGCAACCAAGGAATGGTGTATGTGAGAAACTGATCAGTCATCTCCTCTTATTTAGGGAAAGAGTGGGCACATGCAACTAAACACCACACCCCAAATTTCATCTTCTTGACTCAGAGCTTTCTACACTTGCAGCCACTGTTGATTGATAAGTTTGTGAACCAAAAGATGCATCATACACTCAGTGTCCACCAGGACAACAAAGCTCCCATCTGAAGTTATGAGCATAGGACAGAAAATCCAAACAGAAACATTAAAGTATATATAAACAACTGCATAATTAAGTTGTTACAGTTTACATATTAGAAACACTACTATTAAGACAAAAGCTGAACGCTTCACCAAGATCCACTGTCTTAAGAGAAAATCCAAAATGCTCTCCTGGAACCCACACTACCAAGTGTCCTCCCTACCACTGCTCTTCCTGAAACCACGGGGAAACCTTTTGGCATGGATCAGTGGATGAATACTGAAGACCAGAACACGCTGTTCTGGGCTACTTATCACCACTTTCCTGAAATACTTTTACACTTAATGTCTCAAAATCTTTTGTATCAAGGGCAGCCATTCGGGTACTCTAGTGAGAATGAGCCTCAAAGGGCTCTTTTCAATTAACAGGGGCACTTGTCACAGAACTCCAAGAGGGGTAGCTTCTACTTAATAACGAATACATCAACCTACAGCTACAGAAAGGAGAACAGGAATGTCACTATTATTTAAGAGGTTTTCCACATAAGCAGCAAAACAAAGGAGGGAAAAAATCACTTTGCATTTTTATATGTTCAGTACTCTCCTTTAATTGTTGTTTAAAGACTTTTAAAACTGCACACAGCAAGATCACTTACTGTTAACAACAGCACTACTTTGATTTTCTGTGTTACAGCATCAGCACCTTGACACTGAATAGTTTTTAATAAGATACATTAAGCTCAGTTCTTGTTTCATAATATAGCTAGCCTCTGTAAGATAATAGCAAAAAATGAATAACATTCTAATGTTTTTTAAAAAGAATATTAGATCATTTGTGGAAGTTACAAAAAACCAAAAACACCCTTACCAGTCTTTGTCCTCGGTAAATAAAATGTTTTCAGACTTCTCCAGGTATGTTAGAAAGACACTTAACAGCACTTTCCAGGATCCTTAGAAGAACACATTCTCTTTTCTGCATACTCAGCACTGCAGAAATTGAGCAGGAAAAAGATTACTTTACACTTTCACAGCACTACTATCTCACTTTAATAGGAGGACCAAGCCCTCTGACCAGCTTTTCTTATATAAGATTTTAGGACTGCTGTTCCTCATTTAGCCTTATGTCAAGGACAAAATGAAGGTGCTAGGTGAAGTCAGGTGGCAGCACTTAACTTCTAATTAACAGGGCTCCTTCCACACCCAAGTTTTACCTCCATCAAACAAATATGAAGTGCCAATGCACTAGGTTCCACAGAATGACCATAGAAGTAAATATTTCTGTCTGTTAAAAGCATGTGTCAAATTTAGGTATTAAGCTCTGATGCTAATCAGAGTAAAAACTGAAATCATTAAGTAAGTCCTAGCCTTCGTGCTTTACACTGGCAGTGTGGTTCAACTGACTGAGACAGAAAAAACTTAAAAATTATGGCCTCTGAGCCAGGCCGTGAACAGGTCCAGAAAGAAGGTAGCTTAGCTACTCCAAAAAAAATGAAAAGTTTATAGGATTAAAAAGGTGGAGAAAGAACTTCCTCTTCCATTTTGTGACCTTAAAATGAAAAATACTGCTGGTGTGAAGTACCAGAGTAGTTAAAAACAGTCCACAAAGCTTTGTAGGTCAACTGGAAATGCTGTTTTGAAAATAAAATCATTTACAACAGCATAAAATGTACCCTATTTTGAGTGAGTTACATGAAGTTATGACATCTATATCATGCTTTGAAGACTCCATAGAGAGGTGCGTGTAAGCAGACTTGTGTATTTTCTGAACATTTGGATATCTAGTTTTGATCACTGTTGTACCTTTTCTCATTCTATGTTCCAGTGCTCCTTTGAGGCTACTCATGTACCATACTGGCTTCAAGTGGTACATCTGTTCCTTCATTATGCTCTGCTCAGGTCTTTAAATACCTGGAGCAAACCCCAGACTCCAGATTTACCTATTTTAATATAGCTAAACTATCTCTTCTCTACTTGGCAGTCACTGTTATTGCACAGACTTTGTAGTTGAAGGTCATAAATTTTTCTTTGTGCCCAATAAATGCACTCTTTCAATAGGTTAATGCTTGTGCGCTGCAATTATTTCAAACAGGTGGGCACTCTGACACTCGCCATTAGCCAGTCTGCAACACACAAATGTATTGATCAAGCCCAAGATGCACTCCTGACTTGTGCTAATCAATGTATCAGTTCTCCAAGGGATTTTACAGTGTAATGAGCAGGAAATATAAACACCACTGCTAAGTTTCTCTCTCTTCAGGGAGCAACTGAGTGCACTTATAGAAGAGCTGATGTACTGATTCACAGCAAAGTGAAATGACATCTCCAAATAAAATTTTAATCTTAAGTATGCAGGTAAAGCTTTGAAGAAGACTGATATGTAAATCTGCAAAGTTTGCAGAATTACAGTGCTTAATTTACAGCTGTGGAGCTAATGTGCAATGGTATCTTTTTTGTTGGAAGTTTTCCAGCATTAACCAGAGTTCAACATGGCTTCAGACCCACCAAGGAAGCCAAATGATGCAACAGGAGAAAAGAAAAAGATCAGGAATTAGTAGTTTCGAGCAATAGCAATTCATATTTATGAGTCCAACACTGTTTGCAAACACTAGCAAAGCTATTCTCTGCATGCAGTCACTGAAGTGCAGCTTGCAGAAGGATCGCATTATAAACATAGCGCATTCAAATTTAGAGTTAAGACTGGGGATCTTTTTTTCATGTTAAATACGTTGAGCCATTCTCCACTGGACCTTTCATTAAATATTATATCCAGTCATCTGTGTCATTTTCTACCTTTACTAAAGTTCTGTGTTGTCTCTGATAAGGTGGCAGGTAGAGGGCATTGATAGGCTATAGTTAGGATTCTGGGTCAGTACAAATCAGTGTTAGCCCCAGGGAGGTCACAAGGAGTGTCTGGGGTTACTTGAGGTTTAGGCAATGCAGAAAAAATGATGCAGATATAAAAAGTCCTCCAAAACCTCTTGCTTATGGTGTGCCAATTAACCTGGACTAGGTGACTAAAATATATATATTGTTATCAACCCCTTCAGTATTTACTGTATTCCCATAGTTACATCCATCTTACAGTGACAGGATGGGGAATCTATAATTCTCTTTTTCTTCTAGATCTCAAAGTACATGCACTAAATCTGACTGTTAAGCTTTTACATGTCTTTAAGCCCAAAATACATGAATCAGGCATCTTTAGATATAGGAATCCTTATTTTGCATAAATCTACATCTAAATGCTGTAACCAGCTGACCCATTTCCCATTGTCCACTCAATTTCATGAACAAAACTCCTTCTGAGAGGCACAAATGGAACCTAGGAATTCTTAATCCCAACATTCAGTGTGTAATCCACTGGCACAGCGTGAGTCGTATCTTTTAATGGCCAGTGTACATAGATACAAGTGTACAACAGCAAGCAGCTAATGGGTTTACTCTTTTAATGGAGGAAGTCCTGGTTGCTAATCTGAAGGCCCTGGGTTCAAGCCCTACTGATGACCCAACTTAAATTGTTGTTTTATTAGGCAAAGACTTAAATATGATTGATATAATTTAAGCTATTTAATCTTCCATTGTAGAATGATTAAGATTGATCCATCTGTTCTATAATCAAAGATTAATAAAGTTATGAAGCTAATAGTATAACAAGTGTTTTTACTAATCCCAAGTTGTTGGGATAGTTCTCATCTGGAAGCAGTGAGGGACACAGCAGGAGGAACAGTCCATCTCTATTAGGAGTGATTAGTACAACTTCAAGCTATAATTACTAGGATACATTTACACAGGAGACTGCTACCCAGCCATTAAGTATCCTTAAGAGGATGATCTTTTGTACCAAAAGGTCCAGCAGTTTTTCCGCAGTTGAGAAGTTTATCTCCACTGAGTGCCTGAAGGGTGACTCAGTGCTTCAAATGAATGACAACTTTTTTCCCCCAAAGTGCTTGGAAATATTAAAAATAAATAAATAAAATAAGGCTTCTAATTAGTCCCTTAAATTTTAGATGGGCCTGAAATGGTCTTTTTAATTTAGCATCAATCTTTAAGTGGAATGGCCTTTTCTCCATTTCTCTGCTGTATGCAAAGCCATTATCATATACCCTTTTCAGCTTCATTATTACCCAGTTAACCAAGTCTTGTGCTCCTGGAGCATGCCTATATTCTGAAATACAACAAGGTGCTGACACTAAGAGACAGCTCCAACTGTTTACCTCCTTACCAGATCTGTATCACAGGTGGCTGGAAGTTGTATAAGGCAGCTGATTAAGGGATGACTTTCACTTCATCTGAGGTTTCTGATCAAATTCCAGTTAGTAGCCAGAATTCTTTTTAAATGTAACACTTATCTCTAATAAAGTTCAAGCTTGCATCTTTCCCCTCCCCACCCTTCAAGTTATTCCTATATAATATTCCAGCCCAGTTCCAAATCAGCAATCCCTTCCAAATTTGCTACAGCTGCAGAGTTCATTAACACACCTGTTTTCTGGCAAGGTCGTCATGAAAATATTGTTTCAGCTCCTCAGATATTCTCAGGCTTTTACCAATGCCATCTTTCCAATAACTTCCCCATTCACCTCACCTAATTATCTCTTGTCTAGCCAGGCTCTCGCTCAGCTCACTATCCTTTTCCAATACAATATTTACTAACATCTATGCGAGGCGCCATACCAAATCCTTAACTGAGCTGGGCATTCCAGACATTTTATTCACAATCTCACACAACTTTTCAGGCATTCTCAACTTTTCGTAAGGCTCTGAAGTACTTCTTATGTACCACTTTCTGGAATTTCTACCTGCCATCTGCTCCTGGATGTTTTTTCCTACTTCTATGATTATGTTTTATGCTCCTAAACCTTCATTTAAAATAAATAAATAAATAAATAAAATAATAATAATAATAATAATAAAAAACAGCAAACAAACAACCAAACCCCAACAAGCTCTGCTTAGTTTCAATGTGGATGCTTACCTGTAGTTTGCACAGTGGGAACTGTTCTGGCAGGTTTTTCTAAGAGTTTGTGATTGTGTGAAAGTCTTGGTTTCAACTTCAGTTTCAAGAAAAGTACACTTGCATTTCTTGTGGCAGAGAAGAATGAGAGGACAACAGATGCCAATTCATCTGACAGAAAAAAAAAAAAGGGGGGGTGGGGGGGGAGAAGAAAGGAAGGAAATACTGTTTCTTTGAAATTCTGAAAATCCTTAGAGCATAACTCAAATAGGACTCTTCAAGGTAGAACTGTGGAAGTAAGGAAGAAATAAGGCTACAAATTAAGACAAAAAATGAGAAAACATAAAATATGAATATCAAATATAGGGTCACCTAACGACGACTTGAGTGTTTTTCCAAGCATGCTGCCATCTGATAACTGATATCACACTCCATTTCAACTTCTTATTCAATTTTCTTGAGAAAGAACTGAATAGAAACCAACCCAGAACTATAGTTTGTTTTGGCATCTTGTTTACTCAGCATGTGGTAACTTTCAAAGATAAAATACTGCTTTTATATTTTCTTTTGAATAGCAAACTTCGTGTTTTCCCCACTTACCTTTCCTGGCTGCAAGCTGCATCCATTTCTGCTGAACAAAAGTTTATCTCATGAGCAAAAATCAACACTCATGTCTATGTCTAGAAAGAGAAATAAAGTGGAGATAGTTCCTGTTCTTTTTCACCAATCACAGAATCATCAAATGGGCCTTTATCACAAATTCAATTATATTTAGAATTCTGCAATTATCTTACTTTTCATTTTGACCGACTTATTCTGTTAAATGACTTCCTCTTTTACTCTGGTAACAGTTTTTGTTTGTTTATACCTGAAGAGCATTCCTAAATTGCACAGATTCTGACATAAGCATTACAGTTAAGCCTTTCTGTTTATGGGGACATAAATCCAGATAGGTTTAATTTAAGCAGAATATCCAGCACTTTCTCAGGCATCACAATAAATAGCCAGTGAGTCTCTTGTAGTATCATACAAGTGCTCACAGATCTACAAGTGGATCCAAGAAACAAATGTGGGTGGGTCAAAATAGGTACAATACAAAGCATGGAACCATAAGTTTCAGATTAAACAGAGATGTCTCTGTGATACAACGTTTCTCTACTGCTTTGACTTCAATAGAGAGAAAAATGCTGACAAAGAGTAAAAGTTGCTACAGAAAACTTTGCAGAAAACTGTGTATCCTTCCTGCTCCTCCTTTGGAAACTGCAGCCTGCCACTAGGCACTATGAGATCTGCCATAAACTGTCTCTGAACTCAGATTTTACTGCTGTAGGAAACCTAAGATTTGTATCAGGATATGGGGTGCATCCCACAAACTGTATCACCAGCACTGACCTTCTCCAGACATCTTATCTATTTGCCTGAGTATTAAAATCACAAAATATTCAAGTGTTCCCTGGATCTCTCTGCATAGACTTACAGTTAGGATTATGGTCTTAATCCAGCAGAAGAGAAGCAGTCCAGTCACCACAACTCTATTTAGACAGAGTGAGACTGAGGACTTTTGTTTCAGCCACCCTATAAAAAATGGAAATAAATGAAGCAGTTTATTCTGCAGAGGTTCTGCATGGTCCCCGGGGTGAGTGCTACACTGCCGGCCATGGACACCCTTGTGTTCTTCAGACAGAAATGTCAAGGCTGAGCTGCAGCATGAAAGCTCACAGCCCAGCCCAATGGCTGAGAGTCAGCCAAGGTGGAGATTTAATGCAGGATATAAAAAGCCAACTGGTAATCTACAATGCCTATATGCTGCCAAGCCACTGAATGCCTCCTAAAGACCAAATCATTCTCCTAACTGTGACCAGAATCACTCAGTTTGTTGTGAACTTTAGTTTCATCGAATAGGTGATGGTAGATATTGGAGTTTTAAATCTATTTTCATTTCTGCATCCTGTCTTTCAGTGGAAAGACTTTCCATGGCAGTACATTACAATATAGGAATTAAAATAGTTTATCATCACGGCTGCATAAAGATATAATCAGAGCTACTCTGAGCAGAAAAATTGCTAGTCAGCTCACATTATAAAAACTAAATATTGGATCAAAACGCCAAATATTTTGCAGAGTTTTCGCTTTCTTTCACAAAAGAGATTAACTGCATTCAAGGTGGGCTCACAGACAGGTTATTCTAAATTGGACCAAAAATCATCAGCCACCTACAGTCTGAATTTGACCCCATTATATTAAACAAAGAGCCCTCAGAAATAATTGAGCTGGGAGCTGCAGAACAGCCTAAACCCCTGCTGGCTGACAGTGTCCAGCAGAGAACAAATGAACCTACTACTAATGGTAGTCAACAGCTTCTTCAGAGGATTGAACTTATCAACTTCTGAAGAAAAAACAATGTTCTGTATGGTCCTTAGGCAACCGACATCATGTAGAAACGTGGACATACACTGAGCTACCACAGCTGCTCTGAAATCAAAAGAGCAGTGAAAATTTAGATCACAATTTTGCCATCTTGCCGTCTTCATGAAAAACCAGTCCCAGTATCTTTCAGCACATAGGGTCCTGCTTACTCATGCACTGGAGATGGGGGACCCTGGTGAGCCAGCAGCCCAGCAGAAAGCCCTGCGCCAGGCTCTGAATTTGTCCTTCTCCAGTCATGGCCATTGTCTGAACAGATGAGGTGGGATCTGCTTTTTTCCACTTTTCCCTTTTTAACATAGAGGAGCCTTAAGTGCCTCCTGCTTTAGAATAAATTGTGCAGGTCCGTTGCCATGTAGTCTGCAGGCATAATAAGGAGTGCTGTGAATGTGCAGGCACAAAAGCCTTGATGACTTTCTGGCAGTGGTCACTGCTATCAGCTAAAGTTGTGACATCCATATCACAAGTTAATGGAATAAAAACAAGCTTCCTACCTAAATTAGTTGGGACAGGGAGCCCAGCTGCTATGCAGTAAGAGAGAATTAAACAAGGCCTGCCTCACTTAGACTCTACAGCATATAGTGATTTCTCTCTGAACACTGCATCTTTGGAAATGAAGAAGCCCCTGCTTGTCCTCTGGCCCTGAGCTGTGGGGCCTGTCCCTGAGAGATGTTGGAAGGGGTAGGCAGCACATAGACTTCTTTGAAAAAGCCAGCTGCGTGTGCTGGAGAAGCCTTGTTCTTGTGAGAAACTCTTTTTTTGTATTTAAGTGCTACGGTGAAATTTTTTCCTTGACAAATTGATCAGTTAAGCCCTCCTCATGTTCTTCCCAGTGGCCTTCTGAGCACAGGAGCTCGTGTTTCAACCCTGCGCTCCCTCACAGCCTGGTACACAGACAGTCTATCATCGACACTGCACATGTATGGTGCACCGATAATTCTGGTACCACGTAGCAGGTCACTCTGATTAGGGCTCTTTTGCCATACACTGTGTTTTGTCTTTTTTTCTTCAACCAATTGGGGGGGATCTCAGAATTAATTAAATCTCTTGATGTACCAAGACAGCTTGTGGAGTAAATGGTATGATATTAGAGACACTGAACTTGTTCGTTTGATTTCCTCCTTGTAACCTGAGCTCCAATTTAGTGCTGTATCTTCTACCCTCTTGAAGATTAATTACTGCACCAGTTAGCAAGTCAGCTCACCTGCTTTCAGCTGTGAAGAATGTAAGCCAGGGGAAATGTAACTCAGGTACTGCTTGGGCTTTGTACATGACCACTGAATATTCAGTGGAAGATTTAGCAGTTAAATACATTTAGCACTACAGTGCTCCTTACTTACAACCATCGCGAGCCTGCAGAAGCTGGTCATGGCATGGATAAGGCACTATGACTGACGTTTAAATTCTTCATTCAGTGTTCCCAACTCCACTCCCGATATCTGAGGAGTCTGGGGGCTCGGCAGTGCCCTGGTGACTTGGCCAAGGGTGCACAAGTGGCTCTGAATCCTGCACAAGAATACCAAGGCATCCTGCTGGCAAACAACTCTGCTCCAAACGCTGTAGTTTTTTGAGTAGGGCCAATATACAGAGAACTTAGAGAGACTCCACGTGATGGTGCAAGACAAGAAGCTGGCAGCAGGTCCGTGTGCAAGAAATAGAGCTCTGTCAGAGAGGGGAAGCACAAGGAGAAAACATAATGAGCTAGAGTCTTTGGAGAACCAAGGAGGATAAGATGCATTCTTCCATTTAGAAATGACATGTTCAGGGAGGTTATTTTGTGCACTGGAGAGTGAGGAGAGTGACTTCTTTGAAATGTTATCAACTAAAAGAATACGAATTTTAATTTCTCAAACACTGAACCAAACTTATTTAGCTATGGAAATTGGCTTATTCATTCCCATCCACTTTCTTGTCCATAATTGGTGTAGATCTACCCCTAAACACAGCTCAGGTTTAAGAAAATCTTGGTTAAGTCCAGCAAACCCAAGTGCAAGCCACAGACAGGTCCAAATTCTGCTGTGTGAAGCCCAGATGAACCTAAATCTGCACCACAGCTTCCCCAGAGGTCATTTCCTTGCTCTTAAGAACTCAGACAACTCTGCAGTCACTCCTTCCAATCTCGGTGCTGGATCACATGTGACACAGAACTGCAATTCCATGCCCTGACAGGAATATGGCAACACTTGTTTTACATATGAAACACTTCACTAGATCACTGCAGTTCTTAGCATCACTGTTACTTTTGTAGTTCCCACTGACTGCATTCTCCTGCTTAATAGCATCAATATTCCCACTTTTGGTTTCTGAATTATGACCCTTACACAACCTTTTCACCACAAACACATCAGTAGTTTCTTCTCAGACTACCTCATCCTAGGAAGGCTAGGATGGTGGCTTCTTAGGGCTAATGTCTTTTTCCAATATCTGTTCCAATATCTATCAAACCTCTACACTATTTCACCTCATAGCTCCTAAGGAACTGCTTACAGCATCATCAAGACACCAAAGCAGTTGCTTCCAGGAATACTGTGAAGACCAGTATTTGTTTTCTTAAGTTTCTTTTAGGTTCCTCCAGTTATACACCCTAGAAAGTCATCCAAGCAGAAGCACTGCTGTCTGCTTTAGCAGGGCACCAGGTTGCCTGTTACAGACAACATGCAACAAGTCTTGCATTAATTCAGACGTCCATCCCTTATCTTGACATCTGAAAATGGCACCTTCTGGCAGCTTCCCCTTTGGTATTGTCTTTCTTTTAAGGATGATATATAGTAGCAATTTTGCTTTATCTGCTAAGACCACCAGCAAAGTGGCAATCCTGTTTTTTCATTGACAGTGTTTTTGATAAGTGATTTGGGCTTTTTTTATTGCACGGTAATATTATGTCTGAAAAACCCAATGCATGTCTGAAGAAAAATAGGGATCCTTGATTTGTGTTGCCCGTGTGCATTAGTAAGCATTTGTGAATTTTATATATTGATTCATGCTTTTGAAAATCTGCTATATTTTTTTCATATGGGTTAAAACAGGCTCTATCTCTGTGTTGCTGTACATTAACATCTTACATTTGAGTTGTGCATAATTTATTCATGCCAACAGATTGAGTCTGACTTTCAGAAGAAATTTTTAATTGTGATGGAAACCCTGAAAAGCAGCCCATTCTAAATCTAGCAGTTGTTTTTTCTTAGAAATTTGCTGTACTGAACAACCCAATTTGAATTCTGCTCTTAATAGAATATATATATATTCTTTCTTTCTTTATATAAAACCTATGAAAATACAGTCTCAAATCTACTAAGTTTTCATATTTCTCAGACAGACTCAAGAGGCTTCCAAATCATCTTCAAAAGGTGGTAATCTACTGCCTAACGTATTTGTTCTCAAAGGTAATTGAGATGTTTTAGAAAATAGGGAGGAAATTATGCAATATATTATTTATAAACCAAGAGTAAGCAGTAGAAAAAGCTTGCTCTACCCCTGGCTCTGAAGGACCCAGCTGCTCTGGCTGCTTTTAGTTTCTATCCTGAAGAGGAGGAGCAGAAGAGCAGCAGATCTCAGAGCTTCCCTTCCCTGGGGTGAGCGGTGGAGGCTAATTAGGCAGTCTCCAGTGCAGGGCTATAGTAGAGTAGCTAAGGTAGATACTTGTCATTGCTTACCATCTTAATAATGCACTTTCTTACCGCATCTTTCCTAACATCTCTCCATTACTGTACTTCTATGCTTTGAGATGAAGAAAAAAGACCAGCAGCCCTGCAATGTAAAATACCTCCTAATGACCTCTATGATTCTATGATTCTATGATTCTATGATTCTATGATAAAACGGATTAAGTATTTGATTTTCCCAGTGCAGGTATCTCTATGACTAGATGCAAAATATGTGTTCCTCCACAGTGCTAAAAGAGGAGACTCACAAGTATTCCCCCTTAAATTACGTAGCACAGTTCAGAAGCTGGAAGCACAAGTATCTGTTTACAAGACCCGTCTTCTGGTGATCAGTACAGCTTGTGCAAGCTTTCTGTTGTGAGCATATTAGTGGGCAAAAATGAAGGAGTCCACAGCTTGCTTGAATTACAGGTGTCACTAATTCTCAATCTTGCACCGTGTGAAGGTCATTCAGCTGCCTCTCTTGCCCGAGACACATACTCCATGCACCTGCATGAAAAGTAATGCCCAACATGCAATAGAAGAATGGAGTTGTACCGTGCTCTGTGAAGCTTTGTGAATTCAGCAAACTTCAAAATAAAGATGTGCAGACCCTGCTTTTGTCTTTTGAACTTCACGAGGTTACTCCCACCCAGCTCCAAACCTGTCCAGGTCTCTGAATCGCAGAAGAGCCTTCTGGTGTGGCAGCCACTCCTCCCAGCTTTGTGTCATCAGCAAACTTGCTGAGGGTGCACTCTGCCCTTCCATCCAGGTCACCAACTAATATGTTAAACAATACTGACCCTAATCCAGTACTGACTGCTGGCAAGAACCACTAGCCTCCAACTAGACTGTTCTGCTGATCAGAACCCTCTGAGCTTTGCCATTCATTAGTTGAAAAAGATAAGTGATGTTCCTCAATGGGCTGGTGCCACCAACCACCACCAGCACCATAAGCAGCTGACAGCCTTACCCACCCCACAGCACTTGTTGATCTGTCTACGCTGTTGCTGATGCAAAGTGAAAGCAGCTGTAATACTGCTGACAAAGTCATCATGAAAGTGTTGCAAAAAGGACTGTTCATTCAGAGAGAACCTGTGAATTTCAAAATTCAGGAAATTATCTTTCTGAGTTTAAATATGATGGTAAAGGCTGATCTATGGATGCTGATAAGTTTAAGGTTTGTTTGTTTTTTTTTTTTGTTTTTTTTTTTAAAGAAGCTTTTACCTCTCATCCTCATATGTTATACAGCACATGATCTCCTTTTGTTCTGCAGAGTTCCTATCAAGATGATTTGGGGAAGGTGTTTTAATTTCTTCCTTTTTACCAATGGCTGAAAAACCCACACAAATCACATCCCACAAATGCATCCATACTCCTTCCCAGATTACAAGCACCTTTGCTTCTTGGTTTGGAGCAAAGTTAGCCAGTGATATTTTCCTTCTCAGGCTAAATGGATCGATAGTTTCATACAAGGGTCTTGTCTGATGTTTGTTATATTGATAACAACAAACATTAATAGAGGGAAACAGTAGTTACAAGGGTGAAAGTAGAAACCTGTTTAGTCACCACACACTTAGGTGATATTTCATAGAGCCATAGAATCATGAAGGTTAGAAAAGACTGCTAAGATCATCTAGTCCAACCATCAACCTATGGCCACCATGCCCACTAACACACGTTACCAAGTGCCACATCTACCCTCTTCTTGGACACCTGCAGGGATGGTGACTTCATCGCCTGCCTGGGCCACCTGCTCCAATACCTCACCACTCATTCTGAGAAGAAATTTTTCCAAATGTCCAAGCTGAACCTCCCCTGGCACAACTTCAGGACATTCCTTCTCATCTAATCACTGTTACCTGAGAGAAGAATCACCACCTCGCCACAACAATTTTCAGGGAGTTGTAGAGAGCAACAAGGTTTCCTTTGAGCTTCCTCTTCTCCAGACTCAACAATTCCAGTTCCCCCAGCCGCTCCTCATAAAGCCTGTGCTCCAGACCCTTCATCATCTTTCCTGAAAGAAGCCCAACAAAAGCATTTATGAGCATGATTTTCACTTTCCAAATGATCTTTGATGAAGAACTGTACAAATATGCCATCTTGAATACCCTGTTTTTGTAAGTCCCTCAGTTTTTTAACTTATCAAAGTAATAAAGAACATTATTAATAATATATCATAGCAAAAATAATTGCAAAAGATAAAATATTAGTATAATAAGCAGCTGAAAGGAAAATAAAAATGTTGAAGAAAAGAGTGAATGTGGCAGTTAGGAACATGTTCTAGTGGTCTTGGCAGGAATGGGTCGATGGTCGGACTAGATGATGTTAGTAGTCCATTCTAACCTTAGTGATTTTATGATTCTAGTAGGAGCACTCTGCCAGAAATTGTGTTTTTTTTATTTTTATTTTTATTGTTATTTTTGTCATTCTGACTTTTCAGTCTGGTAAAGAATAAAATGTCTGAATTTTCCATGGAACGGAAATTCTGGCTGCCTTTTCACACTTTAAACAGGCACTGAGCTTCACCCCTCTTTTAGGAAAGTGTCTTCTGATTTTTCTGTTTAAAATTCTTATTTCATGTCTCTTACAGCTGATAACAATTAGAAGGTTTCTGCATTAGGCATTAGCACACCTGCCTTCTTGGGAAATTTGTGTTTTGATGTGGATCCAATCTCTGCTTGTGGTTAGTGTATTGGCAAATGCAGCGGTATTGTAATGATGAACATCAAGATTGTCCTGGAAACTGCAGCAGCGATGACTTCAGTTCAGTTAGGGAAGTGAGGTGCTCAAGTACAGACATCAGCCAAGGCTGAGGTCAGGCATCCATCCCTACCAGGTCTGATCCAAGCAGTATGCCCAATGGAATCCCAGCCCCTGATGTCAATGAGAATGCAGATTTATTGATGGCGCAAAATGCCCCCAAACCATCTCATCTGATGAAAGCAGAGCCTAAAATTGAAATACAGAGAGAATACTGCTGAGAATAGCAGATGACGTGAGCTGGGTGGGAATCCCAGCCCAGCCCTGGCAGTCACTCCAGAACTGCTCTGGAAATCTGGAAGCACGCTCCAGTTACACCCTGCAGACTGTGGGGCTGCCCAGCCCTGCAGGCCCATTCCCAGATATCCCATGCTCAGATTCATCTGCACACATAAGGCTGTGCCAGCTGTGGTGTGGGTTTTACCATCAGAATGGTGGTGCTGCTGTGCAGGAGCATGGGGGCCAGGACACACTAGGGGTGATGCTGGAAAACCACTTGTGTTTCCATAAGGGGCTGACGACACGCTTGGTACAATGGGGCTTTTCCTGCCCTTTGAGTGACTGAGCATATTTTGCATGTTTTGCCCCATTGACAACACTTAGAGAAATTAAAACTCACCGTGTGGCTCACAGGTACGGTGGGAAAAGTTCCTGATCACCTTTCCTCCCACAGACAGATACGGTCTCCTCCCACTTCAGCAAGGCAGTGCAAGGCTGTTTTATTATAGCTCTGTCACTTCACGCAGTCCAGTTCTATTTCAATAATAAAAATATAGAAATATAACTATCATCTTTGTTTTGAGGTGCCGAGTTCTTAAATTGCCACGTGTGACAACAGTTATGGCAGCGAAATCGTTAAAATCATGTAAATGCTTAAACCGCGTAGGCCTGGGAGATTATAGTTTCATTAGAGAAAAGGCTATAAAGTTAGACCTAGGTAATTACCTTTCCCATTAATGCTAGAAAATTCTTTGCTCCACTGAGAAGTGATTGTGGTGCATCATGCCTTCTGTGCTTTTACATCCGAGCGGCAGGAGCCTTTATTTCATCAGCACAAACTGCAAGGAACCAGCGGCAGCCTTCCAGGTGTACTTTGCAAATTGGGGTTTAAATGTGGAACACATCAAATTAAAATTCAATATTAATTATTTTGTCTTGCTAGGAGCCTGAGTAGTTTAAAGCAGCAAGGGTAATTGTCTAACTCATTGTATGTGTCTACAGCGAACTTAATCATTATGTCAGCTTCCTAATAAAAGGTTATTATAGAAACAAAGATCCCAATTTTACATATGGTAGGCAAGGGAGAATTCGAAGAGCTAGTCTCCAAGGTAGACTTGAGGTTCTTGACAAATGATGCCCATGCTGTGATCAGATACTTAACAAGAAATCTCGTTATTAACTAGGCCTGTACAGATAATTAGCACTTGAGCTTCAAATTTTAAATCTGGCTTGAGATGTATAATTTATCAAAAGCCCTAGCTCGCTGTCAAAGTCCCATAATAAGGCAGCGTTATTGATGAATTGAGATTAAGAGCAGATTGAAGAGAAAATTAGGCCACTGGTTAGTCCGAAAGGTCTGATTTCAATATTTGCGCTACTAATTTGGTATTATTTTGGTAAATGGATGAGATCCCCAAGTGCTGCGTGGTATAAAAGAATAAACCGTGTGTCGTTATTCTAACAAAAAAAGTACTGTTTGCCGAATGGTGAGTTTTGCAGCACCAGCAGCCTGCTTAATAAGCTTCTTTACGGGATAAGCGTACCTGTTTTTATTGCATTAATTTATTGCAGCACATAGAGAGCACTGGGCTTTTAGGCAGGGTTGGAAAACGTACCTTCTTCACATTAAAAATTATATCACATTAGGCTAATTATGACAGAGCATGCCAAGCCCTAATTTAGCCATTCCACTTATATCCACGCATTGTCTTTCAAGCATTCTTTACCCCGGAATGCAGATAAGTACCATTTATGTATTCAAGCTACATAAAAAGCGCAATCTTGTTTTAATGATCGCCAGTAGCACTTCATTGTGAATGGCTCCAAGGAAAATGAAAGAGTTACTGTATGCAATCTATCTACAGTAAACCACAGCTGCAGAGGTGTGAGATACACAATTGCGGCCCTTAGCAAGCTAGATCTTTTTGATACACGTCACAAAACATCATTTAGGGCAATATCTGACTTCCTGAATTACATGAGGCCATGCATAAGGTTGAGATGAGTTCCGTTTGTTTTGCTCAGGGTTTAATTCTCAGCCCAGGCTTACAGATCATCCCAGAAAGGCACTCTGCTTTACTATATACCAGGTCTCATCTACAACAAGGGCAACCACAGATCGTTGTATACATCCGACACATCACACCAATATCCTCCAGCAAAATAATAACGCCAGTCGCCGCCGGCTTCTAGGAAACATTGCACGGAGATCCCCTCCACCACATTATTGGCAGCAGCTCCCTTCCTCTCAGTTTCCAGCTGTCCAGTGGGGTGTGCCAAGTCACAGCAGGACCTGAGGAGTGTTTGTATTCAACTGTGGCACTGCACTTTATGGAGATTTGCCATGTACGTTGTGCACTTACAGACAAGTGGGATTTCCAGGCCCGGCGGTGCTCCCCAGTGCCAATGCCGAGGTGGTTTGATACTCAGTAAATTGCTTTGGGCTGGGAGCTGGTGACAGAGCAGAATGCATTGCGTTAGGTTTTCTATCAATAACATCTGAACGCCACTTACAGTGGAATTGCTTTCATGCTGGTCTTGCCTCCTAATTTTAATTTTAGGACTGATTGGATTTTGCAATCAGGCACTTCTGGCAATGCTGGGAATCAAAGCCCTTTCCTCCTTTCTTATAAATAAGGAACTATTAAAAATACAAGGAACAAATTATAAACAACTTCAGCTGCTTTAACAAGCCATTGACTGATGTGTATTTGCACCAATATGGAAAATACTTCATCTTTTTGATATATATGTTATAATCATTTTATACAGCTTGAGATAATTCATACTTTCAGATTTTACTCTACCATGCACAGCAAAGAAGCACTTTGCAGGGCTGATGGAGTCCCGCAGGATATTTAGTAGGTCTGTAAGCCATCCAGACAACAGGAGCACGCAACTCTCAGCAGACAGAGGGCCAGCTTGTACTTCTGTGGCAGTTTTCATTCAGGGACTTCCAGGTGTTACTCTGACCCTGTTTACTCTGAGCGTGCTTCTGCTGTGCAAGCTGGGGCCAGGAGACAGCTCTCCTCGAGAGTACACTTACTTCAGTGTAAGAGGGAGGAGCACCAAGTGTCATTTAGGATAAAAGTAACCCATAAACTATATTCTAACTTTATAAATTAAGGGCATTTCATATCTTTAAGTGACATATTCAAGGGTGTGCAAAGATTTTTTTTAAAAATGTTTAGGTATTTCCAAACTCTGAGGGAAAAGGAACACATCTACACCAAACGAGGGTGCTGTGTGTGTAAAGCTGTGCCCTGGGCCCATTTGGAGCTCACTGATAACTGTAATGACCCAACACCTGCCTGGCAGTCCTTACACACGGGGCACTTCTGCAGAGTGGAAGGGGAGCTGCATGCACAGTGTATGTTTCTATGTTTGATTGCATTCATATAAGAAACAGAGCAACCATACATTACCTCCCACGAACCAATGTAAGAAATGACAGCTGCCCTACCGGAATTGCAGGCACGCACCTAGAAATAAAGGAATTAATGAGTACATAAATAAACATTCGTTAAGGCGCATCCAAGCGGCTTTCACTGCAGCCCACCTCGCCTCTTGGACGTTCCCCCCTCCAACCCCCCCGCACCGGGACAGCCGCCCGCTCCCTGCCATGCCGCCGGCCGCCGACAGGGGGCGCCCGCGTACCGCGGAACCGCGCGCTCCGGGGCGCAGCCGGGGCCGGGCCGGGGGGCGAAGGGCCGGGCTGGGGCTCAGGGAGGCGGCGGATTCCGCGTCCGTTCCGCTTTAGCCTTTGTCGGACCGCGGTGCTGGGAGCTCGGGTTTGGTCTTCTGTGGAAAAAGAGGGAGAACGGACGCCTGGGATGGAGGCAGGGACAGCTGTGGTCTGAGGCAGAGTGTGCAGCCGAACTTCAATAAAATAGAAGTTTCGTGCTACAGAACGAGCTAACATAATGCATGGCTTTTGCTTATCGTGTTGCGGCCTTTTAGTTGCAGTTTGAACGGACCAGCTATTTCCAGGAGACTTCCTGCTTTTGGGGCCTTCAGTATTCCAGCAACAGAAGAAGGCAGAGAACTCATTTTTTTTGTTGTAGGTGATAGTAACTGATAGCACCACTCTGTTAGACAAATGAAACCTTTGCACTTCCCTAATTTCTAAAATGTATGTGGAGTTTGGCTTCTCTCTCTCTTCCTTCTCTTTTCCTTTTTGTTCTTTATTTTGGTATCCTTTTAATTAAATGATTCAGGAAGACGACTGTCCGGAAAGCTCTGGGCATTTTCCAAGTGGCAAATGGCTATAGTGTGTGACAATGCACGGTGGTTGATGAGTTAGTTCTAGAGGCTTCTGAATTTTAATGATGTTGGAGATGATATTGTGTGTCCTTCAGCTTGTTAGAGTGACACCAGCACTCCATAAATCATAATACCTGTGTATTGTAAAATCAATACAAAAGTGCTATCTCAGCGCTAAACCTTAATAAGTTTTTCAGTGCTCTAACAGCTTAAACTTTGCTGTAATGCCATTGGACCCGTAGGTTAGGATCAGAGCATGCTTAATTTGTTTTGTAATAGAGACTTTTCTTTAATGAAGGACCGATTAGTAAAGCTTTGGTTGCCACTCTGGTGATCAGTTGGCAGAACAGCCTCCGCAATTAAACTCGTGTATCTCTGTCCTGAAGCAAAAAGGCAGGCTTAAACAGTCAATAAATGTTAATCCAGTCAGAACCTGTCTGTGCCTTTGAAGGCTGCTCATGAGGGGTTTTTCAAATCACATTTTTTTCATCTTGTTTTAAATATGGAGGTCCCCATAGAGCTGGGACGCAGAGTACAAGGCCTCCCACAGCTCCGTAATAAGGTCTGGCGTACTAACAGCGCTCCACACAGATCTGTCATCTGTGTGTCCCTCCTGTCCCTGTGCACCTATCTGTGCCTTTACTGGTCAGGAAAAAAGTAACGGTGGTGGTTTACATTTCATGCATTCGTGAGAGTGAAAAGGCTGCTTTAAAATCTTCACACAAAGCAGGTTACTATGGATGTGCAATATTTTAGTCGTTTACAAACATCCCCCCCAAAACTCTCCCCATTATTTTTTTCTTTGTGGGATGAATCACAGGGGAGGAAGTTTACATTTGTACATAGGCTGCAGAGCACATGTGGGGAGAGGGGAGCTGCCAAACAACTGTGCTGAAAACAAGCAAACAGAGAAGTTGAACCTTACCGAGGCTGTTGTTGCTCTCTGGGATAGGATAGGATAGGCTTCTCCCAAAACACTGCCAGTTAGTTATCTGTTTTTCAGTCTTGCCTGCTTGCTTTCTTTTCCTATGGAGAGGATAAAAGAGTGAGTGGATAACTAAAAGCAGAGGGTGAGTTAGCAGAAAGTTGGCTGGTAGAGAGGGAGACATGGGTGAAAGAAAGATGCAATTCCCCATCTTTAAATGCTTTCCATTTGGTGCAACACAGCTACAAACTTCCTGTTTTCCATCTATCCATTCAGCTGCACACATATCTGTGCACAAAGCATTAACGTACATGGAGAGCACATTACATTTAGCCTAATTATAACTGGAATCTCCTTCTTGCTTTGTGTAATTTACCTTTTGTTCACTGTTGGAAGACTGAGAGCTTCAGATAATGACGTGAAGGGAGCTGTGTGAGTCAACCTGTCCAGCCTGTGCCAGGCTGGGTCACATCCAACCTGCAGTAGGCATTTAACAATAATTTGAAGCTGCGATACGGAATATACTTTGTCCTATGCTTTGCTCCGTTTACCTTTTCAGTCTCCACCCTCCTTTCTGGTCACTGAAGTCAGACCAGTGTATGACACAGGTATGTGCCCTGCTCACCTGTTGTGCCCCTGATGTCAGCCCAGTGCACGCACTCCTCCTTCCCCCCAGCAGCCAGCAACGTGCAGCTGGGGTGCAGATTGATTTTGGTCTCCAATTACTCTCCCGTGATCTGAGCAAAGGCATTGACAGCAGAGTTTGGGTTCCTGTGCAGGCAGTTGAGTGCAACCTTGCAGAAATCAGAGGAGATTCTTGCTGAAATACAGAAATCAGAACTGCTGTCCGCAGTCTCGGATTCATTAAAAACATGAGCAGGGCAAGTGAAAGAAAAAGGGTCAGACAGCATCTTTCAGATGGAACAGAGCAAGTGAATGGACTCCAAACACAGAAAAGATACCTTGAAATACTTGGGGGTGATTATCCAGTGCATAGAGCCCCAGAGGCCACACAGTCCTGGGAAGAAACAGTGCAATCAAATGGCTATTAGCATCCTGGAAATCCTACTAATGCACAAAAGACTCATAAATTATAGTCTTGAATTGTAATACATCCATTGTTGTAATTTTAAACCTTCTTCAAATGGGATGTGGTGATAAAGCCTTGCATTTCTTTCATTTTTTTTTTTCCACTTTCTGCCACAAAGAGCTGGGCCACCTGTCCCCAGCTGCATGTAGTCAGTCGTTTCATTTAGTCAGCACATTCTAAGATCTCAGAAAGCAGGACAGGAGCCCACAGGATGCTGAGTACTGCTGAAAGCAAATCAACACGAGCAAACACCTCTTCAAACCAAACGGCACACGAGGTGTTTGCTACCACTGAAGATTTGCTAAAGCATAAAGAAATGCACAGCACACTGGGTTTTGTTTACTTCCCAACCAGTGCTGGCTCTTGATGAGTAACCGTGTGGTCACAGCGACTTCCTGCAAATGGAGAAAACCCAGAAAATTCAAATAATTCCTCAAGGTCACAAATGGAGCGTGTGCCTAAATCAGCACGCTGTGTTTCCTGTGCCCCCTCACACTTTTCGCCCTGGCATGCTGTTAGGATGCCCACAGCAGCTCTTCAGAGCGCTGCTCCCTCAGCAGCTGGAAGGGGTAAAAAGAAATTTGGATATAATCCTCACAACAGCTACAGTGGTCTGGGCAGCTTCAGTAATTGCAAGACACACCAAGGCTCTCCCAGAAATCCACAAGTCTGTTGTTTCAGTGAACTCCCAGGGCCAACCTTGGGTGGCTGCAGGAGGTGAAACTTTAAGTAGACTGTGGCCTTATAAAACATCAGCAGACACATATTTGAAAGCCTAATGATCAGTTTACCTTGGCTTAATTGGGTTTATGTGTTCAAGGATATCCTGGCAGGGAAAGAGGCTTACTGCTCTTGGAGAAAATTAAAGCTGGAACAAAATTCTGCTGATGTGATGGAGAGCCTGAGAGCATCTCTGTGTGAGAGCCAGCTCTGGCTCCTTGCACTCAAGGAGGTGGGTTGAGCCCAGCTGTCCTACTTGTTCACCTCTCTTCTTCAGGTGGTGGCAAAGCTCTATGCTCAGGAAGCTGGGGAGCTGGCTTAGGGCTGCTCTCTCCTCTTTCTCTCAGATTTCATCTCACCCTTGTAAAAAAGAAAAAGAAAAAAAAAAAAGAAAAAAGAAAAAGAGTCTATGATGAATAGATTTTTGAATTGGCTTATAATTGCTTATTCTACTCTATAATATTAATTTTCATCTTCAACTGTTCATTGATTGAAGAATACTGGATGTGGATTGTTAGTTTTCTTCATGACACGTATATTGAAGAATGATTTGAAGAATATATTAGTGCATATTGATAATATTTTTCACCTCCTATATGCTTGTAGAGAATTATTTTTATTTGCTGCCCTGGGAGAAGTGAAGCCAGCCTCTACGGCTTCTATTTTTACTTTTATTTTTATTCTTTAACCTTTCTAGGCATCTTTTCTAATGATAACTATTATAAAAGCCCTGAAGAAATTCAAAGCTTGCAACAAAATTTAATCCATGTTGAAATGAAGAAGACTTCCTTGAAGAAAAACAAGCCAGCTATGCCCATCTTACCCATCTTCCTGGTGTCCTTTCAAATACTTCCACTTCTCTGTCCGTGCTGCAGTATTTCCAGGTGTGTGTTGTTGGTATCCTGAGTTTGGGGGTCTTCTACTGACCACGGTGATGCTGAAAGAGAGCAATTTGCAACAAGGTTATTAATGTTACCCAGTTCACCTTAATGCCCGTGGGTGCAGATGGAGTACACCACACTTCTCAGCAATGCGAGTGTGGAAATTTAATTTACACTGGTTGACCCACAGCTGTGAGAGGCCCCTCGGTTCAACCCATGGTAACAAGCCTCAGGGAGGTGACTTTGACACCAGCATTTGCACAGTGGAGGAAGACACTGATGGCTTTCCCACCTGACCCAGACACCACTGCAGCTTGGGCGGGGGGATCAGGGTGAGAGGATGGCACCAATCCTGGGGCACAGCTGTTCTGGGGACTCTGAGTTCCAGTGCTCCCTTCTGAGCGTCTCTCGTGGGGCCTTTCCATCAAGGCTGCTGGATGTCCCTCAGAGCCAGGACCATGCCCTGTGAAATAAGATCAATGTGCAAGTGCAGCAACTTGCTTTCAAGCTTTCTTTGGGAGGGTTTAATTTAAAGCAAAATAAAAGCATCACAAGGCTGTATGCTTCTCACCTCAGATCATCGTATTTTAACAATTAATTCACTGCAGAGACTGCCAAAGAATGTAACTGCACTCGTGTAAAAATTCATTCATTTTATTGCTGTCTTCCAAGAAGCAGCAAAACTGATTTTAATGAAAATTTGTATTTAGGAAACAATCAACAAACCACACACATAACCACATGCACAGCTCGACGTGCTGCTGGGGTGAGCCGTGGCATGCCAAGCTGCAGCCTGAAGCTAATTTTTTACAGCCAAGTTATAAAGCCCTGAAAAGGGGGTTTTATTGTGGAAATGCTGACAGAACCAGAGTGGTGCTACTGGCTCCCTCTCTAATTAGTCCAAAGAATGGAAAGTTATATTTTGCAATATGTGGTAAGCACTATTGTCCTGATGTTGCTGGCTTAAGCCAGAACTGCAGGCTTAATTTGGTGTTACATATTCTATTAGAAGTTTGAAAAGGCAACGTGGACCCTTTTACTGTCATGAAATGTGAGGGCGTTCAGGCAGCAACCTTGATTTGTACTTTCAATTATATAAATATTAAAAGGTGCGGTTTGGATTTGGTTTTGGTGACAGTAGCGGATTCCTGCTGTGTTCAGTCTACTTTGAAGAAGACGTGGAGTCCACATGGTGTTTCTCGCATGTTTTCCAGAGACTACTTTTAAATTCCTTCAATAAAAGTTACTTTTATTCCCATTTAAGTCTAATGTTTACAGAGAAACATCCTGCCAGCAGATGAAAGTAAATAAAAGACAGGAGAGCAGTAACATAAAACACATCTCTCCAAGGTTCCTCCCAACTCACACGATACTATGATACTATGATGATACTATGATTTGTTACTACAAGGTTGTTATAGTGTCCCCGTGATCAGGCAACATCTGTGCTTTGCCATCCTCTCAGCATCAGCTGATTGCTGATAAACTATGACTGTTCTTTTACATCCTGTTGTCCCACACTCCACTATGCTGGCCACCCTACATCCAGCAACGGTCACTTCTCCAAAGGTGGGACAACCATAAGAGAAATGGATAGCTGCAATTGTCAGATTGCACAGGCACACAAAGTGTGTCTTAAAAACACATTTAAATATAGGAAAATGGGTTGACTCTCAGATTTAAATGAGATATCTACCCGATTAAGTGCTGTTCTGTACTTACATTTTGCTCATTTGTTTGTGTTTTTCTTCTCCTAATACAGTATCTATATTGTACTAAAAACTATTACCCACATAACTGCTATTGCTTCTATTGTGTCCATAAGGGGAGGGTCACATTAAGGTTCTAAACACCCCCATACATTAGTTTTAAATATACCATTATTATGTGAAGTGCCTACAAATCCCTGTTAGTTATAATACAGCCTGAGCAAATTCTGGTATTTACACCTGAAATCAAGCCATGGTAAACTCCTTGTTTCAGGATAAAACTCCAACTTCATATCAGCACCTCCTGTCATCACCAACAACATTCTACCTGGTGTTACAAAAATTACTGGAGTGGTGATGAGAAATTAACCTATTCTCTTCCTTCCTGTTGCTTCTTTTTTTTCCCCATCCACTTGCAAGGAATGCCTCTGACTGGTACTTGACAGTACTGCAAAGGCTTCAGCACTGAATTTAGCATGACTGTTGATATTACACTAAAGGCAACAGTGGATTATTCTGTAAGTGGTAATCCTTAACATGGTATTTTGTGCTTCTTCACCAAAGCAAGGTCTCCATCTTCCTTTTGTCTCACAGGAGGCAGCCTCTCAGGAATGAACTGATGGGACGAAGCATCACGATTTAACCAGATCTGACCCAACAAACAGTGTTTAGAATTAGATAACCATCTCCACGTGCATTAAGATCTCCAACCTACAGTAACTCTGTTAGTCTGCTGAGAAACCAGGCTGGCTCTGATTGAAATTACCATTTTGATGCTCTGACCCTCAGATCTCTTAATAAAGCAGAAAACGACCTGTCCACTGGTCCTCCTAGCTATGGTGAGGCAGAGTGGCACCAGCTGCAAGCCAGCACAGTGTTTAACTTAATCCATGTTTCCAAATACGGCATCAATACAACAATAATAAAAAATACCTTCAAAGAACCCAGTCCTAATTTACAAAGACACTGCTGTCATGGACACGTGCTGGTCTTCTGTGGGTCAGCGGTGTCCTGCCAACATGTGACATCCTCTTGTGTCAGCTCCAACACCCAGGTGCATTTTAAAATCTACCCAAAATTATGCACGGCAGTGTTCACCCAAATACTCTGCCCAAAGATAAGCAGATACAGATGTCTGGCCACTGTTGAATTATGAGCCCCTCTGAGCTTGGAGGAGATGGAAATACAGTTTAAGGATTTCTTTCAAAGAATAAAATAGTTCTAGGAAAGGAGAATAATTATTTTTGGTGTTAATCTGCACTTCACATAGGAAGTAGAATCAATAGTACTTTCTTCTAGGGCATCCTATGTCATCTCATTTACAGGAAAGAAACACCCTCATTGACAGAGAAGTTATTCTTAAGCACTGTATTGTCATTCAGTGTTAAGCAGTAGGTAAAAGACAATAGTCTGGTATGAAAGCCTCTGTGCACAGAAATGGGATTATTCTACACCAGTTTACATCAAGCTGAAATTTGGCTCTGCATTTCTGGAGCTAATATAGGAAAAAAATCTGTAAGTTGCAATTTAATGTGCCTAAATATCTTTAGTCTGGAAATCCCATAGGAGGAGAAGTTCATGTGAGATTTCCAGTAACTCTTGATCTCAGCCATGTGGAAATGTGCTATAAGCAACTTTCCCATGCTATTTACTCTTCCAGATCCAACTAGTAAGAGTCATAATAATTAGCATTTTTACTACAGTACGTTGTTACAGAGGATGAAAAACGTGGTTAAGTAAGCAATGAAGAATTGTATGAAACATTTCGATATAACAACAAACCACTAATCAGAATTTCAAACATGAAGAGTGAGTCCTGTTAGACTCACTTTCAACCAAGTTTCAGCCTGGCTTGTAACTGATCCCAGCAGAATGCAGGGTGAGACACAATGGAGATGACCTGGTTAGGTGTATGCTGACAGCACCATTTCCCAGGTAAAACTGATGTGGCAGGAACTTCTATTTGGCAGAAGAAATAACCAGTGAAAATAAATTCTCTTTAAGGGGTGAGACTGGTAAGACAGCAGAGCTCTCATCCAGAAGTGTCCCCACGGGACACCAGTCCCAGCCTTCTGAAGACCTGGGGACCATTTGGTCCTTGTGATCTGCAAAGCATCAACCAGCAGTCTGAAGATAGCAGAGAAATAAGCTGCTATTTAAAATGCTCCCTTGCTTTGTTCTTGGAGATGCATTTTCTATTTGCATTGGTATCAACCACACATAGCAAGATGCTTTTGTGAACACAAAATTAAAGCAAAGCAAGGCAGGTTGCATGCTTTTTTTCTTCCTTGAAAATTCATTTTATACTTGCTACTTCTCAGGAAGAGTGTGAGCTATAAAATTTTTATGTGTGTATTAGAATGTTAAAAGCACTGTAGTAACAAGCCCTGAGTTTTAAATAAAATATAAGTACTGAATCCTCTATTAGGAATGGTGTAGTGGAACCTCAAAGGCTCACTCTAAAAATTAAGGACCAGTAGCCATAAACTCAAATAAAACACCAGGAGCTGGAAATACCAGAGGGACTACCAATAGTAGCACTGCACATACTCTCCCAGCCTATCCTTTCCCTACCACTTATCCCTTTGCAAAGGAAGCACTAGAAGCACACCACTCTTATCTAATGGACTTCCATCTCCATTTCATGCACAACCTCCATCTCTGTAACAAGCACAAACAAAAAATTTAAACGTCACAATTCCCAGGAGTACATATTGAGTGCCACACACAGACTGATACGGTAACTGTTCTAGCTCTGTATTAATCAACAAAGAACAGCAGACAAAATATGCTATGATAAGCAGAAAATTAATTGCTCCAAAAATGAGTAGAAAGAAGCAAATACTACTGTGCATTCCTTCTGTTCCTTCTGTTAAAATTTTAATGACACATTCCAAATGCTTAAAACATTAAAAAAAAAAATAAAATGTGGAAGGCTGTAATCTACACACTTTTCTTTCAGGGCTCTTTAACAAATCTTCTAAGCAGTCCCAGAGATGTTAGCTAGGCCATTATACGTAATGAATCTTGGCATAAAAGAACAGCACAGCAGCAGCTACACATGAAGCAGCATGTACAATAAATTATCTCAAATGCAAACCAAATTCCCCTTGTTTATCATGTATATAAAGCACCAGTGCTCAAGATTCCCTCCAGAAGTGCTGGACTGTGTGTAATATTACTCATAGCATAACAAGGTCTCGTACTGTCATTGCAATTGCATCTTTCCTCAGATGATGAAGTGCAGACGTGTGGAGATGGAAAGGCTGTCCAAGGAAATAAAAATATCAACAGGTAGACCATAGACTAGGCGATCTTCCCTGTGCTGAAGTACAAGGTTATGCACCCTCTTCCCAATGTGATGGTGAGCTGGAGCTCAACCAGCTCAGGGAGGAGAGCTCCCTGCTCCGGGATTGAGGTGAAACCAATGTTATTTGAGAAATGTATGGCTCTGCAGCCATCAGCTCTGCTGCCCTGAGGTGCTTAAAGCAACACACTTGGGCTGCACGTTACATTTCTGATGACTGAGGAGTTAATGAGAGGCACTGAGTGTGAAACCCATCATCAAAATGGGATCTCCTCTGTAGTCAGTTTGACAACACAGGGAAAACGGAAGCATCTCTTTACCAGCTTAATGTAGAGTGAAAATGATAATTAATTGAAAGCTCTCAGAGGTTTGAAATTTTGGAAACAATTCCAAGAGAGCGAGAAAAAAGTTGCTGAAATGTATAAGGTATCTATTGCATCTTTCCACAACATGTCACATCCACTAGCAGACCCATGATTTGTGCTTTGCTGAGAGGAAAAACAGTCAGTCATTATTGTGCACGTTAATAAGTACAGTGTATCCTGCTCCTCGTATCTGACATCTGCTTGCACAATCACGTGTAGATGACAACCTGCTATCATTTTAATTAGTCACATTTGAGCATCTATGGCAACCTTTCTGTTACCATATACCTGCTTTTTTGAAAATAATTCTTCAGTATAGATGCTGCTGCCAAGCAACAAATAAGAACACAGAAAAAAAAATAAACATTCTCACAAAACCCACCTTGTTTGGGTACATGTTACCCCTTGCAGCTGAAAGATCCTGTGAGAATTTGTGTATCAGCCATGTTTGTTTCCAGCGGTGGGATTTGTACATAGCAGCAAGCCTCTGGATCTTGTTAACTCAGGGCAAAAAGTCATGCTTTGGAGCAGTTGCCCCAGCAGGAGGATAAAAGATGATGGTTGGTAATTACATCAGTTTTGCACTGTTGAGCAGATGTTCTTGCAGATAGATTTTGGCTGGCATTTACAGAACATCACCAGTGAATCTCATGATAGCACTGGAGGAATGCTGCTACAAGTGGATGGAGCTGCACGCCTGTAATAAGAAAGATTACAAACAGAGGAAATAAATGGAAAGAAGAAACAAGAAAAAAGTGTCTCAGGAGCTGAACTACTTCAGAAACTGTTTTTCTTTTTCATTTGTAACCTAATAAAAATAATACTTGACAAAATAGATATACTCTTGACCAACCTGAGCATGGCCCAGGAGATTTATTTGGACCTCAGTTTAATATTGGAATTAAGGAAGATGTGATCCCAATTTTCAATATCTGAAAGGACATAGTAGCCTATACAGGGCCACAGCTGTGGAAGGAGACTGAGAACTAGACAGCAGCAAAGTAATAGAAAGATAAGCCTATCCCTTACCCTCATGTGGCTGGAAGCAGTTTGAAGAAAATGGGACAGTGGGTAGAAATACACAGTAAGTTTTCCCAGAAACATAACTCAGCTTGACTCCTACAACTCAGCTTGACTCCTCCTTGACTTTACAACGAATAGAAAAAAAGTACAGTGAGGAAAAAGACAGTGCTTACCTCTTCATAGCTTGTTCCAAATGCGTAAAAATATGAAATAATTATGAACCAATGTTACCTCTTGGGATGGAGAAGCATCATTTCCTTCAGTACATAATTGGAAAGTGTCTTGCCCAAACCCACCCAGAACTCAGTGACAAAAGAAGCGTAACTGTGTCTCTAGTATCTAGCAATCTCTAGTTAGGCTTCTGGATAGGATCCCTTTTAGGTGTTGGGCTTGATGTAAAAGGCAGAATGGTGAACACATGCCACAGCCTATGAAATTCTTATGTATTTCTACCAACATGAGCTCTTGAAAAATGAACACGTTTTTACATCAGATAAGTCCATGTGTTACTTTCTGCAATTTTTTGCAAGATGAGAGGTGAAAACGTATCACAACTGGAGACAGTCTCCTGATTTGACCATACTTTGGGATGTCAGCATGTCTGTTAATTGAAGGATTTATTGACAAGATGCACTTTAAAAAACAGAGCATTTACAATTAGATTAGAATCCATTCCCCTTCATTTTACCTATCTGCAGGAATGCTGACTTTCAGATTCCTCTCTTCCTTGTGCTGGATGGCAGATGCTAAAAAAAGCCACAAACCTGTCTCCATTGGCAGGCACCAGTCTGCAGAGCAGATCTGTGCTACTTGCTCATCCCTTTCCAAGTTAGGAATTGGGCTCTGCACAGTGTCAGGCAAAGTTTCCTGTGCAGAGCCAAGGCTGTCTGAAGTAAAAGACACTGCTGCTACTATATACCTTTTGTGAGCCTCAGGGCTCACAGTGGGACTACGCTGAGGCAGAGGGCTCTAGAAGGAGAAAGCAAGCAGACTGTCAGCATCCCTGCACTAATAGCACTGATCAGATGGCCACTGCCACCTACTAGTTGCACCCTATGACTGCAACTCCTTTCCTCTCAAATCTCTGAGGTAGGTATGCAGTTATCAACTGTGGCACTCAGACATCTAAAGATTTTAGTGTTCCTTTCACAGCATCAGGAAGGCTGGAAGACACTTGTCATGTATTTCTAAGCATGGCCCATAATAAATATTTAACCCAGCAGCTGGAAGAAAACAGAAAAGATTTGCTCCCCAGTTTATACTCTTGCATTAATCGCTTATTTTCCTATCATGTTGGAATTCTCCATGTAGGGCATAGGTTAATTATTCTTCAAAACGGATAACAGTCATTAGAATATATAATATAATAATAAACTTAGCAATTTGCATGGGTGCCATCTAATACTGCTGTGTTTTCCTCACAGTCTCTTCCATTAATAGGCAATTGCAACTCTTTTTAATCTTGCTTCTTTTCAACTCTGTTCAAGTGCATTGAGATACCAGCTAAATTGATACTGTTTTTTTGTTGTTGTTTTCCTGGAAATCTACAGTCTGAAAAGAGAGCAAAAGTTTGGTGGTAACTATGCCATACTGAAAGGTACCCCAAGAAAACAAGAAGCTAAAGAACCAAAAAGAAAAGGATAAAGAGCAGGTTGAAGATTGCTTGTCCTGAAAAGAAAAAATATGGTTGCCTTTATCATACTGTGATCCAAAGGAATGTCTTAAGTACATTCGTGACCTTTTTTGAAGAAATAGTGCTTGATATTCCATACCGTCACCTGTATTTGCAATAAATCAAATAACAGAAAAACAAATGTCACTTATTAGAACGTTGAGGCTTACTGTTCAAGTGATTAACTGAGAATCATTTGTATGATTAAATGCTGGAAAATAATCTGCTTTCACTCTGAACCTATAGCATAGATCTCATTACACAGAAGTGCTGCATATTAGTTGAAGCAAATTAACATTCAAAGACTTTCTGGAGTGGCTGCTAATCACAGGCTGTTAATTACTGTCATTACATTCGACTGCTAAGGAGACTAACCACAGAATCATTCTCATGATCTTGGTATTTGAAAGTGATCTTCGCCAATAAAAACACGTCAGACATACAGAAATTGCAAATTGCTGAATTTGCTGATGCAGTTGAAAATTCCGCTGACTATAAGTACCCGTCTGTGATAGATGCATTCTTGACACAGTTTCAGTGTTTGGACTTAGAAAATAATGAGTATCAATGTCCTAGCAGGGGAATATGCAAAGATAAAGGAGCCCTTTGTATCCTTAATTAAGGAAAGTACTAGCAGAGCTCGTTCACAGATAAGTGACTGCACATAATAATCATGTATTTATGTGGGGGACTGTTATGCTATAGTACTGTAGCAGCAATTAGATTTTCACAAAGCAGTTTTAATAGAAGACATACTTAGATAATAAATAAACAACTAATTTCCGTGGCAGATCAATTACACAGTGCTTTAAGTGGTCACCATTCTAAGTGAAACCTATAGAGACAGATTTGCACAAATGCAAATATACAGCTACATGCTTACAAATGGATGTATTATTTACTTGTAAACCAGGAACATACACGTGTGAGTTTTGGGAAAGATACCTCTATAAAAAGCAGTCTGATCTATGACTTGCTAGAAAGAAAGATCCAAGCTTCCTTTGCCTGAGGGACTTGGTACACCAACCAAGAAACAATCTCACCAAGAGAGAGGAAAGGACACCCTGGAGAACATCAATGCCCTGCTCAGATACCTGTAACTTGAAGATGTGAAACCATGTCCATGAGGTCTTCCAGCATCTTTTCTTAGCTGGTCTGCTAAAGACCAAGTTAAGAGCTTTACTGTAAAAAGTGCAGGGAGAGCCCAGCTCCATTTCCAGCTGTATGACTCAAGAAAAAAAAACCACAAAACATTATTCCACTTTCTGTAATAACTTAATTTGTCTAAAGAATTTGGAACTAATATATGATCTCTACAAGTTTTTTTTCCACATAACTAAGTTGTGCTCAAAGCATTATTATTCCGTGGAAAAGCCATATTACTGCTGATGTTTCTTAACAAAACTACGGTTCAACTCTTTTTCAATGAATGGGAATTCAAAAACTCAACTGCATTTCAGAGAAATGCAGCTTCTCGTTGGATATTATCAGCAACCTTCACAGGATGGGGTACGTTGGGAACAAAGGCTTATGAAAATGCATGCCAAGCAGCATATGTATTCAGCAAGTCCTTCACACTAAATGAATGTTCTGTATTGTCCGTGCCCTGCTGATGGACAAATACAGGTTGTGATCCAAATCCTGCCCTTGGATGTGCACATGCAGCAGCTCCTGTTGTGCCTTAATTAAATAAACACCATTTATTTTAGTTAAAGCCAGTGAGGTAAATTCAGACCACATGTTCAATTCAGCTGACACAGATGACACTATAACATAAAAGTTAATAAAACACAGAAAATAGGAAAACACAAAAGATACATATAGATAACCTTTTTTCTTCAAATGACTTATAAACTGAGGATTAGCTGTGACATTAATTCATACAAAGGTCAATGATCAGACAGCACATATTAAGAAAGTGTATATTAAGAATGTGTACTTACAATATTCATATGAAGTGAGTGAAAGGCTAAGTTCAGAATCCCTCAGGAAGTAAAAATGATCTGTCCCTGGAAAAGAAGCAAAGGTGGTAATGTCAGTCCACTGTAATTATTATAGACTTGGACAGCAGCTCTCAGTTGTCAGACTTCTGGGGGCTTACATCACAGCCACAGTATTATCTTCATTAAATAATAATGGAAAAATCTCAGAAAAATGATATGTTCTTTTGTGTTTGTTTGTTTGTTTCCCCCCAGTTTCACTGGAGTAGCAGTTTTGAGGTCCAGTAAGTCAGAGTTAAGAGGTTAAAAATATTGATTGCATCTTTGGACAAAAATGGAATAGTTTAAAGCAAAGTTTTTCCCATTCTCAGGCTGCTCTATCTACTAAATTCATTTCTGTGAGCTTGTCTTGTAAGCTGCCATTAGGTTTCAAAAGCAACAGCCTAGGTGTCTCTGGCAAGAAGTCATACATGGCAAGCCCTTTCGCGTTTCACATGTTTAAACAACCTCTTTCACCCTCTCTTCACCTCCTTGAGATCTACAAACCTCATCCTGAAGGGTGCTGGGAAGGAAGAACTTCCCACCTGCTGAGTTTCCATGATCAAGCTGAGTCAGTTAATACTTGAGGGCTCACGTGATCTGAACTACCTCCTGAGACTTTCTGCTACCACAGAAGATGGCATTCCAGGTACCTGAGCTGCCCTGGCTGTTTTTCAGTGATAGTTACCTGTGCTATTCCCCTGCCTCACTCCATCTTGTGAAGCGAGTTACCTGTAGTCCCACTTACTGCTCTACCAGTTTCTGAGCATCCAATGGATGTTTCAGGCCAGCTCTACACCTGGAGGCTCAAGCCAGCCATTCTGTTCTTGACTGCCTTCAGCCGGACCACCACCTGCAAGCACAGGATTGGCATTGGGGATTCCACATATAACTGTTATGAGATGGTCTTGTCAAAATGCCCTGCTGCCCATCAGCTTACTCAGACAAGGTATAAACTGAGTCCCAGCCATTTCACACAGCCAAAGCAAGCTGTAAATTCTGACAGACCTCAGTGTAGGGCACACGCTCCAGACATGGCCAAGAGGAAGAACTTCCTGGCTTAGTAATCACAGCAAGGAAAATGCAGCTTTCTCTGGGGGGATTTATACCCCTGAAGCAGGTTAAGACCTGTAACTGTCATTTGCTACAGTGGATGAAGAAGAAACATTATGAACAAAGGACCTTTGGCAAGAAGCACCAGTAACCATGGGAAAAATCTTCAAAGATTAAAAAGAATTTTACCACAGAGAGAAAATTCACATATCTGTGGAGAAATAAAATGAAAATGCACTCATATCACTACTCAAAGTGTTCATTAGAACAAGAGTCCCAAATGTCCAGCACCCCCAGCTACACAATCCTTTTGCTTCTAGCTTTCTACAGCTCACCTGGTTCCCATCTTCCTGCCTCATGTTGTGCAAAGCTTATCCTCACTGAGATGTACTGGGGGCAATGGCCCTTCTTTTGAAACTAGCGTGGTGGAAGCGTGCTTGACCAGACTGGCATGTGACACTACTCCACCTGATACTCAACCTGCCTGATCATGATATTTAGAAGAAAATAACCTTGTTGTCCTTTTGATCCACCCTATATACTAATGGAAATCTTGTCTGCTACCTTACTTTTAAATATCACTGACAATTCTATTTTAAAGTACAAACTTAGGAATTTTCTTCTTAAGTAGAAGAAATTGTGTATTATTCAAATGTTCAGTACCTTAACTGGAAATTATAGCAGAGTGTTTCAAGCTTTTGAAAGGTACAGAATATGAAATATATTTTCATGTGTTAAATTGTTTCTTGATCTCGTTGGAGACTCCATTAGAGTAGTCTCCTCACAGAGTTCAAGCAATTAAACACTATTTCTCTCTGCATAACAGTAAGTAATGTGTCTTTTCGGTTAAATGTGATTTCTGTGTGATGTAGTTATACAGATTGTTCTCAGCAATAAATCTGCTCCTGCATAATTGATTAAATAACCCTTTGCTAGTTCATCTAGGTAAAATATGCTTGAGTATTTTTTGTTAGAGTAGATGCCCTTGGAGAATGGAAGCAAGAAGGAAGGTATCAGTGCGACAGCTGATAGTGCACACAGAAAGGATCTGCATATAATCCTATATATATGGTATAATCCTTCAATTGCAAACAAAATCTTGCCTGGAAAACACGGAGGTTTTGCTCAAGATAGGCTCTCAGCAAGTCTCTGAATAGAGTAGTTAGGGACTGCAGAGCAGGCAGTCAGCCACAGTCATGCACAAAACACTTCAGCCAGCTCAGATCGCCTTCTGAGCACGCAAATCAATGACAATTAAAGTGGATTATGAAAAAGCAATAGCAGATAGTTAAGTCTTTATGGGATTTAAGTGAGCTAAAGGTGCAGGGCCAGAATCTTCCTGCATTCATATTGGTTGGAGATGATAGCACTAAATGAGGCATATTCTCTCATTTCCAGGGAACTTCAGGTCTGTTCCTGGTAGAAGATCACTGTAATAACTGGTAGGGGGTTTAGACTATCAAACTCCTTTGTTACTGTGATTACAACAACTCAACTACCCATATAGATAGGACATATCACTGTGGCAACTCTTCTGACTTTTTAGGTAGGTTGAGTCAGATTGAATGTGCCCTTGGTTAGTCTTTTCTGGGAATGATTTTACAAGAATCTGAATGCCACAAGCATTGCCTGAGAGCACAAAGTAGGTTGAGACAAACATCCACCTACGATTACTTTATCTCCAAAGGCTTTCATTCTTTAAGAAGGGAGTGTAAGACATATGCAGAACCATTTTTCCTCAGATATATTAACCTACATTCCTGTAATCAGCTCGTTATGGACTCGCTGTATGGAGTGTTTCTCTGGATCACTGCATTTAATCTCTACCAAATTGCTCAAGTATCTATGAATTTGTCTAACCATTTTTAAAACTCATTTATAATTTTGGCCTCCAGCATATTCTATGTCAGTGAGTTCCTTGGGATCATGGGGCTCAGCCAGCACAAAAATTCTGACCCACTGGCTTGAACTCAAACCACAAGAACAATGACAATCTTAGGGAACCCTTCATATATTAGCAGTGCATTTAAAGTAGGCAACATGCATAAGGAGCTAAAAATAACCAGGCCGTTTGCAGATGATCTCCAGCAGAAGATTTATAAGCACATTTTAGGAAGTAGGAGAAGTGAATTTTCACATTTATGAATGAATGCAACTGTGCAAAGCCACATATAAAAGCAAATAGATTTAAAGGTTCCCTGCTGCAGCATGGCAAAATTAGTGAAGTGCTTTCAGCACAGAAATAATGAATGTGCTGAGGGCTCTTGGCTGCAGGGAGAATTCTGGTTCTGGAGGTCTGCACATGCTGCAAATGCTTGAAAAATATCATAGGGAAAAGAATGGTAATTAACCAGATAGCGATTATTTTAAAGCAAAAAAAGGTCTGAGGTTTTCCATAAAGATACTGAAAGAAATCTTGAGAGTGACAGAGGAGACAACATCTGAAGAGACCGCTGTGAGAGATTAAGAACTTCAAAATAAATCAAATCCTCAGCCAGATATTTGGACTCAACGATGTCTTTCCAAACATAACTCTAGAAACTGAAATAGCAGAAATAACCTACAAATCACATAGATGTAAGAAGGGGCTGTTACTTCTGCCTGCTGCAGTCAATAACTACTCCCTCTTATCAGCGATCAAAGTATTTAGCAATGCAAATAGTGACATTAGGGAACAACATCACTGGATGGATGCTGAGTTCACTAACAGCTACATCATTTTCCACTGGTACATAGAATAACAAACCTGAAGAAGCATTGTGCTACAAAAGGAAAACTAGATCTGATGTTTTCATATGTGCAGCTGAAGCATTTAATCCCTGAGATAAAAACTTTAAAAAAGAACTAACATCATATCAAACAAGTCTGAGTACAGCACTAGAGATTAGGAATCAGAGTTACATTCACTGTATCTCAGTACAGAACTATTGGAAATTGATGCCAGAAGAACTCAAAAATCAAATGGAGCATAAGGACTTGTTTTATGGCACCTGATTGCTCTGCACAAGTACTTCATATAAGAAAGAATTTCCAAAAGCTAGCAATCTACCTCAGTATCACAGCTAAAACATGTTGTGTATGAAAACGAGAGTAAGACCTTTGTTGCTAAGAAGGAGCAATGGTTCCTAAATCACCCAGTCTTCAGAGCTGAGTGACAATGGCACTGAACTATGGCAGCAGCTAGGAATGGTGGGAGATGGAAAAGCCAAAGTAGGGGACAAAGGGAAATGCAAGTTTAGAGGATGCAGCAACAGTTTGTCAATATCTCTGTCGACTTCTCGAGATGCAATTCTTCATCTTCATAATGAGAAGCAACCTCAAAGCATGGCATTTTCTCTGTGGTGGGCTCACTCTTTCTCCCCAAATACTTCAGCGACCCTTCGTTTGTCACTGGAAAGCTACCAATCTGTCAGTCACAACCTCTGATGTCTCACCAGTAATTCTTCCTCTCGCTGTCCAAAAGCAATTGCTGCCTTCACACCACTTGCAGCAAATCAATCTGAGCTCTTTGCAACTCACCAGCTGCTTCCACCTTCCCCAGCTCAGCTCCTCCTCCCAGGCCACCCCTCAGTTGGCTGTGATGGCTTCAGGGGACCCTGTCAGTGCTGCTCTGCCCTCAGGCTCTCTGGAGGAGCTTAATAAAGCTCTCTCCCATGCACTGTGATCCAAACAATCCAATGGGACACCTGAACAACTTCAAAGCCCATGTGAAGATGACATTTCAAAGCCTACAGCAAGTATTTGTATGACAGATGCCTCACAGCTCAGAAATCTCCCTCACTGTGCAATGCAATAATAGCATTTTCATGTAATTATTGAAAGCAATTCCATATGGTTTTGTTGCCTGCAGAGCGCAGCAAACCCCAAGCTGCCTGGAGATAAGCTGGCCTAGCCTTTGCTCACTGCCATGCTCTGTGGTCACCGCAAGCAGGGAAGAGAACTTGGCTCAGCTCACTTTCCCTGCTATTTTCCCTTCATTTTCACTCATCTCTGCAAGCCGATATGCTAGGTGGAGCAGCACTCCCCCCTACATACAGGACAGCTTAACCCAACGGACCAATGTCAGGGCTGCCTAATTGGAGACTGAATCCACATCACGGGGACAAGAGGAGCCTGCACGGCCACAAGGGTGGTGGTGGCATAACTCAATCCCACAGCTCCAGGCAGCCCATGGGTATTCCCTAGGACCCCCAGGGGCAGCATTGGACCTGCCTTCTTGCAGCACTCCATCACACATACACAAGCGGAGGGACAGCAGCAGGGAGGTACAAGAGAGTTCTGTGCTCCTTGTTAAACTCAATGCACATTTAGGGCAATATTCATCTTCCTACTAAATAAGATTTTTATAAAGGTTTGTGTCCACGGAAATATGCAAGAAATAAATATGTGAGAAAGACACATTCTGCTTGGAACTATGGGCCTGCAGTGCCAAGCGGGTAAACGCTTTCTACTCAGAGCAGTATTTTTCCTGTGGCTGCGTGCTGCTGGAATGTTTATCTTTGCTCGAGTTGCCTGGCTATCGCAGAGCTACTTGAAATGATTCATGGGTCTGACAGATGTCTGGTACAGCTGGATGTGTCCTTGATTATCCCAAAAGTCTGGACAACACTGTCATTCACCATTGCCCAAATTATCTCTGTATTGACTGCAGAAGCCTCTGTGACAGTACCGTAATGGCTAATTACCCAGGATACTTCTGATACTTTCTTTATAACGGTTTAGGAGATTTAAAAAAAATGAAAAATAAAAATAAAAAAAATTTAAAAAAATAAAATAAAATAAAATAAAATAAAATAAAATAAAATAAAATAAAATAAAATAAAATAAAATAAAATAAAAGGAGGGAGAGGAAAAAAAAAAAAAGAAAGAATTGGAGCAAAATCATACTGATAAAAGTTATACCCTTACATGTTTCAAAACAATATATACCTTAGTCTACATGAGAATATGCTGTATAGGCTAATTAAATCTAAGCTTTCTATTTAAAATGGACAACAAAAGAGATAAAGAGGAAAATGTAAAGAATCCTGACAATGATAAATCATGGGCAATAGAAGGAGCTATTAGCCAGGAGAGAATTGTATGTAGAACATTCTTGGGGGAAAAAAATAAAAAAAAAAGATGAGCAGCCATTTGGCTGCTTTATACATTGTTGGGGGAAAAAAAACAAACAAACATTTTTGCATAGCAGATAACAAAGGGTAGCATGGGCAATGATGCTAAATATGTATATGGCTATCTCATGAAACTGCCCATAAGGAGCTTTGAAAGCAGAAATCTCCCTTCCTCACATTCTCATTTATTGCATTTTGAAAAATACAGTTTCTGCAAAGTAGAAATGTTTTAAGAAAAGGAGCAAAGGAAGGTAGGGTACAAAAATCTCATTTCTGTGAAGATGAGGTGTTCCCAGGGGAGCACAGGCAAAGCCTTTTTCAACAAGCCACATGGTATTTAGCCACATCTTTTCCAAGTCTACCAGAGTGCAACTCTGCTCTTAACTGCAAGACTTAACAAGTTATTTCTGACTGCTCAGGACTTTCCCTACTTTGATTTCCCCTTATACCCTTCCAAGCAATCTAGCACTCAAAGCCATATTGCTGACTGACTTTTCGTCAGGTCAACTCAGAAACTGTGTTTTTTCATAGTGTTCAACAAAACATCAGACATACAAGTGCCATGTCACCCCATCCACTGAGGAGTTGTGGAAGGGGGATGCAGTGTGCTAACCTGAGGGAAGCCCAGGCCAGCAAGCTAGACATGTTCAACAGACAGACAAGCTCTTAATGACAACACCTGTGGAGAATTACAGCAAATCCCTCATATATAGAGCTATCTCTCTCCTTTTCTCTTCGTAACTCAACCTAGATTCAGATGGGATAAACACTTCCTGCTTTTCCCCCTAAGTCTCAAATATTTCAGAACTTATCCCAAAGCCATAATGGCAGTTGATCCCATGAAGCCAGGGGTGAAATTTTCATTGACTTTAGCAGACTGAGGATTTACCACAAGTTCTAGTTCAGCCCTACATGCCGAGTACATTGAACAAGAAAAAGCCACGCCAGTGCCTTTCCAGTGATGAACAGTTAATTCAGTCCTGATACCAAACCAGAACTTGGTGACCCTAGTGCATCAGTCTTGATGCTACCTTAGTGATATCAGTACCAAAAAAAAACACAGAACCTCAGCAAATGAAATACTTAGTGAATGTCATCTTTTCTTTGTTCAGCAAGTTCTTCAAAGAGTTTATCAGTTTATGCATCTTATATGAAGTCATTCGCTAAAGCACATCTATACATGAACAAAAATGACATGTAAAACATCTGCTGTTTAAAATACAAGATCTATTCATTCTTCTTACTTGGATAGCAGATCACCCACTGCGATGGAATAATTTTTACAATTAGAGTTCTGCTACTCCCACTTAAATTTCAAAAAACTTTCTTTTATCATTCAATTTACTTACCACTCATTAATGCAGAAGCATGTCTATTTGTCAATCTGCTTAAATAACTGTAAAAATAAAGAAAAAAAAAATTTCAATATTGGAGGAAATAACCACAAACAGTCCTGGGAAAGAATACCATACATAGTTCTAGCACTGTAAAAGGAAAATAGCCCACGTTGAATATGAAATAAAACTGGGGCAGCTCTTCTAGTCCCATTGTTCAAGTTTTGGAGACTCAGAAGAAACTAGGGGTGAGTAAATTAAATTTCCAATTCTTGCAGTTTGAACTAAATCCTGACTACTGCAAAATCTTACAAAAGTAAGTCTGTTACATGTATTTCCAGGACAAATATTTGGTAATGTAGACCTACTGACGGTGTGCAGTAAATTATATGCCAGTGAAGGGCCTGAAAACATATATTTGAAAGTAAGGTTTAGAAAGCTTCGGCTAGAATTAGAGTCTAATCCCAAGGATTACTTGTGTTTTGTTTTTGCAAAATTAGCACTCAAACAATGAGGTTTCTGAAAGATTGTTCGATTCCCCTCTGCAGTCCACTGTATACTGTGCAGCAACAGACATGTATCTGTGTTAAACCAAGAGCTGCCTTCAGGCATTTCACAAGACACCCCAGCCTGTGTGTACCTAGGGGAGCTGGGTTGGTAGGTAGGCAGGCTGGAGGTGTGCCCGCTGTGAAGCTATATTAACCCACAGGTAATTGCAGTCTGAGTTTGGTACTGGCAGCCCAGGCACACACGTGCTATCTGTAGCATGTTCATTTCTTTCAGCCATTGGTTTGGATTCAACTTAGGTTCTAGTCTAAATTCTAGTCTACTGACTAGTCCATGTGCAAACAAGGTTCTCACAAAAAAAGCAAAGACTTGCTAAGAAGAGATCTTTTTCCTCATTCCATTAGCTCAATTTTAAATTTGCAGCATATCAATACATTAGAGTTAAATAGAGTGGCTAAGCGTATAAATGAAAACTATCAGGGAAACAACACACAAAAATTCAAGTACTACTACTGCCTGCTAGAAGTACAGACACTTTCCCAAGTGCTCCTTTCAAGTTGAGAAATTGGGAACAGATTAATTTCTGATATTTGCTCTGATACCACCTAGCTAAACAACAGATGAATTATGCTGAGAATAGGGGAAAAATAACAGAAAATGTATAATATAATGACATTTGATGACTTCATGGTGCCTCAAATTTCAGCTCTGACTCCCTTGATGTTTTTAGAACAGTCAAATTGCCCGGTAGAATGGCCACATAGTTTTGGATTACACATACCTCATATAACTGTGTGTGAGATAAGACCCCATCTTGCAAGCTGTCCTTGAACAAAACACGTTGGATCAAAGCACTGACTGTTGGTGTCTTGATGTGGAAATGCAGAGACTGCATCTGAAAATGAGAAAGTTTTTTTCTGGAAATTTTATGACAGGGTTTAAATTTAAAAATAAAACAATAACAAAAAGCACTTGTACTTTATGCAATTCATGAAGAGGTTTGAGCACTTAAATGAGAAACACTCATGGTCTGAAATACTGATTTCCTCACATGGTTGAGCTGCAGATTTTCGACACTGCTTTGCTTTGTAAGGGGTAAGTTAGGGCAGGATGCCCTAATTCTGTTGAGGCCCAGCATTCCTTCATCCCAAGAGAGATGTGAAGTCTTTGAGTCTCAATCTGCCTGCTGGTACCTCCTGGGGATGCCAACTTCCCTTTGCCTGAGAAGCATCTGTGGCCACAGCTGGGGTTAGAAGGATGAGGAGAGGCTGGCACAGAGTAGCACCCAGTACATCCTCAGCCCTTGAGCTCATTCTTGGTCTCACACGTGCCAGTGGGGTGGAGGAGCTGAGATACCTCCATGGCAGGCACTGCCCCTCACATTTCACTACCTTTTGCTTTATGTTATTACTTATATTCAGGATGGATTTGGTTGTTAAATCCCACGCCTCCCGTACTGGGGAAGAAGTGCTTGACAGAATCACCAGCTAAGTATTCAAGAAGAGCACAGGCTCTGCTCTGTTTTCCTGCTGAATTCTTGAGTGAAGGTGCATGAGACAACATGCTTTAATTTTTTGTACTTAAAACATTTTAGCTGGGTTTTCAAGAGAAGGTTCACAACACTTTCTAAGAAGATTGTGTCCGGAACCCCCAGACTCCTCTTTAAAAATCTCGACCTCAAGAAAGGAGCAGTGTGATCCAGAATTTGGAGACAACAATCATTCTTGTTTTCACTATTTCAGGTAATGACATCAAGGCAACATCTTCTCAGTAGTTCCAATTCTGAGAAGAATCTTTCTCTAAAAAACCCTCATGGCCCTCATTGCCCTGTAAACGGGCAACATCAACGTATTCCCCCTTACCTTGTGTCCCATTGCAGATAATGGAGCTAATTGTCGTGCCACAGTCGCTGAAGGCTGAGAAGAAATGCAGATTGGAATGCATGACAGGTTGTAAGCATAACCAAAATAATTCATATCTCCAGCAACTTCTGTTTCAGGAACACAGAAAAGAGGAAAATGTTTTCAAAATGAGCAAGAACCCGAGCTCTGCAAGGAAGCGCTGTGCCCTGGTCACATCCCACGGCAGCGGCTGGAGACAAGCGGCGTGAAATTTTGCCTGTGCTTCCTGCAAAAATGATGCAGAATGCGAACCGCAGTGCCTGAATTCACTCTGCAATAAAGCAGGAGATTAAAAATATTAATTTTAATAAAATCTTCCCTTAGTATGCAGGAAATACGCTGCTCACCACTGACTTAAAGTTTCATCACAATTTTAATGTCTCAAGTATTTAGCAAAGATATCTGCATTGAATAAGCATATAATGTTTGTCATTATTGAATCCTAGTAAACATGACTCTGCTGCTCATCAATTTTGAAGTCTATTTTTCCTAATATAATAGGAAAGGTCCTTTTCAATGAGCACTGCACTGGTTTTGTTTGCTCAGAACATACATTTTTTTCCCCATTTGCCTCTGAAAGCTCTTCTGTGAAGGGCAAAACTAAAATTCCGTACGGAAAATGTTCACAGGTCCCCACATATCTCAGCACTACAGCCTCTAACAAGATAGCTGCAACTTTCTTAATAGCTGTCAGACATTTACAATTCCAATGATTAAAAGTTGCAAATATAAACTTCACCACATGATATTTTCCAATAATGCAAACAGCCCTAGCAGCAAGGGTAACATGAAATTCGAAGGAGACTGTGATTACATCTAATCTGGTAAAGAAATGAAATCATAAGCGTGCTTATTTCTTCCAACAAGCAAAGAAAGCAAAATAATACATCAAATCCCTGAGTAAGCAGTCACAAAAGACCTTTAAATAACTCAACTTTCTACCATATTTTATTATCCTTTCCTAGCTTTATAGCATTATCTGCTACAGAAATGCAAGGAGATTTGTAAAACACTATAGCATTTAAGTCATTACATTTTATAGCTAATTTCTAATGTGGATTTGATTTTTTACGAGCACAAAAAGAATCTAATTTGCATTAGTGACAGTAACTAGAGAAATTTAACACCTGGCACTGGTTGTAGCAGAAATTGAATATTAGCTACTTGGGTGCTAAAAAGCACATTCATATCTTCAAGGGGGATTTTTCATTTATTTATGCTGTACTCTCATGTTTATCATTACAAAAGTGTTCTTACATCATGATGGAGGAAAACTCTCAGGGATGTAAAAATACTGTGCACTCGATAAAGGCAGTTTGCTGCAGCAGCAGCAGCAAAATGAATCATTTATACACTAAAGAACGTGCAAACCCAGGAATAAATCTCCAATGAGATATTAAATTGGAACAGCAGCAATGTAAGGACAATTCATTTTCGCTAGTGACTTTTATTTATTTATTTTTCTGTAGATGCTACTGCATCCTTGGAGCAAAGCATTAAACCCAAATTAAACCTCTACTTAAAAAGCAAAACAAGACAAAAAGAAAAAAGAAAAAAAAAAAAAACAAACAACAAAAAAACCCACGACCCATAGCTGACATGAAAAAGAACCACATTTCTACACGAACAATCCACGTATTCATAAAGTGTGGAAAATTAGGAGCTGTGAAATAGGCAAAGCTGCTGTAAAATGATATGGGAAGTGACATTTTACATAGCCAGCTACAATTAACACATTGATGGCATTTTGCTGGGCTCCTTGCAGTGATAATGCTGTTGTCAAATGTGTTTAGTGCACCAAATCTCCTGGAGCCTTCAGCTAGGCAGCAAGCTTTTGACAGATTGAAGGTTCGGAGATAGGCTATCATGACAGATGGAAACTGGCACCGATGTTCAGCTTTCGCCGATCACAGGGGACCTGCCCCCCTTATTCTTCAGGGCTCAGCTCTGCAACCTTCCCCCTTCTGATGAAAGCAGGGGATGGCATTGTTAAATAGTGCATCTGTGTGAGTTAGACTACTCTGATGAAAGCATAAGGCAGACGCTCTGTGAAGCAAAAGACAGCCTCTGCTCTAACTGCATTTTAGATAGGCTCGAGGAAGGCTCCAGGGAGCTGGGATAAAACTTTGGTAAATTTCAGACAAAAAGAAAAAGCCCACACTAGCCATTAAACGTTACTTCTTTGAGATCTGCATTCCGAGGCTGGGGGAGCCCACGCGTACAGCTGCCACCAGCTATTGTGCCAGACTCTCTGTAGGACCCTCTATTATTGTTTCAGTCATTTAGGGAGAGCTGTTGCTAAAAAACACACATTACAGAAGCCCATCCAAATAGGAGGTGCATAGCAGGGGCAGGAAGCAGCGTGAGAGCCAGACTGTGCACTGTGTACATCCAGCTTGCTCGGAGGCTAATTCAATTATTAGGAGAGGATGTTCTTGCAACTGGTCTGGATTCTCAGATGCAATGTTAAAACCAGGGTGGGAGCTTGTGTTATTGAGCTTTACACAGCTGGGCATAAACAGGCAGATAATACAGTTAATTAACCTTTCACCTCTCCACACCTTTTGAAGGAAGGAGTTTGTTATTTTTTGTAATCAGCCTCTAGATATTTCAAGGGCTCTTGTCCCAACTATATTTGCTTCTTTCTATCCCCAACAAATTCCTGTTTGATTTCTTTAAACTGGGCTGTAGAGCCTTCTTTTTGCTGTCTTAATCTTCAATTCCGCTCTTGCTGATGTAGTATTTGGAGCAGCATACTGCAGCCCATTTGAGGTATGATAATCAGCTGATTAGCTAGTGAAGTCGTTTTCCCTGAGGCTCTTTTGTGTGCAAAATCCTCACACTCAATTGACATGTGGACATCATAAAGCTGATGAAATGCAATTGTAATGAACAAGAGGGAGAGGCATCTGCAGCAGTGTAAATGAAAGACCTTTCCCTCTCGACATGCTAATTCAGAAAATCTGCTCTTAACTTGTACTCCCTCCGGATCCCAGTGGATGTGAATCTCCATGAATGCATATTCAAAACAGTGTATTAGCCTCAGTAGCAAGTGAAATTCGAGCCTGGATGGACCAGTTCTAATTTCAAGACAGATTATGCTGCATCAAACGTAGTAATGATTTGACAGTTCATTTGTGACGAGAGTCCCGCAGTCAAGGTTTAATGCGCGGACAGGCGCAGGTGTGCTGCAAGCACCAACACCATCCAAAAGCTGCTGCTTACAAAGCTCCACACATGAGGAAAGGTGAAATGTGGTTAAGAAACTGATAGCACCTTCTTTAAATCTTCTCTAGCCATACCTTTCTTACTACGTCCTCAAGCTGGGGGCCCTGGAGCCCTGTGAGAAGGGACCAGGGAGGGCAGCCCAGTGTGCTATGGTTGGTCCAAACCAGCCCCAGGATAGAACCATGTAGGAAACAAGACCACAGGATGTTTTTGCTTCCTAACTGTGCTTTCTGAGATTATTATTATTTTTTTTAATTCCTCTGTATGAAATTTCTTTAAGGGAAAGAGATAAATTTAACCCCATATACTCCCTTTGGTTGTACATATTTAAGTAAAATGCATCTCTGGAGCCTGAAAATTCTAGAAACAATATCAAATGCACTCTTGTTAGTTAAAAATGTATACAATAATTTAAGCATGAAATAGTCATACACATATGGCCTTTGCTACACAGAGGTTTAAGTACTAATTAGCTGACATTCTGGGAGCCTACAGTCTCCACCCAAGCTCAAGAAGTGTTGCCACTTGACAGATGGTCACATCATCCAATATATCTTGTGCTGTAGGACAGGAGATTGAACCTAAAAGAGGCTGTCCCTCAGCTTCCCCACCTTCCCTTGTGCTGACTACAGGTGTAATACACAGGCATAAGGAGGGGCAGGGAGCAGGTTCCCATTCAGAGATCTGATCTAAATCCAAAGTACATCGGGCACAACAGGATGCTGGTGCCCATACTATGAGAAACATTTGCTGTAACAGAGGTGAAATGCATCTTGACCCCAACAGCCCTTCCACTGCAAATGTTTGGTTGTGGTTTTACACCTGTTTACTCTCAGTAAGACAAAACACATCTTCTCTTTGCATGGGCACATCCTATAAAGATTCAGTGCACAATTCCAGATCTTTCACTTTTCATTTCACAACAACATGGCTAAAGGAGCTATGAAACTTCCTTGCATCAAGAGTTTCCACTCTTAAAAAATTCACCATAACTACCTCAGCATACACCCTAAATATACACCATCTAGAGCAGCCGCTGGTTGATCAGAAGCCTCTCAAAAACATTTTCCCTGTTACTACTCTGAACAGACTGAGTTATAAGATAACCTGCTATTTTCTGTGCTTTTTCTCTTCTGCAACTTACTTGGAGATAGGGGAACTAGGATGAACATAATAGCATTCTCACTGCTCTATTCACTTTCCTGTTTTACTTTCTAAAGAGGAAACGTAGGGTAGGAGGTTTGGCAAACTGCGTAACTTGAAAAATCCTGGATATTTTGGGAGATCTTGTACTTTAATTTGCCAGGAACAGTTCAGAGAAGGGTGGTTTCTCCCAGCTGACCTCCAGTTGCCTTGGCTGGTTTTATTATGGCCAGCTGGCTGGTATCAAAACTCCAGTACAGTTATGCTAAGACCTGGGCTCCGCACGAGCTGAATGATTGTGTAATTGTCTTTGTATTACAAGGCAGCATAGCCACCATCTGTGATGGACCAGGGAGAAGCCAAAGCCCTTGCTAAGAAATCTAGATCAGGGGTCTTCATAGACATAAACCCTGTGGGAAATGCCCTGCTCATAGCTAAAGGATGTGAGCCATTCTCCTCTCTTGAAGAGAGGTTTGTCTCAGAATGTTTTTTGTGTTTCTTTAAAACCACAAAAAAATAACACATGGGCGTCATTTAGTGATGGGATAGCCACCCTACATGGAGGAAAGGTATTACTGGGAGGAGCTGTTATGAACCTTCTTGGCTTACAGGAAAGTTGTAGTAACATAAATGAAGTAGCAGATCAATATGTATAACCTTAATTTCTTACTTAGACTGAGTTCTATTTCACTAAAATGGGGAGAATACGAAGCCTTTAAGGTACTAAAGTGACAGGAAACAACAGTTATTGCAAGCAGACTATCCAAGACCATAAACATCATAGATATCGGTCAGACCCACATTCAGATTGTAACTGAATATATATATATACACACACACACACATATATACACATATATATAGACATACATATATATATACATCAGAATTTTTATAAGCTCCCTTCCCCTTCCCAACGCAGTATGTACTTTGTGGAAATAAATATGGCTTGGATGTCACCCAGTTTCTCTCCACAATGTATTTTGAATGATGAGAGAGATGAGGGAAGACAGCCTACAGAATAAAGTTAAATTTCCTACTTTATTTTTACTTACAGATTCCCAAATTTGTCACAGCGGTGGTTTAAAATCAAGCCGTTCTTTTCTTCCTGGCTTCTGCTGTGCATGTTTACTGAGGCTTAGAAAGAAAACTTTCATTTTATATTCCTGTCATCTGGAAGAGTAAATATGAAGTCATTAATTACAAAAACTTGAATCACTGTAAACATCAAAGTCTGTTCAGGTAATAAATATAATTCATACCTACATGTATGTAATAATTTTTGTTCATAGACACTACTCTCTTCAAGCCTACTTAAATATAACATAAGCAAGCGTCACACCTTTTAAGTTACCACATGGAGAAGATCAGGTCCTTGCTGACTGTAGCTTCAAAAAGCATTAGGTTATGCCTGTGATGTTTAACTTTTTTCTTTTCTTCTTTTTTTTCTTTCTTCATTTTTCCACAAATGTTTCAAAGCGGTTTGGCAATCCTTAAAAGGTTAATGAGTACTATCTGCTACAGAATGCCAAACTGATTTAATTCAGAAAATGAGAAAACATCCCTAAAACGTAATCAGCTGTCACTTCAAAAAAATGACATACAACAAGATAGGGATGTTTTACATTTTGTTTCCCCTTCTGAGGTATCTGAAGAAAATGTCAGGTGATCCCCACCAAGATGCGTTTCTCTCTGAAATTTACTTAGCTACAGCCTCAGTCCTTGTTTGCTCAGTCCATGCCAGCCTCTCTTACTTTGCACATCTCTTGTTGAGTGCCATCCTTGATGCGCCCCAGCATTTCTCCAGCATCTCAGGCTGAATGCCACAGTGCCCTGAGCACACCTGCATGACATCTGCAGCACAAGGAATTGGGACAGAGCAGAAGGATCCATCAGCTTGGGTACATCCACGTGGATCTGGAGCAAACCTTTCTGTTCTTCCCACAGAAATGGAGAGAAAAAAAAAAAAAAAAAAAAAAGATAGAGAGAGAGAAGACAGTGCTTGGGTCAGAGCAGTAAGGAGCAGAGAGCACCTCTATTCCACACAACTCACACACCTGGAAGTTAACAGTCCACCTTTTTTTTTTGTTATATATGATGCACCAATTGAAAATGCTGTTGTCCAGCACAAGTCTTTTCTTTCTGAGGATGAATTTATGCATTTCCAGAAAATATTCATGCCCGTGTGCACTACAGAGCTTCAGGATGCCCCACTCTCCTCTTTCCTTACCAACAGGTGCCACAGTTTGATTTGGTACATTCCACAGTTCTGGCAAGAGTTGCAAAAATGATTTTGACTTTCTGAGTTGCAAGGCTAACTAACTTCACATTGTTAACAGGATTAAGATCATAAGTAAAATCAGTATGATCTTCAGCCAGAAGTGATGTATTTTACAAGTGCAAGACTACACTCTACACTATACAGTGGTTGAATAGTTATCATCTACATTACCATCAGAATTTTGTAAGTTTTTCTTCCTGGCTCTATTAAGTGTGTTACTGCTGCTGTTGGCAGAAGGACCCCTTTTCTTGCTTGATCTCCAAGTGCACAGAAAGAGTACAACATGTTTCCTTCTTGGTGGTTAACATAAAAAAAACCCTTTCATATATTCTGCGTGTATCAAGAATGCTGTAAACTTTAAATTGGGCAATCTGTAATTAACTATGTTTTTTAAGAGTTTGTAGGCAATTTCAGAGCAGAGCCCTACCATATTAACAGCTTCACAAGGAGGAAGCAGAATTTAAACAGAGGAAGCAAACACAAACATGTTCTTTATTTGATGGCAATGAAATTCATTTGAAAAAAAAAGTGGAATTGCAGTAAAGTCCATTCTCTCTCTTTTTTTTTCCCCCTCTGAATGGCAGATTCCTACAGACAATATCTAATTAACTACATGATTAATTAAAATAGCAAATCCCCCACTAAACCATTCACGGTTATTTCTCAGTAATCACTAAAAACATTCACTCTATTGTTATCACATTTCTAATCCACATTAAGTCTATTTTACCCAGAGCAATGACTGTTCGCTTAATAGTCTTCCATGTAAAAAATAGAGAGAAAGCAGCCAAGCGACATAGGCCTCAGCCAGAGTCCTGGATCTTGGAGGGAGCAATGTGGAGGTATTTGAGAGGTTTTCCTACAGTGCAAAGAATAACTATAAAGTACTTTTGTCCTGAGTTACTTGCAGAGAAATCCTGTTATTGGATATATTTCCTCAAGAAAGGCACCTTGCAAAGCTATAGGATACCTCCTAAGGCTCTACACCCTAACTTGTTACCAGTGCAGACTGTGATGCCCATGGATGTCTTGGGAGAGACCCAGCAGCTCCCCTCTGTCCAAGAAGCCAGAAACTGGTGGGGCTGGTGCACATCTGGTGTTACCACTCTCCATGGGGTCTCTCAGGCATACAGTTAGCAGTGGTCTGTGCCACTTTAAAATACCATTTCTGCTGCAATATAAAAGTAGCTACACTATTGAATAGCTTATAGCTCTGCAACAGCTTGCTGGCTGGGAATAACTGTTTTCTAATGAATCGGATGATGCTTTGTTCAGGATCAACATCTCATCCCATCACACTGTGGGATGTGGGCACAATGGTGAAACACATCAGCTCCCACCAATACCACAGAGGTCCTGGGTAAGGCAATCGACAGGAGGGCTCCTGTCTTTCTTGCCTTCCATCACCTCGTTAATGTCTTTATTGATATAGTACTTAAGATTTGTCATTAGCTTGCACATATTCCTAAATCCTCTCTCTTCTGCAGATTAAAGTACTGTGCCAGCAGTAGGAGACAAAACATTGCTTTTCCAATCAGGCAAAAATGCTTAAAAATTATTTGACAGTATGGCTTAATACAAACCTGTTGACTGTTTGGGAGCAGTACTTCAGATCATGAGGAAATTGCACACTTAGACAAGGACTTCTATATTTCTGAGGGATTTCAAAGTGATTTACAATCACCCATTTCAAAGATGACCAGAAATAATGAAGACAGACCACAAAGAGAGGTGAAGAGTGACGGCAAGAGGCTGTGCCAGCTCCCATGGCCCCCATTTATCCATCCCAGGCTGCTGAGCCCACCCCACAGTGCCTAGACTATTTGCAGTTTGGTTGCCAGACTTTCATTTAGCTATACAACTTAGAATCATAAAATCACGAATGAAGTTTGGAAAGGACCTCTAAAATCTTCTAGTCCAACTATCAAGTCATTATTAAGATGCGCATTGACCGTGTTCTTCTTTCAATGCAGGCTCTGGAGATATGCTTTTGGTAGTTTTGAAATTTTGAGATAAATTTAGGTAGATGAAATGGAATATAAGTGAAAAAGCAAAAAGATAGGCCTATAGACAGGAAAGGTTTCAAAGTAAGTTAGCATTTCATTTAAGTAATTTCTTCTCCCATTTACCTGGCCTGGGCAAAATTTCATTTTGCCAAGATTTCAGAAATCATTCCAACAAGCATTTCTTTTCTGTGCTACCAAAGTCAGAGAACAACCAAGCAGACAGATGTCCTTTCTTTCCTTCTCTAGTGGCTCAGGGAATCAAGGTCAAGAGTATTATCAGTGCCAAGCCACTATCTTCTGAAGGCTGAGGAGAGGGGGATTCATCTGAGAGGGTCATTTCTAACATGATAATTTAATCTGAGTTCTTAATCATTTCTTCTTTGCCTTCATAAACTTCAACTCATCTCAATCATACCTTCTGTTAGTGTGTTGAAAACTGCTTTCATCCCATTTTCATAGATAGTTTTCTTGTTTTATATTTTCTGTCAGTTGAAGCTGAAGAAGGGAAGGTAGGTCACTGCCTCACCTACAGGGAGTCATCCAGATGTGAACCTGGATTCCAGGTGCTGCAATGCAAGCCATGTATGGTGACAGCAAAATCTTTGCATTCTAATAATTAGATGAGCATGCTGAACCAGGCTAAAATGTGACTATGCCTTTTGTTTTCCAGGACAAACCACAACACAAAGGAGGAACACTACCTTCCAGACAAACATGTAACAACCTGCTTAGAAACCCCCAGCTTATTTCTGGTTTTCTATGATGAACTGTACTGTCCAAACTCTCCTGTAATTGATTGTGGACCCAGAAGTTGCTAACTACCACCTGAACATCCCTGCAGTTTAACAGACCCAAAACTGCTCTCTGCCATCCTGACCACTCTCCTTATGTGAAGTGAAGCTCAGCATCAGACCCCTTTGACCTACACCTCTAATAGGGAAGCACTGCTTTCTGTAGATGCTGTTGCTGCTGGTGAATAGCTCCACGAAGGCAACAATAATGGAAAATGTTTCCTACAGTTTTGTTTTAGATGCAGTGAACCACTATCTTGATGTATTTTTATTCTCTGGCCTAAAATATCATTGTGCGCTCTGCAGTGTTGCTTTTACAGATGATAGTTTTGCCTCACAGCACTTTGAATAATATGGTTCCCCTCATTCCCCAGGACTACCCAGCATAAATTACCTGATGCTGAAATTGAGAAGCCCCTTCCCAGGCGAGGCACCCCACCATAATCAGTGGCTTCAGGGAATTGTTGTAGAAAAATCATTGAAACCATCAACCTAGTGCACAACAGCTGGAAGAGAGGCAAACAAGAAATAAAATAGCATTAGCAAGGGGATAGAATGGTGAAGAAGGGGTGATACGCTTCCTGTATGGAAAGATCCTAAATAGCTATAACGCTTATGGAGCATACTTAGGTCTTTTCTCAGGGCTGAGCACAGCCATGCAGAAAGCACAGCACTGCCTTGCAAAGGATATACTGTAGGGCAACAAAGATAATATCAGGTCTCCAAAATCTAAGCTGTAAGAAAAGGTTGAAGGAGCTGAGTTATTCTCCCTGGAAAATAACTGCCACAGCTGTGACCTAAAAGAAGTTTTCAAAATTATGGAGAGGCTGTGATAAAATTCTTAGCAATACCTTGGGTTACAGTGGTTAGACATTCACAAAAAGAGAATCAGAGGGTAAACAGTATTAAAAAAAGAGGTAAAAAGAGGAGGGTAACTAGTATAAAAAAGGGATTCAAGAAAAAAAATCAGAGAATTGAACTATTTCATGCATAGATAATAGAAAATACATATACTAATCACTCCTACTTAGGTCAACAAATGTCATTACTCTGGAGGAAAGTAGAGCTATTCTGGAGAAATTCCTCAGACAAATAAAAACATATTGCCCAGAAATAAAATTGACGCTTTACCCCGTTGTTCACTCCTGGTCAAAGAACAGCAACACAAGAGAAGCACCCCAAAGGTAGAATTACAGTGGAGAGACTGGGTGACATTCTTCTTTCTGCCTGGGAGATCACATCTTGAATTAAGTTCTTAGGTCCCAATTTTCCTAATCAGACACAGAGCTGAATGTGTCCCGGATGAGAGGCAGAAGGTTGTAAACCTCTACTGCTCTGCATCCCTTATCTGTGCATTCATAAATGGGGAGGAGAAATCATTGGAAGTTGTCACATCGACATGAAACCAATGCCATGAGCAGAGGAATCAGCAACCTGTAAATCCAGTAACTGATCTGGCTTAGGTGGGAAGGGGACAGTAACGGAGATAAAGCATCTGCACTTCTGCCCAGGATCTGATGTGGGAGAGGAGGAGCCTTTGTGATCCCCAGACAAGGAGAGGTACCAGGAGCCATCAATCCTGTCTGAAATGAGAAAGAAGAGAACACATCCAAGAGACTCTGCAGGGAGGGAACTGCTTCCCAGAGCTCTGGCAGAAATGCTGGACAAGCAGCTAAATTCCTTCCCAGAAACTGGTCTGATGACAACGCAATGCCTCCTGACTCCCTCCAGCCCACCTCTCGCTATAAATGTCAGCCTGCAGCCGTATTGGGCATAATTAGCCTATGATAATAAATTACCCACATTTTCAGGAAAATATTAGAGACCATCATTATTTGGAACAGAGCTGCATTCAGCTGCACAACCCTACCTAATATGATGGATGGAGCAGTCATAGCACTGAATACATTTATCTAGAATGAAGTGATTATTTCTGAGATGAACACAGTCAGAAATAAGTGCATATGAATCATATACTACTGCACACTGGAGAGTAGTGGAGTAGCAGAGGTTGTAGGTCAGCTGACCAGCCCATAGCTTTTAGTTGATAGATTATTTCACACGTATACCCTAGGATTTTAAGGCTCAGTCTCAAAATCCCTCTGAATTTAAAAACGATTCCATGTTTTCTATTGAAGAAAAAAAAAAAAAAATACAAGAAGAATCTTTTCCTTTACCTTAAAGATTTTTCTGTTATTCAACTCCACTGTACACTCACAAATAAAACATACTGCCCAAATAAACACAGGCAAGAACAATTAAGAAATAATTTTTCTAACAGCTAACTACTGTATGAAAGAGAACATAAGCAATGAGGGACTTTAATGTAAGAACTTCTTCATGCTCAACTGTCTGCAAGAGAAAAGAGAAGGCACTGCTGAGAAATTCCAACAGCTCTACAACAAATCTATGCAGTCCTTTTTAAATCTTAGTTCCCATAAAATCTTTGGCCTTTGCCAACCGCTTCAGTAAAGTGGCAGAAATCAACCAGAATCATGAGCAAGGCTTATAGCTGTGTTCTGTAACAATAGCCCAGCACTGGCAGCGATTGGCCTTTTTTCCCTATGTCACATTAGACATCAAGCTTGCATGCCTACATATGAAGATAAGCCTTCTGTACGGAGTCCTAGCAGACTCTGAACAAAGTTAGTTGCTTCAAACAAGGTGTATGAAGCAGCTTTTTGCAGCTCTATCTTTCTAAGATGCAGAAACATAAACATCATTTCCACAGATTCTGAATTCCGAGCATGCCTTTGGATGCATGTGGTACAGCGTAGAGACTGTTAACTCAAGGGGACCACAGCTTGTAACTCAAAAAAAAAAACCAAAAAACACTTAATCCAATTAATTTTCCAGTCATATTCCATGTTCTCATCATCATCATCCCTGGAAGACAGAGCATTTTCATCTCCCCCAACCCAGAGATGACCCCTCTGAAATTTTGCCCCCTAGAAATGTCTAGATTTCTGCTGATGGGATAAGTGTAATCAACTTGTTCAAAAATTTATTTGCCAACAGTAGTAATGCTAATATGGCATTCCCAGCTGTGAAATACTGGAAAATACAAGTGGTTCTCCTTCATTCTCAGAATGGAATAAATAAACCAGATGTGATTTTTAAAAGCTGAAATTACATAAGACTAAATGCATATTATTGGTCCAAATAAAAATTATTTATAATAAATTATATATATATATATATGAAAACCATTTTTTTGTTGCTGTGTTGGTTTTTTTTTTGTTTGTTTGTTTGTTTGTTTTTGGTTTTTTGGTTTTTTGGTTTTTGGTTTTTTTTTGAGATTTGACCAAAGTATTTTAATACATTCTGAACTAAGTAGCTGTTTCAAGGTAGAAATCAATGCTACCCCTACCAGCATCCATCCTAGTAATTGCAAGTTTCAGATACATATATATAAAATTTGCAAACACACAGCAAAAATTCAGAGATGTTCAATATTTTTCAGACAATCTGAATTTTTGTTTTCAGTGCTCAGTGTGTTTAGGAAGTAATGCCTGCTGAAAGCAGGATGTTAATAAAGCATAAAGCTGTCTGGCACTAGGATGCGTCACCTACACGGTGAATAAAAAATGGAGTGAGAAGGGAGGAGCCTCTTATGGCTCAGTCAAGTTAGTTTTCTTCTCACTGACAAAGACTTACCAAGAAGCAAGTATGGCAATGGATAGGTGTGTTGCTCTCTTTTTCATTCTCTTTGAGCATCAAACACAAAACATCAAAGCTCTTAAAGTCTTGACTGAACATTACTTCCTAAACACACTGAGCACTGAAAACAAAAATCCAGATTGTCTGAAAAATATTGAACATATTGAACATATATATATATATATATATGAAAACCATTTTTTTTGTTGCTGGGTTGGTTTTTGGTTTTGTTTGTTTGGGTTTTTTTTGGTTTTTTTTTTTGAGATTTGACCAAAGTATTTTAATACATTCTGAACTAAGTAGCTGTTTCAAGGTAGAAATTAATGCTACCCCTACCAGCATCCATCCTAGTAAAAAGACTGAGAGCGTGAGAAAAGGCAGAAGAGGGCAAAAAATAAGAGCAGGATAGCATGACTGTGGTGGGGAGGTATGGCCTGCTGGGTTTGGTCAGTGTGTTAATACAGAAAGGACAAATGGAGTAATGAGAAGATTACAGATTACGCATCTCAGCAACTAAAAATATTAGAGAGAATTTGACAAAATACCTTCTGTATAAACCAATAGTTTCAGAGAGTGCTTTTCAGACACAACCAGAAGGCACTATATGTTGCCTGTGCACAGCTTACCTACTGCAGCATGCACATTTATAAACACACGTACATGCATTACGATGCCTAAATAGACTCCTGAATAGAACCTGATGGTTAGAAGATAGGTTGCCAGGTCAGTTACAGCAGTGAACATTTCCTCTGTCACTGTAGAATAAAGTCCAAATTGCTTTAAAAGTGCTCAAAACCTTCCTTCATAAACTTCATTAAAATGAACTGAAATATGCAATAGAGATGTAACGATCAGCTGCTTTGCTTTTCTGATAGGAGTTTGACTCAAATCCCAAACCTCTGAAGGTATAGACAAATGGGAGACTTACTCAAATTAATTTGCCAAAAGAACAGGTAATCATGAAAATTATCCCAACACTTGATGACAGGGAAGCCCATGGTCATGCACGCCCAGTCACCCACACATCCTGTCACTGAAAACAAAGGATGCATATCAGAGCAGAATTGCTAGGAAACAACTGCAAAAGAGGTATTCGTACACAGGTAAATTAATTAGTAAATAAGAAGCAGCTTATGTGAAGCTGCTGCATCCTCAACAAACTCACAACAAAGCCACTAGAGGCAGCAGGTCAAAGACATAATTTTTTTCCTTGTCATTCTGCAGCTATGTTGCAATTATTCAGCGTAATGCACTAAATATGGGGTCGTGCTTTTTCAGCAAAGGGCAATGTCAAAAATCCATTTGACTTCAGTGGCAACAGAAATGGCCCTTAAGCATGCAGCTAGATTTTCTTCCATGTCCTCTAAGATGCAGAATTTAACACAATGACCTCAAACATTCTTTGTCATCTTTCTCTAAAGCTGTTAATAAGTACTGAGATTTGTCCTCCAAAATACTTGTCTAATTTTTTAATATTGGCTAGTTTAACTGAACATGTACTAACATTTTTAAAATGACTGTTTTGTGGGGGCTTTCCATATATAGCGAAGAGAAAAAATTGAGTTTTTAAATTTTCCACTAAGTATCTCCGTAGAGAAACCCAGAAGACTTTTGTTTGGATTGTAGAGTATGATACACTTTCAAATATACATTACATGATTTGTTTTATCCTAGACTGATTTAACTAAGAAGTGAGTTAAGGAGAGCTGAAAAGCAAGGCAGTCTTTACCCAAAGGTGAAGCAAAACCTGGGCCCTTGAACACCTCACGTCCTCCATGTCCCTGGAGCTGTGTCTGCATCCAACAAGCCCCAGAGCAAACCTTAATCTGAACTGCAGATAGAGGTGGAAAGCCAGAACTGCAAGGCAGAACAGGGAAAAATTTTGCCTGGGGAATGCTGATGAGTCTAAATAGTTTCCTGCCAGCAGTGGTACCAATGTGTGCCTTCAAACACAAAAGTCAGAGGAAGAGAAACATGTCACATCTGAGAGCATACCTACATAAATCCTTTCTTATGAATCATTTGCCATACACCTATCTTATGCAATGAGGTTGCAGACACCAAATATTTGAGATGTATTGATCTTGGTTTTGGCTGAGGGCTTATGGAAGTAGAATGGTTCGGATGGAAGGGACCTACAAAGATCAAGTCTAACCACTCCAGAGCTAACAAAATGTTAAAGTGCATCCCACTGAACATCCGTTACCTAGCATAACAACTAACACAGAGGACAACTGTTCACCTCTCTAAGTTTCTTAGGAGCACCGTGTAAATATTTTATATACCAAGAGGAAAAAAATTCAATGGAATTTGCTGGAAAAAAAATGTTTCCATCCAAAAATATTCTTTCTTAAAACAAGATCCTGACATAAGGAGTAGCTAATTCAAGAAAATTGCATTTACTTTAAAGCAGCACTGTCATAAACAGAAAACATGATCAGGTCCTTCTTTTAAGAAAGAAAATGTCCTGTGAACATACTGACACCTGTGAAGAGTTAAACTGGTCTATCAATTTGTAGTCATCTGGCTACATAAACCAGAGAAAATCATAAGCCTAAAACAGTCCATCATAAGTCAGCATTAATCTGGTTTGTAGTAACCTCTGTGCCTCAGGTTTCACGCTGGTTACATTTAAAGTTAAACATTATGGAAATAAATGAATACAGCTAAGGAAGTGTTGATTAGTGACCTCAGTCACAGCTATTGGATGTTTGATCCAGCTCACCAAAGCAGAATTAAGAAGTAGGAATGCTATTTTGTTGAATGAGCATTCACAAGTTATCAAGTTATAACTGAAGCCTTTTAAAGCCACAAAAGTTTATGTGACACTTATCTTCAGCTCTTTGTAGACTCTTAGCTTCAGAATTCATGTTTTTAATAGAAGCAGAGCACAAACCACTGCATTTTTGAGAATTCTGTTAAAGCTTGCAGGCATACCTCATTTTCAGGTTTAGTATCAGAAAGAATGGAAAAGGGATAAGGCAGAAAGTCCTTTTTCCCACAAATAGAGTAATTTTAAAATTACATCAGTGGAGAATTTAATATAGAAAAAATTTACTGATGTCATTGACACAAGCATGCCAATACACACCTAACAATTTCTACAACTTAACACTTTTGATCCCTTACATACACATCTCTAATCTATTTTGATTTTCATTCCCCACAATATCCCACGATTGTGAATTCCAGTCAAAAGGTCCCCAGATGCGTGTCTCGTTTCCTAATGTTTTTATCCCCAGACATTTTCAGATGATCACTGAATATGATGCAGTTAAAATATTACTATAAGAAAACATCATTGCAGTGGCTGTTATCGCAGTTCAAGCAGTACAGCTTATGTTTCCTAAAGTACTAGTAGGCTGTTAAAATATACCTTATACTTAATAACTTTATGTCATTTTTATAAAAAATGTATTCATGCTATAACCGGGGTTTAAAAATAAGCAAATTATTTCTCAGTTCTCACCCATTCCATGGTATTTCCTGCTAATCCACGTTTGCACTATGCACAGTCTCAGCTTTTTTTTTGATTGCTTACACAAGAGTGCTTCTTTTACTATACAAGCCTAATCTCACTCTGATGCCATATTTAATCATGGGAACATCCCAGTTTCTGTTTCTATGGCCACTCATATTAAAAAACTCTTCCATACTTTTTTCACAAAGGAGGTGCAAGAGAGAATCATGATGAAAGGGAACTAGTGGTTCCCTTTCCCTTTGATGGCACAACTAGAGCCATCAAAAGTTACTGCGCTATCACCACTTACCTAAAATGTGTATACTAACATTGTTCACCAGATAGAAAAGGGGAACATGCATTTACAATGGTTTTCTCAGACAGAAAAATTCAAGCAAGTGTTCTTCAGCATTTAAAAATACTTTGTATACCACATTAGTACATCACCCAACACCATTTTTTGTAACTCTGCATTTGTTCCCATGTGCTACAAAAGAATCATGAGAGATAAGTAATAAGTACCCCAGAGAAGCACATGTTTCTGCCTAAATAACATGCATTTGCTGGCATGTTAGTCATGCACTCAGAGAGAGCAATGTAACTCAAGCCTCTCCAGTCCTGTAAGAGCCCTTCCACTGAATTCCAGGCAGTTTCCTTTAGGATTACACAGACTTAGCACAGCAGTGCCGCATCCTCTCTTGCCATCACCCCAGCCTTGGCTCAGTCCTTCCATGCAGCCTGGCACCATCTCTCCTGCATAGTAGTACAAGATCCAATCCTTGTCAGATCCCCAATGCCTCTAACCTCAGCGCAATGCTTCCGATATGACTTGCTAACAAGGATTTGTTGAAATAAATTTTCCAAGACCCATGGGAAAAATTTAAGGTAGTGACAAGTGAATATATATTGACATCAGTAAAATCAAAGGATAAATATACCGGCACACAAACAGCATTCTCCCAGAAAACATGTCCTATTCTCCAAGTTTGCATTTCTGTGACAAATGCACAAACATCACTTTATGTTGCTAACCATGTTGTTCGAAGATAGTGTCTCATGTTTCTCCTTTACAGAATTTCCAGTTCAGCCTTTATGTCTTTGGAAATGGTCTAATATGTAAATGTCCTTCCACAGCCTCTCCAGAATAAAAAGGAGGTCTTAGGAATTGAAATTCTATTTATATTTATCATAACTTGATAAGGGGAGCGTGTGTTTATTTAAATACTCTACCATTATTTCTTCTTAACAACAGGCAGCTCTGAAGTGCAGTTATAAGTCTGTTTACACCACACAGATATCAAATTGACTTGCTAATGGTAACTTTTATTCGGTATCCATGGGTTACTGTGTCATGTGATTTGACATCAAGTACAGACAGTGCTGATTAGTAGCATCCAGTTCTGTCCATCTCTGTGCATCACTGAACCATCTGGTCATTTATTCACTAATAAGCCCCTAATGGCCCAAATATTCACCGGCCTGTCATTGTGACATGGCATAAAATGCCTACATCTTTCAACTTGCTTTGACATGTTGCTTGTTTCACATCAAAACCCGTCATTTACAGGAAAAGAGCTCAGAGGGGTAAAAACTTGACCTAATCTGCAGTGTTAACACAAAGACAGAGGCTTTGTTATCTGGTAGCCTGACTGAAAGCATGTAAATGGGCATGAATTCATTTTGTACATTTTTCCATGCTCATTTTACAACATTCTTTAAGTTTGGTATCATTCCTAATGTGGGTTTTTATGTGGGTTTAACTGTGAAATCTCTTTTCTTTATCTGTTAATATTCTTAGGAGTGCTTTACAAGAAACTGGATGCCCACAGACATTTTTCAGGTTTCTGTAAGGAGAATGCACATCAACAAAAATGCCTTGGAGAGTCTGGAAACTTTTCTAAACACCTCTATTATAAATTAATATGATTAATAATTTTTCATTCTGTTTTTCTCATTTTTTTTTTCCTAGATATCAAGAGACAGCATAATACTTTCTGCCCTAAAAAGTGAGAGACATATTAACTATTTCTAGTGCAGCACGTTACATTTTGCAGAGTCTTTCTAGATGAGAAAATCTCACAGTATATCACCTCACGTCAAGCACGCTATTACTTGAGACTTACTTAAGGTTCAGTAAATAAAAAAACCCTTCTTTTCAGTCCCATCATGCAAAACTGCTGGAGAAGAAAGAGGTCACAATCACCGCTTTATTATTTTTCTAATCATACTGGATATAGTCATAGTTAAAATAGTTTAAAAAAAAAGCAAACAGCCATTAAACTAATTGCTGTTGAAATCTTGGTTAATACATCATTAAAATGTGATTAAAGCATGATGTAATTGATTGTAACTAGAACACTTAGAGTGGTTTTATGGCTCTGCAGTCATTGGTGTGATGGGACACATAATTCACCCAGTGTGTTAGCTTCACTTGATGTGTGCCTCCATTGGCACACCAGCTTCTTGAAGCAAGCATACCCTGCTCAACAAAAACTTCCATTATATTGCCTTCTGGCTATTATACTGTTCACAAAATTATAACTAAAAAAAATGCAAAATTATTTTAACCTGATATTTTTTTTAATTTTTTTTCCTAAGTAACTCTGGATTTTTTTGTTGGGTTAGGTTTTTTTGTTTTTTGTTTGTTGTGGTTTTTGGGCTTTTTTGTGGTGTTTTATTTTGTTTTTAGGAGTTTTATTCTTGCTATTTGTTTGTAATTTTTTTCTGTTCTCAAATCATATGTCTGTTGCTACTGGTAGTCCTTGCTAATGACAGGAACATCATCCAGACAAAATCTTCTGCCTACACATGCTGGTAAATTTTTTCACAGTATTCAGGCCAGCTAATGAATCAATTTGAACGTTGGTATCTTCATGCTGAGATTCATTCAAGTTCAATTTTCATTTTGAAATAGTTTGCAATATTTACAATCAAACCCATACCCCAGCCTGAGGATACAGACACAGAATCTAGTAGGCGCATTTAAATGTTTCTACTTTTTGATTATTTACTTTGCCAATCCTTTCTGCACAATGTTGTTCTCAAGAGCACCAATATACACATTCACTCCTGTCTTACAAGCTTGACAATATCTTTTGCACTTACCCAGAGCCCTTGAACCCAGAGTGGACTGGAAAACAGTTGTGTTTTCTGAAAATATTGAGGTTTTGAAACTAATCTCTAATAATTCAACATTACAGCAAAATCCAAACAAGAGTCAAGTCAAGCAAGATATGAACCGCTATCTCTCCAACCTCTCCAGGTGGGTGTCTTATTCAAATGTCCTTAATTCCACTTGCTCAAAGAAGAATTCCATCCCATGCAAAATCTTTTTAACATTTAATTCAAGCAGAAAACTGCCACGAAAAAAGTCTGTTTTGATAACCTGTCATTTTCTGATGGAAAAAGCAGTTTTGTCAACAACACAAACCACGACTGAACCAAGACATATTCCCATTTGTGGAAATAGGACTAACAGACACTAATATGTGACACGTAGTTTTTTCAGTCTCTTGTAGGATTTGTGCTCTAGTTCTAAATTTTTAAATCTGCAGAGCATTCTCAAATCAGCTTCACAGTAATGTTACATAAAGGTAACTGAGTACCATTTTCAGCTCAAAAGTGGATTTTTTGCCCTTGTTCATGCTTTTCAAATTTCTAGAGCTAAATAACTGCATTTGTTATAGAGGAAAAAGGATGCATTCTACCTATTACAGTTATATTGTCTGTTCTGAAAATTTTCGTAACATTAAAATCTTTTTCAGATATTAATCCTTTGAAATTCAGCTTTTCAATTCTTTGTGTGAAATGTGTTTAATTATTTCAAATGCAGTTGGCATAAAAGCGACAACTTGAAATAAGTAAATCAGCCTAACAAAATCATTTTTTCACTACAGAAACAGTTGAAACAAACCATGCTGCTAATACAGGGAAAAAAAAGCAAAACAACAACCCTGGAGTAAGAGAGTGATCGTCAACCACTTCCACGGCACTGACCGTCCCCAGGAAACATGCTCTATTTGTCTAAGGGGCAGCCTCTGAGACAAATCCCAGTTCCACTCAGCACCTAATAAGCTCAAGCTCACCGCCAGCTCCCACAGAATAATGCTGATGGAGTGGGAAATGTGTGCTTATTTTTGAGATTTAGGAAGAAACCTCCTCAGAAGTGTCACACCACCAACTGAAACACTGTTTTTCCAGGAGGATGAGGCTCAGAACATTTAAAATGTATCCTGAAGAGCATGCTTTATCAACTGCTGCATATTACAGGATTATGTCTTTAAACACAAGGATGTTGTCTGCAGCAGATACGTAGATACACATGGCACATTTTCAAATCAAAGCAACACAAATCATTTCAACAAGTGTAAGTGTGTCATACAGGGACAGAGTGATAGCTATTGGGTGGCGAAAGCTGTTACCGTCAGCTGCCCATTTTTTAAGCCCAGAACACTGTTGTCAAATCTCCACTTTGCTTTTAGCAGTAGAAAGGCAAGATCAAGTGTCTAATGTGCTCAGTTAATAGCAGAGAAACAAACTCATTTCATGAATGCAAAGGTATTTGAAATACAGGCAAACCACTTTAGCCAGATCCCTTCAAATCAGAGTTAGTGGAACATAGCACCTGCTGCTTTCATAGAAACAAAAGAAATCAGAAAACAGAAACAAAACAAAAACCTTACAATTGCGAGCCTATTCCTCTAACTTGAAAGCTATTCATTTTTCAGGAAAATGCTTTTTTTGTTATTGTTGGCTAATCCTCTATACTTAATAGAGAGTGCCACAGAGTGAAAAAGCTAGCTAGTAAGTATTAAAAGGAAATCTTATAACCTGCCTATATACAAGATAACAAGATGGCATTCCTATAGCACTACGTGATGACTTAAGGTCATATACCACTCAAACTGGTATCCATAAATTTTAGTTTTTAAAAAAATCGTATGTGCCCAAGTAAGAAACACATAATGCCCATGTAATTCAGCTTGTGGTTCCTGGCTATGACTTTGCTCTTGACAGCACAACTGCTTTCCTAGATTTGCTTTGCAGACAGTTTGATTCTCTCTGCTCTTCCGAATAAATACCAGACCTTTAATGCTAGTAGCATCAGGAAATGATTAGTAAATAATTCCCCCCACTACATTTTTTTTTTTTTTTTTTTAAGATGTTTTCAATTCAATGAGGTAACATTTGTCCTGAAAATATCCATATATTCATACATAGAAATAAGTGGGAAAGTGGCACTTATACAACCAGCTAAAATAGAAAGCATTAATACAACATACTTTTAGATTAGATAACCTTAGAATTGTACTTCTTAGCCTTTTCCATAATTACATCCTAATTCTGACATCTATGCATTCACTTAACTTTTCATATATAAATATTTCTATCAATTTAATATGTATCCAAGCCTTTGAAATATTAGGGTCTCAGCATAAGGCTAATTAGATACAAATAGCATTAGTAAGTCTTTTAGTGTCATCAGCTGCCCTATATTTGAAGCTAAACATGCCTACTGCCATGCCTAATTGTTGTTTTCTTTTAAATATTCTGCTTGTAAATGCAGTGGTGAAAACTGAAGTTTAAACTTGCTTATTTGGGTATTCAGACCCAAACTGATACACATTATAAAGAAATAAACACTGTTTATTAATGCAGAAGAAATACTGCTGGTACATTAACCACGCTATAATTAAGAACGTCAAAAATAACATATGCCTCTGCATTAGCAGAGGCACTGTAAGCGCACACTGTGTGCACACAGACAAGAGACCAAGTCTGAAGAATTCAGGCCCATTATTGCTTATAAGCAATGAAAGGAAGCTCTTTAATTTAATATATAACAATATGTAATTATATTGAAAGCTAAATGAACAGACTTACAATACCCATACAGTGATTTGAGGCACAGAACTAAATTTCTGATATCTGCAACAGACACCATGACTTGGCACACAGCTCTGTGAGTGCAACCACTAATACATGCGATTAAGGATGCTCAACACCAGGCTAAGCACTCTTCACTCTGGTCTCAAAGTTGTGCTTTTTTCCTGCAGTAATATTAGGTATTTTAACGGATGGTGGAGAAGAGCCAAAGAACACATCTTCCACCTCCGTGACTGCATGCTTGTGTACATGTGGAAAGCTAGCAGCCTCCTCGCACACCCAGACTCACCAGTCGCTCACATAGATCTGATCCCATGTTTGCTTCCTGATGCAATTAACTGATAAAAGTGATTATCCACGGGTCACCAAGAGATGACTGCTACCACAAACCAGAATAACTGGGAGTGAGAACACCACAATGCTCTGATCCACTACCAACTTATGAGACATGGTTTTGTGATATAAACATTGCATGGTGTAGTGATAAACCTTCAGATTTATCTGAAGTATCTGAATTTGCTTGTTCAGCAACAGAAGGTTTCCTGTACCTTTTTTCGATCTGCTGTATCAGACACACATTCTAATGTCCTTAATTGTTGTCAGACACTTGTGAAGATGACAACTTCATTTGCAAACGTGCTTTCTGTAAATCTTCTACTGCAAAAAGAACACCAATATTGTCCCCTCAGACAGTCCGGTCAGTGCTTTCAGACAAATCTCTTGTTCTGGAAATCTCCTTGCTGGCAGTCTACCTTGAGACTTTAGAGATATCCTCAGATCTATGATACATACAAATTAATCCAAAAATGCAACTTATTGTTGTACAATTATTCTAAAAGCGAAGAAAAAACACAAGCTCTGGGGTGCTCAGAATCACCCATTCTTCAGAAAAGAGAAGACTCAATTCAAATTAAACCAATAGTACAAGCATTAGTCTCACTCTCTACCACTCATGTAAGTGAGCAGTCATCTGCAAGACATGAGCAAAGAGCCCTTTCCTAAAGATCTCACATAGGCAAATCTATGCCTAATGTGGATCTGACCTTGTATCTTCTGTTACATAACACGTTCAAAATTCAGTCCTCAGAAGGAAGCATCAGGGCAAATCTCTCCCGCCTTGTACAAAATGACTGCCTTTAAGAGAAATATGAGCTGTCTGCAGCTGGCTTAACTCCAGAATTAATTATCTGAGATTAGCGACCTGTATGAACCTTGCTGATTTCAAGGAAATTCACTCAACAGGCTCCAAAACAAATGCAAAAACACAAGATGTTCACACTGACAACTCCAGATAGTGGAAGGTATTCTTCCCTCCTACAAGATCACAGGAGAAAACTCAGAACAAGCATTCACTAGGAAGGTGCCACCCAAGGGTTTAGGGTACTCCAAAATTGAATCTGTCATTTTTAACTCTTTCCTTCCTGCATTTTCTTTGTTTTTTAATCCATCTCCTTCCTTCTCCACGTCCCACTCCCAGCAGTTCCTAACAATAGAGGCTATATCCTGTCAGTTTTCAGTGGGTTTGGTTGGTTGGTTGATTTTCTACCTCATTCTGTTTTCTGTTGATCACAGTTGGCAGCAGAATTTTTGCCATGGCCATTGTGCAGGACAGTTGCAGAGAAGACTGTAGTTCACCATCAGATAATTTTCAACAATATTTAGGCCATGGCAGTTAGAAATGTTTGTGTGTTCAGGACACCCACTGACATCTGACAAGCAGATACTGGTATCTCAGAATAGGAGCCAGGATCATTCACAAATTTATGCTATCTGTAAGGAGCTTCATCATACCTGCGCCTCCCAGGTGCAGTGGAAGACTTCATCCCACAGAATCCGTTCAAGCAGCAATGTAGGTGTTCTTCAAGTTGGGGTTTTTTTCTGTTTTCTAGTGAAATAAGAGTTAAAGATGAATTAGCAGTTTCCAGTTAACTTTAGAGAAATATAAGGGGTGCTTACTTTAGACTACACAGCCAAGCAGAGCTGCCAGGCAAGAAAAGTTTGAGTCTTGAATGACTAAATTTCTAGAAAGAAAATGATCAGTCTTGGCACCTTTATGTCCTTTTAATTCCCACCTACTGTAAGAACAAACAGTGCTGGGCAGCATTCCAGAAAACACCGTTGAAACAAAGGAAGTATTATATAGAGAGCTCTAACTCCCACAAACATGAACCAAGACCCTGAAGTAAGTAATCTGTATTTATTCGTATGCTTGTCTGCTGATGGAGCCTAACTTTTATGTTAGAAATTCCAAGACTCAGACTTCTGTCTGAGTTTATACTAGTAATATTCTGTTCATAGTAAAAATTGTATCAACCTCTAATATTGCCTCTTTAAGTCAGAAGAATGATCTTCATTTATGATTAAATCCAATGCATACGTAAGTGGCACTTACTGACATAAGCTGCAGTGTCTTCTTTATTGAGCTGTCTTTCTAGAACAACAGAAAATAGATTGACTGAATTAAAATGACTGGAATATGCCCATATACACCATACAGAGCTAACAATGTAATGCAGTTGCAGAACTCCATTAGGTACACAGAAGGAGGACAGAGGGAAGGTGCACTGACTCATAATTAGTCAAGCTTGCACTTTTTTTTTTTTTTAAATAGCTATCCAGAGTCGGTGAAAGAATGACCATATATATGTGTGTTAGCATTTCTCTATATTGTAATAGTACATTTTTGCAGCACATTCCATGGAAACACTAAGCACTCTTTACTTTTTTGACTGAAAATATGTCAGAAGTAGCTGTAAAACTGGTCAAGCATTTATAATTTAGACAAAATCACCATTTTATAATGCTCTGTGGTGTTGGACCATTCTAGAAAGGCACTTACCAAAGCTGCTAGGCAAGAAGTGTTCTCATGTCACAGACACGGCATCAGAGAATAGGTCATTTCAGGAGATTAGCAGCACATACACTGATAATCTTCTCCTGTGACAAATAAGTGTTTTTCCATGATGTTAATCAGAGCAAAATTTCCTGAACTTCATTAATGCTCACACTTGCAGACCTTTCACAAGAGATAAGAAAATTCTTATTTATTGTCTGAGTGAAAGGAAAGCCCTCTGTGTATTTAACACACGTTTTATTTGTCTTTAAAATATATTCAGACATTCCTGTGCAGTTTGTTGCTAATGCTTAATGAGCCAAATCCTTTTAGCTATTTGTCCACAGCTATAAAATTCTCTATTGGCCTCTTCCTCAAACTGGAGGTTTCAACCCCTACTTAATAATAGCTGCCAGAGAAAAACAGTAGCTCCAAAGGCCCTCCCAGTACAACCTCGAAGCCCACTGCCCTTGCACCTTGCTTGTAACTGATGGGGAGTCTGAATGGAAACATGCAGAAGTATGTAAGAAGTGTGAGAACCAGCCTCCAGTGCAGGTAGCCCCAGAGGCAGGCAGGACAGCATCCTGATTCCGCCTCTATATGAAAGGTCAGATCAGGTGACCTCTAGAGGCCATCTCCACACTCCCAATTCTGTGTTCATGCACCTGCAAGAAATCCATCAGCTACGTAAGGCTACAGGGAAAGTCCAGTGAAAAAATTATTTGCAATCAAAAAAAAAAAAAAAAAAAAGAGAGAAACTCAAAACTACATAATACTCTCTCTTAACTGATGCTTCTCACTATTCTGTTTTTCATCCCAACACACAGTCACAGGCTGCTGTGGGGCCCCACACTATGCACTCCTGGGGGTGGATAGCCCTGCACATTGCATTCCCTGTTGGATGTCCATCTTGAGGGCATTGTGTACGTCATCATGATTGCAGGCATGACAATCTGCTTAGCAGGCAGACAAAAATTGCTTGCATCAGCTGGAGATGCAGAACTTTCCACAGCAGTCCCATACAGGGAGCTTTGAAGTAATTTGGCATGGGAGTGAAGAAAGCCTGTAGAAGACCAGGTGAGATTCACTATCCTTCCCCAAAAGCTCCTTTGCCAAGTATGCAGTCAGAAACCCCTTTCAAGGCTGCTCAGTCGCTGTCAAGACATAGCCACACAGTGCTGTGATCTCAGGGGCAGAGGGGACAGGGCTGCCTGTGTGGTCAGCAGCACATGGAGTGAATCCCCAAGTCCTCTTGCCTTGCAGCCACTAGGACACTGCACAGCCTTCCCAGCTCCCAAGGTGCTGCCAGCAACATGCACACCACAACAACAGCAGTAGCATGAACTCTAAATCTGTTAAGACGCAGAAACCTTAGATGAATACAGCACTACTGGGAAATAAAAACTAAAAGAAATTGCAATGTAACCAATCCTGACTTCCTTTAGACAAGGCAACTAAAGAAAGTACTCTCTATAGGCTATTTGGACACCTTATTTAAGTTTAGTAAGAGGATCTGAAACCATAATTATGGTCACATGGAGATATCAAATAGCTCAGTTATGTCAGAAATCACTTATACAGGAATATTTATTTTTGTGAAGGATACCAACGAACACCTATTGGCTTAAAAATAGGATTTTAACACACAACAAAAGTTGTAACTCCCTCTAAGAGTAAAACTAAAAAAGCCAATGCCAGAACCTTTAGCCAGAGATACTCCTAGCATGGTCATGAATTTACATCTTACCAGAAGCTCTTCCACTAAACATTTAGTGAAGCACATCTTTGGATCTTAATTTTCCCCAGATCTGGTACTGAGTCGATCTGTAATAAATAAAATTTTCAGCATTGAACAGATCTGTCTTAGGCCCTGGAGTTCTATAATCACTGTATTTTTAAATTTCTTTAAAAATTCAATGCAGTTGTCAGATACATGCTCATTTTAGTTATGCATAGGTGGGTTTGCAGTGACATCAAATATGCAATTAGCCCATTCCCAGGTGAACATTCTCTGCAGATATGTCACTGGAGAGTCCCTTTCACATCCCTGTCTGTTTAGAGGTAGCAATAAACCAGTTGTCGCAGACTTCACACTTCAAACTGATTTCTAAAGCTGTGCTTCAGCAATACCTTCCCATGCTCCAGTACTGGTGGTGCTGGAACATACCCTGCTGCAACCACATGGATGGATACCCTGAACCTTTTTTTCTTGGCAAAGGGGTGTAGCAATGATAACAACCAACACAGGAAAGTTGCCAATGAATCATTACGCTTCTAAAGGACAAATCTGTGAAAATCAGTCAGGCAGGCACTGGGAGTGGTTTAGGATAAGTAATCCCGTTACTAATGGGGATAAAACTTCCCTAGAACAAGTTTAACTCACTTCTTATTGAAGAAAACCTGGGCATCTCAGTGCACATGAGGTACCATTGCCACTGACAGAGTCAAAAAATGCCAAAGTCCAATCCTCCACAGTAAAGGTCAAAATGACCTGGCTTTAGGGCTAAATCTGCAGTCCTCAACCCAGGTTCACGGAGCTCCAGCTGACTAGTGACAATTAACCCAGGAGAGCATCTCTCTTCACTTCAGCACACAGAAAGCATCACCTACCAATCAGTCATACAAAGGAGGGATTGCGCCCTCCTTTGGGTATTTCTCCCAGCACCCCCTCACAGGTTTTGGTTATACACAGTGTAGAATTCTGCTATAACCTCAATGTCCTCCTGAAGACCGTGCCACTCTGTGGGTGCTCCTGTGCCAGCTGCCAGCACCCCTTGTGTTCATCACCATGGGACGGACCACAAGGCACTCCCCAAGGCTTTACAATCAGTGAAAATCAGCACCAGCTTCACAATTCTGGCACAACATGTCTTCCCTTTGAAGTCTGGTTGCTGGTTTTTACAGTTCTATTTTTAAAATGTATTAAAGATGTTTAAAAGTGGCAGGGCCTTCCAATAAAAGCCATGTTGTCCAGAATCAGGATGCTGGTCCCAATTTAAACTGGCTGTTAAACAATAGCATATCCATATAAAAGTGGTCAGATTTGCAAAATACCCCAGACTGATTGAACATTTATTATCCAATTTTTCTTTTTTTTTCAGGTCTTCAGAGGTCATTATCTCTTTATCTTGTTTTGTTTGCCTACCAAGCTTCCCAAAACTACCATACGGAAAAGGGAGTCACTTACCATATTTGAAAAGCTACTGTTAACAGGAAATACTAAAGCACACCAAAGGAATGATGCTAACAAAGATTTAACATCTCTCTTGGCTGCATGCACATTTTAAACAACAGCTTACAATGCCATCACAGCTCTTTCTTCTGAAACACACCCGGGATACACTGCAACCAGCTTCTGGTTTTTATCATCAGGCATTTCTATTTCCCATTGTAAATTGGACTCATATTTAAAACTTTATATCCATATCACGTTGGATTTTCTGTTTTGGAGAAATAAAGGAACATAGATGGGACAGCGGCTGGAGGAGAGCATCTCTCTAAGGAGGCACAGAGAAGATCCAGGGTCTGCCTGGAGTCTGCAGACCTTCGCCTGCGACTGACCTCCTGTTTCTGCTGCAGTCCTGGGTGAATCATTTCACATCTCCATCTGTCTCATCTGCTTAGACTGAACTCCTTAGGGCAGAGCTTTTGTTTTGCTTTGTGTATTTATGCATCTATTTATGTTAGTTATTTTCTAACTCCAAAATTTAAGGTGATAATAGAAACTAAGCACAATACATGAGTAAAAAATACAGCAGAAGAATGTGCAAGGGGATTGAGGTTGATGATCCTGGAAAAGTCAACCTCCATATACATCTTTTGCCAAGATTTTCATCACCACACTTTGTATTTCCACAATCTGTACACGCATCTTGTAACTATTTCCCAGCAACATGCAACTAAAACAGGCTTCCTACCCTATCAAATCCCACCACATCACATAATTCAGCCATAAAATAAAGCTCAACATTAACATCCAAAAATTGACGTTATTTTCTAAAGTCTTTGGCAAGTAAACGTGATAAAAATCAAATGGAAATCTTGGATATAAGTAACTTCTATGGACTTTCTCTCCCGTCAATACCTTCCCTATATAAGTGGTAAAATATCTGTTTCCTGTTCCACAGACTGGAAAATGGGAGCAAAGGACAAGTAACTCAACCTGCCCAAGGTGACAGCTGACTTGCTGTCCTCTGCAGTGGACCACACAGCTTGTCAGGCAAATTGCACTGTAACAGCGAAGTCGTTAGGCCTCCAAGATTCACGGTTAGCAAGCATTCCTAAAATTCTGATTAAACATTTTCTTTCCAAGTAGTTTTAAATTGGATGTGTCATTTTGTAAATGACAGATTGCTACTACACAGTAAGGGAGCGTTTTTTTAGTCTAGGACAGCAAATACTTGAATACATTGGCACCAAGTTTCAGATTGTTCTTGCTACTGAACTCTTGCCAAAAATGATGTATTTGTGCCCTGCTTCTGGAAACATAAAATCTGCAAGTGGGCTTGGTTGTCTTTAGTAATACACAGAGTACCAAAAAAGAGCATTAAATTGTCATTCAAATAAAACACTAAGCAGATCAAAGAAATACATTTTCCCAGAAGTACATATGATTATCTGTCAAGACATGAAACTGGAAAAAAAGAAAAAAGAAAGAAAAAAAGGAATTTTGGCAAGAAAATTACACAAACCAAAATAATGAATACCTACCAAACAGAAAAACAGACTCTAGACATTAGTAAAGTTGAACAGATGTGTGGAGGGACACTGAGTATTTTATAGGATGGGTAACTACATTTAATGTATTTGCATAATTTACCTTTAGTTCCTGTTGACTGGTAGGGATATCTTTAAAAGAGTGGGCTTTAACCTTCACACAACATATGTTAACTCAAAGACTTGGTCTTTTTCATTGCTTTTATGAGTTCAACTAGCTGAAACCTATCACACCTCCAACACACTAAAGAAATCCAGAAAACATGGAAGAAAGAAAAAAACACTATTTGGACAGCTGAAGGGAGAATTTTTCTGGTCATTTCACTGGTAGCATAAAGGACTTGAGAAAAGAAATCACAATGATGCCAGCTCGTAAAGCAAAAGGAAGAGCTGGAGTGTTAAACTGCTTTTTGTGAACAAGTACTCAGGCACATCTTTTCCATCTCTGGATGAGGACTTAGTAACACTCTATACTGAACACACACACACACACACACACACACACACAAAAGAAAAAAAAAAAAAGAAAAAAAAATCACTGAAAAATGAGCAGTAAGACAGTAGACACCCCAGTCTCCAGTACTGCCATATTTTTCTATTCCATCAGCAGAAAGGCCCACTGCAAAGCATGGCACAGCATATCAGGCAGGTTTCTGAGAAGCCCAAGCTGAGTAAAGATATGGCTGGATGCAAACATATGTAGTTTTAGCACAACCATATTATAAACTGGATAAGCTGAGCCATGACCAGGAGGTATCGTTAGTAATATTCAGTGCCAAAACCTCATCATTTTGGGTAGTCTGTGTCAGCTCTCATTTTCTGTTGTTATACTCTGGTTCTTCAACTTCTGGTTAATAACTGTAAGCAGCAAGATAAAATTCTATCAACTATAAACGTGCTCTATTAATTCTTTAGTAGTTTGAATGTAGTCTTGGCAGTTCACCCACTGACAGTCAAACCGCATAGAGGTCTTAGAATGTTTTGCCCCGTTTTGAGCAGCACATCTACCAGCATGTCTTTGCATTGCAGTACTAGACCCAGATTACTCAACAACTTCTGAATTTAAACTAATTTGGACTAAAATCCTGCTAATTCCATTATTACTGCAGATTTATTTTTAAAACCAACTACCTTAGTCTGCACATCTTGTTTTAACCTACAAGCCACAGATCTAGGATAACACTACCTCACCACTTGCATTTTCAATGGGTTTCTGCAATCAGTGCTACTACTGCTAATTTTTTTTTCTTTAACATCAGAGCAAAAAAAGCAAAGGCACAAGTGCATCATTACACCAAAATAAATAAATAAATAAAATAAATGCCTTTAAGATTCTGATAAAGAGTGGTGCTCGAGGGGTGGCATGTTTTCTTTTGAGAATCTGCTGCTGTAAACTGGCTTCTGGAGCTCACTATCCACATGCAATCTTCCTGGCCTGTATGGGCAATCATAGCACTTCATTGTCCAGTGCTATCATTACAATATTGTTATCATCTGAGCTTGAGTCTGACACTTTCTCTAAGACCTTTCAAATAACCCCTTTACTAGGCTTCAGTACCAAACCATTCAGGGCAAATCTCTGCTTTGTGCTTGTCAGCCTTAATAGACTGGATGTCACTTCTGCCTGTACGAAGTGCCCGCTCTTCAGCTGTCAGTCAGTCCTTGCGGTGTCAGCTGAGAGCGTGGCTGGAGCTGCTGGATTAGAGGGTAGTTACCACAGCTGTCAGATTACTGACAACCTGACACCCGCATCCCCAACTTCCTTTTGCTGCATTTGGTTTCCATCGAGCTCCTTGGACCTTTCTTAAGGTGGATCCATCTGCTCAAGTTAAACTGTAAATGTTGTCACCAGCAAGGAAAGTTTTGCTGCTCTTGGGGGCTGCTCTGCCTTCACGTGCTATCAGACACGTGCTATCAAACACCATTTCTAAACTTTTGCTAATTTCTGTGTAGAGAAAAATCAGTTTTCTCAAACCTCTGTGCTACTGTTGTTCTTTCTGCAAACTGGGATTTTGTTCCCTCTTACTCCACCTCCAGTTCTACAACCCTTATTCATTGCCACAGGTACAGCAGTTCCAGTATTGCTAGCTAGCTCTACCACGTGGTATTCAAAGAGCTTTTTCAAGAGATCTTGAAACACTGACATACCCTGAAAATTCTTTGTTTCGGATGAACCCTCAATTTTTATTTGCAACTCTTCTACAAGTGTGCAAACAAAGATTTTCCTTTTTAAATAGAAATTGCAAATTTAAATAAGATGGCTTGTATATAAAGAACTTTACAGACATTCTATTAGTTCATCAACAAACAAGTGTCAAATGTAGAACTAAATTTTCTTTTTTCTTTAGATAGAAATTCAATTACAATGCGTGAACTTTTCTACATTTTCCCAATTTCTTTTCAGTGTTTTCACTCTTATTACATTTCACGCTTGTGCAACTACTGCCTTGGAAGGCAGGCAGATGTGATTATGGATACTCCACACCTCCTCTAACCCTGCTACCAAAACGTCAGTGGTTCTTTTCCTGAAACCAGAAACTGAGTAATTCAGACCACAGTGCCATCAGGAGCATGCTGCTGTGGCAGCCTGGGTGCAGAGCAGCCTCCAAGAGCTCTTGCAGGACTTGCACCATGCAAGCACAGCCTGTGACAGCCATCCTTGGGGTTAGTGCTTCTCTGTACACAGATGCCACAGTTACTATCAAGATGCAGATAATTATCAGTGTGAGGCTTGATGTCTATCTATTTGTTAGAAGAAACTAGCAAAGGCTGATAGTGTCAGAAGTTCAATATCTTACTAAGCTATTTCCATTAAGAAACAGATTGGGTTGTTATCAATACGTTATACTTAGGAAAAAAAAAAAAAAACAAAAAACAAAGTAAACATAAGGTTTGCCATGCATGTTCTTTTGATTTGTACAAGTTGTCACCTCAAAAAACATCACAGAAGTACGTGTCAAAGCCTGCCCTTGTTTTTAAGTGCCATTATGCTCTTTCCTAAGTTCCAGGCATTTTCCTTGGTTTTCCAATTTGGAGTTTACCATATTGGAAACTGAGCCAATACTTTGTAAGATCTTTGGGCTTTAGCCTTTTGATCTCATGATAAAAGACATAGCTCTGACATTTCCCAACCATGTTTCTGGAACAGAGCACTCCCTCATTAAATCAGTTACAGGAAAAGATAACAAGCACCTCCAAATTTGCAACAAGATTTCAAGAACATGCATGGGAATTGCTTTCTTTTGATGATATCTGCTGCAGTGAGCCAACTTTATTTAAATATACTTAAAATATTTATTTTAATTCTAGAGGTTCTCAAAACATTGTACTGTAATATATTTTTAAGTGAAATGAGGGTTATAAAAATGCATTATTAATCCAATTCAGCTGAACAACTGTCAGAAATGCCATACTTAAATCCATTTGCAGAAATTAATGCACAATATTACCCAGTAGATAGCAAGGCACAATTCACAGTAGTGGGTGAATCCCTGTTTGAACAGATGGGCTGAAATGTTGGGATATCAAACTGACTAATTTGGGTACTTCCCAAGTAACCTCCACAACCATGGGTGTGCTATTATTTTTCCGACTGCCAGGTACAGTTACAGAGCAAAATCGAGCAGCACTCCTCCATCCACTACGTGCAGCACCTGGACATCATTCACAAAATTAACCAACCCAAGGAAAGAGGTCTACAAACAACAGCCACACCTTCCTCTTCAAGACAAAGCAAGGAGATGTCACATCTCCAACATGCCAGAGAATCTTCTTTTAACCCAAGTGGGTTTAAAGTCAGACCCAAACAGGGATGCATCCACTGCTCACCAACTTCCAGGTAATTTCTGGCCTCTTTCCATCAAGCTCGTGCTAAATTGCTGGTGAAAGCTGCTACAATGCCTCATACCAGCAAACTGAATCTAGAGTTCATCTGGAGACTACCAGTGTTAACTTTTCCTCAATGAGGCCTTTATCACAAAGGCTGCTTCTCTAGGCAACTACCTAATGAAAGCAGGGAAAAGAGTTAACCTTCTGCAAAGGTGGCAGAGTCAGACATGGAAGTACATCGCTTTGACAGAAGTCTTCTGTGCCAGTACGATCTCCTGCCCAGTGCTTTGCCCCAGAGGATAGGAAAGCCTTGAGAAGTGATCCCCAATAGCTCAGACCACTTTGGTCTCCTGATAATCCATGTGGCTGCAAATCATGCCTCAGCTTCTCAGTGAACCCAACGAGAAGCTTAACACAAAACAATTCTGCTCAGCCCCTGGAAGACCAAGGACTTGAAAAAAGGAAGTTTACTGGCAACAGTAAACTCTGGACTTATATTTTTATACCTAAAAAGAATGCTTTTGTTAACAGCATCTGCTGAACTTGGTAGTAAGTAATACTAAGCTGAGGTATCCTGGTTTATATAACTCTCCATTACAACGCCCACTATATATTTCTTTTAAGAACACTACTGGCAAGTATAAAATATTAACAGATTCCCTTCTAAATTTCTTTTTTTTTTTCCCCCTAATAAAGGCTTGTGAGTTACAGAAGTGCAAAAAGTGCTTTAAACCTCTTAATTTGTTTTGTTTACTTCTATAGCTTAAAAAACAGCCAATTGTTTTTAATTGGTTTAAAAAAAAATTGCTTGAGGCAGAAAACTAGAAAACCAATCTTCTGTCTGGAGTAAATTTTTACAGCTGCCTTTTAAACCTCTGAAAATAGGGTTTATAATGGAAGTGCTGACACAACCTTATCTACAATATATCAGTGTGAACTGTACCACTATAATAAGCAGTTATTATGTATGTGTAAAAATAATGAGAGCCAGTGTCTGAGGAGAGTTAATGTAAAATGCTAAGCAATTGTGGTTGGTTACACAGTATAGGTTAATATTCTTTCATATAGCTACACTTTTTCCCCTTTTGTCCTCCAGAACTCCTAATGAAAATTTTGATACCTGACGGTAATGATAAGCAGCCATTCACACGTCCTTTGTGTCAAGGCTAGAGCATTAATGCTTTCCTTCATATAACATTTTGCATAGCCTAAAGCATCTATTAAAATCCTTTGTAAAATTCATGAAACAAAAGTGGTGGGTTGAGTCTAGTGGGAGAGCAAGTAAGCTGCTTATTAGCAAAAAGTCAAAAACACAGGGCCAATTACAGATCTGAACAAGAAGGGCTACAGAACAGCACGGGGAGTAATTCTTTCTTCAGCCCAATGGGCTCAAGTGAGAGGCAACCTAGATAAAAATATAGCAAATATTCTAAGCAGTAATTAAACTAAAATGTTTGGAGTTAGAAACAGCTCTATAACAACTGAAGGATATGCTCAAGTAAAACAATTGTCTGGTCTCACATAGATGCTAAATTGGAAGGATTTAAGACTGCTCCCTAAAGGAACGACTAAGGGGTAGTCAAGAGGAGCTGTGAGCTCAGGAGATATGTAAAAAAATCTGTTTGGTATTTCAAATGCTATAAATTAGATAAAAAATGAGCTTTTCTACTCAACAAGCAACATAAAACTGAATAAACCACAATAAGATTGCCCTTTTTCTGTTATAAACTTGACATTAAGCCTGTCATGTTCAATGACAGCCTAACAGACCTCATTCTTTACCCTTTGGAATTTGAAAGATTGGCAGATGTCATGATTTCCTTAACATAAAAGACCTTGCAGATAATGTTCACCACACATACTTTTAGTTTCATAACTTCTCTCCCCTACTTTCACATTCACTGTTTAAAATTTCCAAATAGGACTTGAGTGAATTTTTTCTCTGGTCAATAATGGTTTCTGACCCCGAGGAAAGTCTTTTATTGACAAAGAAAAAACATGACATGGGCAGCAATTTTTATGATTTGCTTTACTATTCAAAACATGCCCTTACATTCATAATAATGAGCTGCTTTGCACAAAACAGCTCATTATTATGAACAGAGGGCTATAATATCGTTAAGTTCTTTGGAAAGCTGAGTCAAAGCAGAAATAGTTGAGGTTAGCTCTCAACTGGAAGCAGTTTTCCCTTTAAAAAATCCCTCCTCCCCTTTAAAATCTTTTGAAAAAACACAAACGCTTACTTTAAAAAAAATAAAATAAAAAAATAATAAAAAAATTGGAATGTGGCAAGAATCACAATTCGCATTTTCTAACACTTGCTCAGTAAACTTTATGTGTTGTTATTCATTTACTTTTCAATGTAAGAATTGTTCCAAGATGTTCTGTAAGTTGAGGTCGTTATGCAACTTCTTAGGGGGCCTCTCTTTATTCCTGTGAATCTGAGAGTGAATTTAGCACCTACTTAAACTAGGAAATCCTGCCCCACACTTTTGCAGCCACGCACTATCAAAATGCAATGGAATTGCTGCATCCTAAGGTGGGAGGGAGGCAGGAACGGGAGATGCTAGGAATGCTGCAACCTATCAGGTCACATTACTGTTTATAAATATCTAAAGAGAGGAGAGTCAAATCTATGGAGAGGGACACTTTCCAATGGCGAGCAGGAAACAAAGGGGCAATGGGCAGAAACTGGAACATGGGAAGTTCCATACCACCACAGGGAAGAATTTCTTGACCACCACAGTGGTGGAGCACTGGAATGGGCTGCCCAGAGAAGTTATAGTATCCCCTGGAGATATTCGAGACCTGTATGTATGCCTACATGTGTGACGTGCCATAGGGAACACGCTTTAGCAGAGTCTTAGACTCTGACTCCGTGATCTTCATAGGTTCCTTCCAACCCCTACAATTCTGTGATTCTGTCCCATGTAGCCAACCCCAGGCAGACTGCAGGAAGCTATCAACTCACCTGCTTCCAGGACAGAGAGCATCTCACTGCGTAGGAAGGATGCCATGGAACAGCCTTTGGAAAGCAGTGTTAAGAGGAGATGCAGTAAGTGTCCCAGTTCCCAGGGTGGGACAGGATATCATTTCTCCAGCTGTCCCTCAGGCTGCAGCTTCATGCTTGGGTTTTGCCCGATTTTGCTTAGAATCAGTCTCCAGTCTCACACCAGCTCTCTGCAAATGAAATGTATTTGTCAGCATTGAGAGATGTCTACTGTCAGACTAGAGAAAGAAAGGTGTTCAAAATTTGTAACTTCCTTCCTTGTGACAAGTTTGGCCCTTAGAAAGTACATCAGCCTCCCCAGCTGCTTGAGGCCAAGCAGACACCTGAGACCACATCTGGAAACAACCACAGCCTCCCAGCTTGCACACAAAGGCAACTACTGAAACAGATCCTATCCTGCACCCCCAGTGAATGCACATTTGTCTGCAACATCAAAACCATTTAAAGCTTATGGCTGGGAGGGACTTCAGGAGGTCACCTGGCCCAGCTCCTGCCAAGCCACCTCAAGCAGGCTGCCCAGAGCCACATCCATGGCTTCTGAAGACCTCTGAAGAGGAAACCCCACTGCCTCTGGGCAGACTGTGCCAAAGCTTCAATACCTGCACAGCACAGAAGCGCTTCTTTGTGTAATACTGGCAGCTCATTGGCATCTACCACATTAGACAGAAAGAGACTTCATCCTGGTTCTGGGACAAAATACACCTTAGGGCAAGCTGTTAAGAAGGCCTTCACCTCTAATGTCATGACTGGTTAGCAAAAACGTTTGTATTTTTAAATTCAGATTTACACAAGCTTATTAATTGCACATCTACATTCCACTTAGATCTAGTTTCTAATTTGTACTCTCAAGAAAAGTGACAAATTTTCACAAGCAAATTTTGAAGGTTTTCAGCTTTTAGGATATTCAGAAATTTTTTTGTTATTGTTTCTTTAATACATACAAGGATGCTTTAATTGTACAATTCTCAAACGGAACGTGCTAATCTAGAACAACAAAATGAATTATCACAGCTCTCACAGTCAATAATTACAGTAAAATAGAATAGTTTATGTATTAATATTCCTAGTTCTGATACATTTAGCTAATAAATAGGAGATGTTCAGATTTTCACAACATGAAGATTTAGGGAAAGAAAAAAAAAAAAAAGGTTATCCCAAATGGTCATATGCTATAATATCAGTTAAAACATAGAGCAGTCTAATTAAAAAAAGATTGTTGAAGGAGCACATAGCATGGATGACATAATTGCATTAGAATAAGGAAATCAATGAAGCCAACCAGCCTTTCACTCCAGTTAGCCATTTACATACATTAAAGTCATAGCATTGATAGGAGTAGCATAAATATGACTTAAATGTACTACACATTATATTCAAAGGAAAAAAAAAAATCAAAGCACAAAAACAAATCTCTGAAATTATTCCAAATGCAGCACCAAGAGTGTCTTGTGGTTTGTGTTTGCAAAATGAAATTTCTTAAAATGCCATTGAAAAAAAAAATACATTGCACTGAACAGATAAAAAATTCCAAGGCTGTATCTCCCTATAGTTTCACTAACATGTTAACCTACTTACAGCAATTAGTGCTTCATTAGTAAGGCTAACTAACTGTTGCTATGCCCTGTAATGATTTGCCAGGTTTTCTATATACAAGTGCATAATCAATGTTTTCCAATTACTGCTATAGTGCAACCACTATTTCAAATAAACTAGATAATAATACAAACCCATTACTGAATCCGAAGTAGCAGAGGCATTTAATTGCAAGGCAGTTCTTTTCAGCTTTTAAAATTTTTCACACTAATGAAGTGTCATACAAAAAAGTTGTATTGATTTTTCCACCGCATGGCTTCAACCACAAATATGTAATTATCCCTTTTATATCTAGCAAGGGGATTAAAATAATCTATAGTATATAGCCTTTACTTATCCCTGATGGGTCTAGTAGTACTTTTACCCTTTTCAAAATATGCAGCTATTTGATGAATGAACTTTCAGTAAAATGTTGCTTTCTCTGCTTCATATCTCTACTTTTTGAAGCAAGCTAGCATGCAAGGATAGGAATTTTAACTCCTCAGTTGTGCCAACAGCAGAAGAGCAGGAATCCCACAAGGTGCTGCTGAAATATGAGCACGGCTTGCAGCAGGAGCAGGGCCATAGGGCCACACTGCCCAACTGGTGACCCTCTCCAAACGGATGCTCTTCATCTATTCAGTTGAGTGAGCAGGGAAGACAGATGTAGCTCATGAAACAACTTTTGGTATTTTAATATTCTTGACAGAGAATAGTAGGTCATACATGCTACTGCCACAATGAATGGAGCTAAATACCCCCAGTTTTACTCAGGACATACAAGGTAATGCCTGAGCCCTGCTGGGGCCAAGGCCCCTGTAAACTGGTCCCCCTCTGTGGGGAGGGCTCAGCCCCAGAGACCTCACCAGGAGCCTCGGGACAGCATTTGGCACTACAAATTTTTTGAGCACTACTTGGATACTGATGTTTAAAATGCTACATGGGGATGAGGATGCCAGGTACAAAATATGTCAAAGAATTTGCTGTTTTACTGGATGGGACTAAGCCACATGATAAAAATTAGGTTGCTTTCATGGATATTACTATTACATGGAAATTTTTGCAAATCACACAGCATTTTGAAACCACATAAAACTGGACAGATGTTTAAAAAACCTTTGCATTATATGTTAAATCTCAGAGAAAATATAAAACTGTAGTACAGCCAGTGAATGACAAATATTTTATAGGGGTATATCCTATCCTAGATCTTTACTTATAGTGAAAGTCCTGAGGACCAAGCACTGAGTATCACCTAAAAAAAGCATAAAACATTTACATATGTGGTTCTAATTAAATGGTATTTAATTAACGATAAATATATTTAATGGGCCACTTAGAAAAAAGTGTTTTAAAACTGGAAAATTTATTTAGATATTAGAGTGTATTATATGTGCAATTATAAAATAGAGTAAAAATAAAATAAGAGCACTTAAAGTTTGAAATATTATGTCGATTCTTTCCAAAATTAATACAAATTATTCCTGACAGTATGTACATGATTTGTAGAAATTCTTCAGTAGGACAAAAAAAACGATTAAGAATTCAGTATTTTAACCGTAACAATAACATATTCAACTGAACACAGAACTGTGTCTTATCCAACTAATCCTGAATAATATTGTTTTACTATTTTTAACACTGCATACCTTTCAAGGCTATGTTTTCGACTTATCCAAATAGGTCTGTTCCATGTTTCTGTTTTTGGTTTGTTTTTTTAATATGTTTCAAAATAGTTCTAAGAATGCTTCTAAAGTCATCACAAGAAGCTTACAATAGGATGATTCAGCACTTTGTCCTTGCTCATTTTTTCATTCTTTAGCACATAATAATGCAGCAGTAAAAATAATTCATATTTTTTCCCCTATTCAAAATTCCTTACGTCACTTGCAAAGCAGAATGACTACAATTGTGAGCATAAGTTAAAAAAAAAAATAGAAAAAAAAATATTTTCTTGGAAGAGTTTGAAAAAAATATATATACGCGTGCCTTGTGGAAATGTTTCTAGGATAATAAAAGGCCATTACCTTGACCGCTGACATGAAGCCATCAGAGTCATATTTATTGATGAAACTTTCAGCTCCCAATCTGCTGCACTGAATGAGCATCATACAGCTGTCAGCAAAGGCAGAGCACAGAAACAGTGATAGCTTGTGACATTTTCCTTTCATAATTTATGAAAACAAAATACCTCAGAGTTTGTAGAACACTAGAATAAAAATTTCAGGATAGTCCCCTTACAGAGAAATAGTCCCTAGGATGCTCATCTGAACAGTACATCTCTATTACCAGAACAATTTGCAGATAAAACAGAGGACATCCATCCAGAATTAACTGACATTCCTTAAGTAAAGCACTCAATGCAAAAAGAAGTGCAGAACATAGCTCTTAGGCTGCTAAGACCTAAATAAGCATGAAGTGGGGAAAACACAAAATGAGCATCTTCAAAGTAATCACACTACAAGGATGTAAGGACTTTCAGCTTCCTTACAGGGGAGCACTCAGAGATCTCTTTAAATTAATATCATTAATAAAATATTATTATACCTAGCATAATTTGGTAGCAATTAAGAGAGACTAATGTGAGAATTTAAGTATTATAACATCTCAAAAGGAATATTTCCCAAAATTTTAAGAAAATAACATACTAGAAACAAGCAAAAAGGTGCTGAAAGCCTCTACGGAGCCCAGCATCCCCTGTGGGATGCTGCCAGCTCCAGGCAGGCTGGGGAACCATATAGAATTCCACCTGCACCTCGATCTGGGACACTCAGTATGTGCCTCCCACCACCTCATCTTCCCAGACAGCACTTAAGCCCAGTACACACAAAGCATGTGTCCTCCCCATGTCTTCCTTCACACGCTTTTTGGCACTAGCTACAAGTAGAGAAGAAGAGATCAAGTACTCCCAGCAATGCAATTTCTCAAGTATACTATAGAGCAATTTCTCAGATTTGCTCACCAGCAGCTGATGTGTTAGCACTACTGCATCCAAGAATGACCCAGCTTGAGACAACGTATGTTTTATCTACTTGTGTGTATTTCTGATTAGCTGAGACTTCCATCCTTATCAGTCCTAAAGGGGGGCTGTGCGCTGTGTAGGAAGGTCTCGGCTGGAGTTTTTTGGGAAATGAGCTGAATACCAAGTTGAACTTGGGTGTTCCTTGCGGTCCCTTTCAGCTCATGATATTCTATGATTTTATGAACGTTACTATCCTGGGTGTACTACTGCAGGTTGCATGCTTGAGCAGGGGCTGCAAGCAGATGAACTCTTGAGGTTTCCTCCCAGGCTCAGCCTTTCCCCCAGCTTGTGGACTTGGCCTCAAGCCTTGAGGCCAGTCATGGATAGCTCAGCACCATGCCATGGCTCAAAGACAAGAGCACCAAAGTCATTAAGAGGATGATTAGTGTTCCAGTGGGCAAAAATAATGAATCAATCCAGATTTGTAACGCGCTATGGCTAGAATGTAGAAAAGATTTCTGAATCAACACACTGTAGACTCCCAAATAAAACCTACTCTCTCTGCTTATAATCTTCTTTGGCTTTGTTCCTTTTCACTTAATAGAGACCCAAAATCTTTTATCATAGTGTTTTGTAATAACCTCTAAAGTGGCTAAATTTTAAGGCCAAACTCTGGAACAGGTGAGCTTCTCAAGTGTAACTGCATAGGATACTGGAGAAATACTGCAAGCTAAATATTTAAAATCTACCTCTGCTTTGAATAAAGGCATTTTTAAGGAAGATTATAATTTTGATAAGGATTTACAAAATTTGCTACCGCAACTGTGAATTGGACACAATTCAACCTAGCAAAGAGTATTTTAGTCAGTTAACTTTATGGAAAAATATTTATCCCAGCTTTAATTTAAAATATCAAAAGCACACTCTCATCATCTAAGCAACTGCCCACATTATAGCTTTAGAGTTTTAGATTGCTTTTTTTGTGTTGTTTGTTTTGGTTTTTTCAAAATAGAATTTAAGCAGGAGTTTTATACAGAAATACATACATTATTTGATAACATATTCTAAGGGTTTACCTCTATGTATGGCAACAAAGAGCAAGCTAGGTGACCAGTCTGGAGCCCAGGGACTGCAGATGTTCCTCACTTCACAGATCGACATCTTCAAGCCCAGAGTAAGAACTTCACCATCTACAAGTCCTGTGTTGGATTAAAAGCAAATTTAAGCCTAATACAATTATATTGTCAACTGCCAAATCTTTCCCTTCCTTTAGCCTCAGTAATGTTGAACCCTGAGAAACAGCAAAACTCTGGTCCTCGCTTTGCCCAGGACATGCTCAGCTCACATAGACCAACCCCTAAAAGTGACAGTGGCACTTCCATCTGTCCCTCTAATCCATACCTGTTGAGTTTGTGGGTATGCACAGTTTGGGTAAATAATTATTTATGCCAGACTTTTTCTTCTTGTGACTTTAGTTTTGATATCACATCATGATTCAAAGCCTGGTGCACCATAAATTTTCTCCAAATGTGTAGTAATTCCTTGGCGCAGCCTAAAGTTATGATTCATTTATACTGGAGTGACAGCATAATACCTAGGTGTCAAAATCCATTAAAACTGTTCAATGTCTTCTGTTTATTTTTAGAACCAATTGAGACTTAACTGATGGTGAAAAATATACAGTCAAGTGTGTTTACTTCACCTTTACAAAGAATCCGTTATAGTCCCAATTAATTTGTTATTCCTGTCACAACAGGTACAGGATACTTCAAAACTGTCATTACCGTTTCTCTTTTTCTTCAGTTTTTTTTGTTGTTTTTTTTTTTTTTTGTGGGTTTTTGTTGTTTTTTTGTTTTTTATATGATGGCTTCTGTTTATTTTTAACCCATTTGGAGATAATAGTTTATTGTATTCTAAAATAAGGAATTTCACAACATTTTCCATTTTAATTAAAATAAATGTGATGAATAAACATATTTCCTAACCAAATGAAATTTACAGTGCTCAGATTTCTCTCTTCCTTTCATAATCAGGTGGTTTAGTGCTGAATTTAATGACCATTCACAGGATGATACATCTTGTGCTTGGGTACGATTGGCCAGATGGAAATTAAAATTATAATACATGAGATGGTTACAAGCACCAAAATTGTTCCCAGTACAAATCTAGAACAGCCTTTTCCATGCTAATTGTTAACAGCATGTTTTTACTTGTTGGAAATTCAGAATGGGGCTTTGTGAAAAACAAAATGGACTCTAAATCTCAGAGCCAAGCAGCAACAAAAAATACTCAGCACAACACGAGTTCTTCCTGAATAGCTGTAAACATAACTCCTAGGAAGAGTTTGCTGTGTTTGCATATGAGAAAGGGCAAAAGAGATACTCCTGTGTGTTTGTAGTCTGTACCCACACTGAAACTAAAGCAAGGATGAACTGTTGATGGGGCAGCAGCACAGAGTTAAGCTGTGAAGTTGAATGAAAACCTATGCATCTAAACATTTTTATTTCTATACATATAAACAGTTGCAAAGAGAGGGAAAAGATGCTTACTGACTCACAACAGCAGGGATTCATTCTGCCATTCCTCACACAGTGGCACTGGGCCAGACAGACAAAGATATAACTACCTGCTTGAGGGGCATGGACCCTTTCTCACCCAGCAGCAAGGTGATCTGTGTGTCCCTCCCAGCTGATAGCATGGTTTCAAGGTTTATTTTACTATTGGGCAAAAAAAAATACAGGAGCATAATTCTGTACAGAACTTAGTATTACTTAAAGGCATAATTGGTGACCCCTCTGCTGCCCTAGCAGCGTGGATTGTCATTCATTTTTGAGGTAGGTTAGCTCATTTGAGCAAAATGGGGCATCACTTTTTTATTTTTATCTGTTATAAAGATTTTATTACAGTTTGGATGAACATACTCTGTAGTCATAACTATGTAAAATTAAGCATAAATAGCTTAACAAACTCATAGGAATTAGAAATGAAGTAGGCTTATTAGAGTAACTCTATCCTTCTATCATTATATTACACTATCTACATTATATTTTCCAGGGTCTTGAATAGTTCTGTTTTAAAAGTCTCAAGAAATGGAGCTTTCACAATTTATTTTCTACAATTGTTCCCTAACCTAATAGACCTTACATTTAGGTACAATTTTGTGATGTTCAGTTTTATTGCAATTGGGTCTCCTTCATTCACTCTAAAGACCATACCAGTATCCCTCTTAATATATGCACCCTTCTGGTTGTCTATGGATTGCAGACACACCCTCTGCCTTCTCCCACGCTGGTTGTGCTTTCACTCTTGTGTGGGAAGCACATCTTTACCTGGACAATGGTGGCACAAAGCTGCTTCTTTATCTCATCCTTTGTATCAATTTGCTGGCAGAAGTCCTACTTCAGGCAGAGCAACACCTCTTCCCTTGGCTAAACTTCAAAACACACAAAAAGCCTGCTTCTGATTGTTGCTTTTTTTGTGATTTGCTTTTCATGTGACCAGGTTTGCTTCTGTCGTTTGGCTGGAAGGACTCAGTACTATGAATACAATTTAGAGGTCCTTAGTAGTAAAATCACATCTAAAATCTGCAGCCACTGGTGCTGGATGCAGCTGTCACAGTGCAGGAGGGAGGAACTTGTCTAGCAATGTGCCTGCTGTTTATTAAAAACAGGCACCAGGTATCACCCAATCATTTCTTAGTTAAAATATCCTGAGAGAAAAGCTGCCTGAGCTCCTACCTATCTCTTGGAGTACCTACAGATACAGGCAGAATAGCCTTGAGCTCTTGCTTAAGAAAAATGTACTTCAGTAAGAAATGAAGTGAGATCTCCTTTGCAAGATCATTCATATTTAAGCTTATCTCTCACAATCTGCACTGCCTTCATACACAAAAATGGAACCAGTTTCAAAACTCAAAGCCACACATCTCTTTATTAAGATAAAGCATCAGTAATTCAAAATAATTTTTATTAAAAATATCCTGCTGTTTTGCCTTCTTTTTGCAAAACCTGCACATAACTGTCACGTGCCACATGAGAAAACCAAACCACCAGAGGCACACCAGTGCAAACACTGACAGTGAGCCACACTCCAGAGACACATGCCGCAAAAGTCACAGACATACATCCAGTCATGACCAGGAACAATGTAGCCCCACATTCAGCTAAAGACAACTGGGGGGTTTATTTTGGCTTCTTTCACTTCTTATAAGTCAAGTCTGCCTTCCAACCCTTACCTTTTCAGAAATCTACATTTATTGAATATATCTACAAAGTATTAAATGTTACAAAACTGTCAATGTAGTGCTGTCACAGGACTAGGAACATCATGCAAATAGTATTTTAATAATCAGAACATTTAATCTATTTTTCCAAAGAGTGTTTTGAGCTTGTTTTGGATATCAAACTATTGGACTGAAATAGGAAGCATGCAGATGTCTGGATCAAAACTCTTGGCTCCTACACAACAGTTATCAAGCACATGAAATACTAGAATCAATGAAGCATCAGGATTTGATATGGACACTTCACTGTATGGTTGAATTTTCATCTGTGAAACATCAGCTGGAAAGACTGAGATTTCTAAGCTAGATCATGTACTTTTCTCCACAGTAAAGCATGCTGAGGGGAGGATTAAAAACTAAGGGTGTTGGATGTACTTCACCAGCTTTCACATCTTCCCTTTTGCAGACAGCAACTTACTCAGAGCTATTTAATGTATCTTAAAATACCAGTAAATATAGGAGTGCTCACCAACAGATCTCTGGTGGTTTTCTACTTCTGTAAGGAGTGCTTCCATGGCTGTAAATATCCTGGTCTGCAAGCCCTTTTGCCTCCTTTCTTTGAACCTGCTGCAGAAGAGAGGAATAGAGAGGTTACTGAGGTCTCATAGGCCTGTCATTTTAGCATGGTGACCTTTCATTTTTATGTTTGTTTTGGATTTTGGGGATGTCTTTTTGGGACAAGGCACACTGATACTGCAATCTGTATCCGTAAGAGTGAGAGGAGATAAAGTATGAAAAATCTGTAAAGTAAAAGCATTGGATAACACTTTGAGGGGGAAAAAAAATAATATATGTGCCCCAGAAGTGACTAGTTATGCTTACCTTTTATTTTCAAGATACTGATCTTGTAAAGCTGTAGGAGATGAGATTTTCTGCAATTCATTTTCATTCACTAACATTTCTTGTCTTTCTAGAGGAGAAAAACATAAATTTTGCAGGACCGAAGTACCACCTATCAATCTTTGGGTCATCACTTTTGAGCAAAACATGGTATTTGGCTGTAGAGCATACAGTTTGAATAAATTCATGGAGAGATAATGTGTTAATTTTAATTCACAGAATCACAGAATTGTAAGGGTAGGAAGAGAATTCTGGAGGTCATGGAGTCCAACACCTCTGCTAAATCAGGCCTCCTACAATGGATGTCCAGATGGATTTTAGATACCTCCATCGAAGGAAACTCTACAACTTCTATGGGCAACATGTTCTGGTTCTCTGTCACTCTGACAGTGAAGAATTTCTTCTATTAAAATTTTTTGCAAGACTTTCTGATGATGACAGGCCACCAGAAGAGGGCTCAAAGCTTGTGTGAGAAGAAGGGCAGGCAACACTTAGCCAAGAACCATTTTCACGCAACAGGAACAATATGACAAGGAGGATTGATGCTATTGAATATGTGCTCTGCATAATAAAAAATAGTTTTTAAGATGTCCACACTTACCTTCTGAAGAAGGAGATGTGCCTGGAGAATGGAATCTGTACTCAGACAAAATACAACTGTAATGACTAATTTGCATTTTGAAGAGGAGCTAATTAACATTATGTTCCTATTCATGGTAAGGAGAAACAAATAGTTGCAGCCACCACAAGAAGGTGCTTGTGAAATACTGTTTTCCTGGAGAAGTGATTTTGGTAAAATATATCACATACAAAACAAAAAACTGTTTAAGTTAAATGTCCACAGGAACAACATCAATGCATACGATGACTAGTGGTGCTGGGAACAACCACGCAGAGGACAGTTCCCATATTATGTAACAAGATAAAGAACAGAAAGTATTAATTTCCACTGGTAGTTTAGATCCAATTGTGAGAAGCTCAGGCACAGTAACAGGATTTTAGGAAAAAAAATAAATAAAAAAAAAAAAATATATATATATATATAATTTTCAGATAATTCTTACAAACTCCCTTAAGTCTTCTCTTTCTAGCTATTCCTGATATTATAATATATACACATGTAATGGATAATTACTTCATTTCACTCTTCAGAATACTAACAATTTCCCCTGCAAAGCAATGTGAAATAATCAGAAGCCTTTTAGGAGGTTATGATTCCCAGATTGGTACAAACCTTACCAATACATGATGAGGAGCACTCAGCAAGGACATGTCTGGATTAGTTGGATTGCTTTCTTTCTTACACTTTTAGTTGTCTTGAGAACTAAGAAATGGAATACTTTATAAATAACGCTTCTTTTAGTTGGACTTTCTCAGTCAGTGCTGTTTCTGCATATTAGCATAGATTCAAAGTGCCATTTCCATCAGTTTACTGCGTAGTGAATTAAGTGTCAAACAGATCCCTGATACAAAAGGAGGACACTTTTGTTTTCTGCCTTAACTTCAAGAAATGTTGTTATTCTTTGGCTTTTGAGATAATTTCCAGTTTTTGTCCCTTTGCAAAATGGTTGTTACTATGGAAATGCAAGGGAAACACCTAGTGCAAGTAGAATGGCTGAAAAATACATGGACAGTTGTTGCAAACACCTTGCTATACCTTTTGTAATTTTGTAATGAACTAGAAGGTTTAGCTAGCTTTTAATGAGTTCTCACACTCTTCTTTACGTTTTTTTTCCCCAACGTCTTGCTCCAAAGTACTGTACCCTCCAGCTCTCACTGCATTTTGGTGTGCACAGTTGTGGTCTGTCGGTATAACCACCTCCAGCTCAATGGAGAAGTGCTACACCAGGAGCAGCCATCCATCACACGCTCCTGACCCTTCAGCAATCACGCTGCATCTCAGAGGCCAAGTGCCCCGTTAGCAGCAAAGCAGGGAGTAGCAGCCGGCCTCAAGATTAAATGTACTGCTTCAGGTTTCCATTCCCAGGAGCTATACGGGCTGATGTTGTATTGATTGCAAAAGTTTACCAGTAAGTATCACAAACAACAATAGCCAGGTCAATGATTGGTGAGGCCTGGAGACTAAATGGATCCCTGTGGACCTGGCTCAGAACCACACTTGTTCTGCCTGAGCATGGCTCGCAAGAAGCCCATGGCCAAGGGGAGAGTGGGAGCCTGCATCCTGAAGTGACATTTAGCCAACTTACATGTGGGAACAGAACGAGAGCCAACGATGCAATTATATATCCCCTGGCCTCCCACTGCAGCAAAACCCTGTCATCTCTCAGTGTTTGTGTTCAGCTGGCCACATGCTCGCTGCACTAAGTAGCTGCAGGTACTAAGGGATGGAAGAATACACAAACATAAGTGCTGGTTAGCATAAATTACAGGGTCAGAGAGCAGAGCAAAAAAGGTTCTAAGCATCTCTTTTCCTACCAACTGTATGGGTTTGGCACCAGGACCTGAAGTAAAACCTATTAATAAACCTGTGGGGTTGTTCTAAAGAAATAAAAACACATGGACTTTCCGAAAAGTTTGTAATATAAAACATTTCTTCTGATGCTGGGAAATTCAGTAGCTGCAGCTAAAGGAAAAACTGCATTTAAACCATAACATGGTTTATTTTATCAAAATTAAAAGCCAGATTCATTGGCCATCCTCAGGTGTGAGATCATACAGCCATAGTGAAAAATCTGTCTTTAAAGTTTTAATGTGTAATACTTCTAATTCCAACTCAATAACTCATATTTTAAAGCTAGATTTATACTGACAATATTTGATATGAAAATGACTGTATTAATGAGACATTTTGGAATGGTTTTTAGTTATAATAATTAAGTTCTCAGAAACTTACAACAAGTTTATATTTTCCAGGCTCTCTAATTTAACAAGAAATATCCTCTATAAAATATGAAATGTGGAAATTAACAATCCATTCAGAGCCTAGCGCTTTACATCTTCAAGCTGTCAGAACCATTCCTTACAATACCTTCTCTAAAAGTTTATTATCTAAATAGTAACAAAACACAGCAACCTTCACTAATTATGAAAATCCAGAAGTCATAAAAATCAGGTAAAAACACTCCTAATCACAATTCATTTATTTTGTCTAAACATTCTCATTTGTAGACATCTCCCTCCCCATTTCAGGTTGGATATTAGGACATGTTTCTTCTCAGAAAGAGTGGTGAGGTATCAGAACAGGTTGCCCAGGGGAATGGAGGAGTCACTGTCCCTGAAGGTGTACAAGAACCTTGCAGATGTGGCACTTGGGAAGATGGGTTATTGGGCATGGTGGCAAGGGTTTGACAGTTGGACTAGATATCTTTCAGTGGTGTTTTCCAACCTTCATGATTCTGTAATTAGTACTATTCTCAGAAACCTTCTTGCTGTATAGAACAATTAAAAATGCCTCCTACAAAAATAAAAACTATTGCAATGCTTACATTTTGAGGATAGAAAACCCGTGCAGTGTTTTTACATCTGCTCAAATTTTATTATGCTCACAAATTTCTGAGAAGCAAATAAATTGATCTAATGTGGGTTGTAAAGGATTAGCAATTAGTACTACATAGATCTTGCCTACTGACCTTGTGGGCGCACACTTATTCATCTGAAGGCTGTTATGAACATGTTCTAATCTCTTCACATAGCAGGGTCCAAGATGAGTCCAAATGGAGAGTCAAAATGCATTTCCCCATGTCTTCTGTGAAAATACATATTCAATACTGAAATGCAGGTAATTACATTGGCATCTGTTTCAACACTGCAGTGACATCAGAGAAACCTACAGAAATCCCCAAATTTATCTATAACTTTAATAGTTCTAACCCTGGGTCTTCACTATCCTGCTTAGAATTTAATTTGCCCTTAAAGTGTTTGCCTGGTGCTTTTAGCATTAAAAGTAAATGGCAATAGTGCCTAATTGTGGCATTTAGTATATTTTAACCACAATTTCCAATTCACCATTTAATTAATGGAAATTCTAAGACTGTGCCACAGTGATTGAACTATGGAGTATTTTTCCCTTTTCATGAAAATGAAGACAAAATAATTGTTCTCTGTGTAACTACAGAAATAAATAAACAAAGCCTGAGCAATCTGACAAGCTTGTTACACAAACAGAAGAAGGGAAAGTGTTCAAAAAGATTTTAATACCATGGAAACAATTGTCACTTGCTAGATCACAGCTCGTATTACTGCATGTTACCCTTGATGATTCTTTCATTGTTCATCGGAGAAACAGTGCCATTGCAAATCTGATTACTGAAAGGGTCAGTGTACTTAATGCTTTATTTTTTAATTATCTGCTGCAACTGTAGGCCTCAGACGTCACTTTCAAGTTGTATGTCTGAGAGCAGATATTTTCACTATTACAGTTCAATACTGAATAAAAATAATTGAATGAGAGAAAGAATGGTATGTATGGTAATTTGTTTTCTTCTATGAGTAATGTGGGAATTGCTTTAAAAGGTAAGATGTGAGCAAAATACAGGAAAAAAAATGCATAAGGTCTCACTGAAATATTTTTTGAAAGCTGGCTTTAAAAGATAAAGGCATGTATTGGAAGATAAGAGGTGCAAAAACATCCACAATAGTCCAATATATTCTGAGATAACGTAAGGATTTGGTTAGGAGCATGCCAGCTAATTATATTACTTGACATTTCAGACTAGTCACAGTCTTACTGATCTGATTAAATACTATTTTTACCTACCCCATAGAAGTATTTGTACTAAGGTAGTGACAATGCTTTCAGAAGAAAAGTGATCATTACCTAAATATGAAAAGAGAGGAAACAAAGCAAAAACATGAAAAAGACTGTTAGGCTTTAGACAACAAAAACGTAAATGCCAAAATACGCAGTCCATCTCATCTATATCCTCATAATTAACAGGAAGAAGTTATGAAGAATCACTCCATAATTAGCAGAACACTTTCTGAGATTTGTTGGTAACAGCACTTAGTAAGCATTTTGTCACCCACACATTTCTTTTAAGACATCACCTGTAGTTATTTATAACAGAAATCCAGCAGCTATGGGGAATAACAGCCTGGGAGAATCTCACAAACGTTTTTTAATGTTCCACTGTGGATTTTGGTTCCACACAACCCAGTCAGACCTGTGCTGCTGTGGCAGTGAGGTAGGACAGTCATTATACAACTTCATTCTTAGGTGGCCTTGCCCCACACCTGGCATAGTCAAGCTGTTCAGAAGCACTTGGCTTTTGCGTGCCAGTGCCATGCAGTCCCATCTCTGCTGCTGACTGAGGAGGATGATGAGTGCCAAAGTGTTATTTTCTCACCATTCTTTCTATTCATCAGTAACACCTGCCAGACTTCTTCCTCTAAGCTCAGTGCTATCTGACAACAGTAATTAGAACAAACAAAAGGGAGGAAAGGAACTGTGTTCCACTGCAACAGCTAACCAGCGTAGACGTGGTTCACCGGCACCATGCAATGCACCACTCTACAGGCAACGTGTGAGAAAACACCAAAGGATGCCTGCATTTTAACCTCTCAAAATAACACTAGGTTTCTTTGTTATAGTTTATCACATGAAGCTTGCATTAACACTTTCTACTCACAGTGACCTCACCTTGCCAGAGCACACCAGACCCTCACTGTAATGCTTTCTCATTAGCTGCTTTGCTATGCTATGGCCACACTGATTGCACTGCCTCGGGCACCACTGGAATTAATTACTGGGATAAATACCATTATTTCAGATTGTCATCTTGAATTTATCACTTGCCACTTAGCATAACTCATCTGACCTAATGCCTCCTTCGCATCACTAGGGCTTTGACACCAGCTCTGGCATGAATGGAAGGCACTGAATGTTCCTCCTGGCCCTCAGCTTCTCCAGTCCGATCTTAAATCCTACCCGGAGGCACAGCCAGCTAACGATGTCCCCAGTAAATTGCAGACTGTCCACGTGGCATCTGCATCTGAACCCAAGGAGGATTCGGAGCTGGGCCCAACCCACTCAGCTATCATGGCTTAAGATGATAATCTCTCATTGCACTGGACAGAACTATACTAATCATTTGCTTTGCTCATGTTCCATTTTTTTTTTAAATAATGTCACTGGCTGTTCATGTGTGGATTTATTACCAGCTCCAGGGGACCTACCAAAGTTAGGCCTGTGACATCTTCTTATAAATCGTGTAGAAATTCACATTAAATTCTTCTCAAAACAGAATACACATCAGTGAGATACCACACACATGAACTACCTCTGCATTCCCCTCCTCCCTCCTCCTCAATGCATTTTCCATTTATTTCAGGACAAAGGATCTTTCCAGAATTACTTTCTTAAAATTCTATAAAGAGTGCATTCTTTTGCTTAAGGAAAAAAAAAAAAAAAAAAAAAAAAAAAAAAGTTTGTACAGTGTAAAATACAAATTTTACACTAATGCTCAAGTCTAAGTTTTACCTGTGAAGAGCTCATAATTGCAATTGACTCGTTTGACATTTTTCTGACACAACGGAATAGCCAGGATGTCCACACTTCTGCTAGGAAGTTAACATTTGCAATTTCTATTGAAACGCTTAACTCCTTAAAAAATGCAGTTTTACTGTTGTTGAAAACAGGAATGACACTGTGTAATAAGCCAAAAATACCACACGGGTAAAAAGATAAATATAACAAGCCTGCCTTTTAGTAGCAAACCTACCTTTTAGTAGCATTTTAACAATGACAATTCTGAACACGTTTCTTACACAAAAAGATTTCCTCTTGCAACCATACTGTATACTCAGGACAGTAAACTTAGAGAGATGTATAATGCGATATAAACATTAATAGTTTCAAAATTGTGTTTTAGAAAGACTATTTATAGAGAAAATACAAAATGCCTCCCAAAAGTACACTTAGACGTAAGCCACCATAATCTTCTTGCTCATGCAGCAGGAAATCTAATACACCAGCTCAATAAACCTGTAGGAAACAAAGGTTTTATGTAGCATTAAGAGTCACAATATTAAAATACCACATATTACATTCAACTACTCTTGCAACACTCATTTTAAGAGCCAAGAAAATTAAGTGCCAGATTGAGAGTAATAATATCATAACATACAGAAGGAGACCGGAGAAGTACAAAAATATGTGGAGCCTTCATGGTATCTTTGTTGCTTGGGTCAGCTCCAGACACTGGATGGTATTGATGTTTTGGGTCATCAACAGAAAATACTGCCCCAACAGAGCAGTTTTCTCCAAAATATACTGTAAAATGCAAATTCACATCAGCTGGCTCAATGAGATTATTGCAAAATGTATACTTCACCTTTTTACTATTAAGAACTATAAAGTAATCATTATCATTGATACACCAGTCAAAATCCAAGTCTGAGTATAAATGAGCAAGTGAGAAAATACAGACGTATGCTTGTGAGAAAACGTTAAAATGAAATACGTAACTGACTTTGGGATAGAATAACCTAGGCAACTGCTAAAAAATATTTGTAGTCTATTCACTGCATCTTAAAAATATATTTTATGAAGATTACTAAAAAAAAAAGAAACGTTTATTGTCTGTACTATTTATGTTACCTTACCTGGTAACTACTCCCCAAATCATCACCAGAGATCCAGCTTTATACATTTCAGCTCCTGGAGTACGCACTCTGGGACTAAAGATAAGAATAAAATCTAGAAATCCCAAAGCATCCCATTCTCAAAACACAGAACCTTAACTCCACTTCTAGACAGCAGTGAAGGTTAGAATTTTTCTTTAATATATATATCATTCAAAAAAAATGACACGGATTTTGCATTTGTTTTCAAGTTCATAACTGGAATGTTGGTCAGGGCAAGACTCCGAAAAGTTGGGCAAAGAAAGGAGCAGGGAGTATTTTCCAGCCAGTCACATTTTCCTGATGTTTCTTGTATGAACAAAGCTTTAGATGTAAAGTACAGATGAAGTACTAGTTCAGTGATCAAGATGCATAATAAATACATTTTTAATCACATAATTCACACTTGTGTGTACTGCCTGTATAGTTTTCTAACCATAACTTCCACCCATGAAACCGGGTGAAAAATATTGTTTTTAACTGCTCCTAGGAAGACTACAAATCCCTTTAAAGTATGAAATAAGCACTACTTTCTTTTTAAATACAGCATATCCGTTTATATCACAATTTAAATCATCATGTCAACAGAATTTTTTGAGATGGCCTTTAATGTTGAATACAGACTGCAAAAACATGCAGGTGAAAGTAGTTTGTTTTTGTTTTTTTTTTTTTAATTCTTATACTTGAAAGAAAAAAAGATCTTAATCATGAATTTTTGGGACCCAAGTGTTTATTTTGTTTTCAAAAATACATACCTTAAACTGGAGAAAATACTAGCTGCATGTAAAAAAATCCTTCCAAAAGGAAAATGTATCTAAAAGCAAGTTGTGTGTATTTGTTATTGGGAGACTGAGTTTATGTAGGCAATTGTCATGCAAGTAGAGTTGTAAGTAATAATGTGGCCTTTAATGACGGAATGATGGACCTGCCAAACACTAGCTCCTGCCATACACCGCTTGTATTTCCCTGAGCAAAGATGCCCATCTGGGAGTTATTAACATATCCTCGTCAATTCAGATCCTACTTTAACATAATCCATATTTGTTGGAGAAAGTCCAACATCAGCTAGAGAACAGTGCTCACGTGATCCAATGACACATTTCAAGCAGCACACATAAAGCATGCTTGGGCAGCTAAGCAATTCAGAAATGCAAATAAAAAAAGTGTTTCTCTTACTAGATAAAAAGGACAAATCCCTTTTGGCATAACGTCTTATATACTTTTAATACTGAATGAAAACAACAGAGAGGAAAAGGACAGCTATTTTTTTGAAGGTGCTTTTTGATTTATTCCAAATGTATTACACACCCAGTCTTGTACTGAAGCTGCTGTGTTTCTGAGACCAAGGGAAGCCTCCATTGCATGGATGCCATAGGGAGAGAATACTAATTTTCTTAAGTCAGCAGCATTGTACTGCCTTGTACAATATGTAGAGGATCAGATACTACTTTCTCAAAGGGCTCTAAACTTAACATCAAGGGACATTGTCATTAGAAAGTTGCTTAGCCTCATACCTGCTCATAGAAGATCAAGTTTCCCCAGAATTTCCTTTTTTATTTCTCACTGTAATTTTGAGTAAACCACTATATATTGCCTACCACATTTTTTAAGTGGAGGCTTCATCAAGAGTCACATCCAGCTTTTATACTTTCTTAGCTTCGCTTCTAACAAGAGCTGGTTGAAATTAAATTTGTGTTCACGTAGTACTAACATTATTGCTTCAAGAGCCATCAATCACAGAATCGTGGAATATCCTGAGTTGGTAGGGACCCATAAGGATCAAGTCCAACTCCTGGCTCCACATAGTACTGCCCAAAAATCAAACCATGTGACTGAATACAACACAGAACAAAATTTGTTAAACCTATCAAATGCAAATGAATGTGATCAGTAAACAGGCTACTCTTACACAACCTTCAGAAATCTCATGTGAATGAGTCATGGATTAATTCTGCTTGGAAGTTAGCATAAGTTTATAATACATTTGTGAAGACAAAACTTGTCTCTCAAGTGAAGCATTGATTATGAATCTTAGTACTTTTATTTTCTTCAACAGTTATAGCAGTCAAGTACCATGGAAAGACTTATGCTTGAGGAGAAGAAAAACTTGTGATGGTGTTGTTTGTTGTTGTTTTCTTTGTCTGGGAAAACTATATTATGTAGGAGATACATGAAAAATAAAGCTAGGTACTTTTGCATAATGAGAAAGAGTAGTTAAGAGTTCTCTTGATCTATATTACAAACTTGCACATACATTCCTCTGATACAATTATTACTTTAAAAAGCATCCTCCTACTAAATGAACCATGTGGCTCATCAGTTCTTACACTCCAGAAGGGAAGAGGAAAAAAAAAAAAAAAAAAAAATTATCAAGACTCTACCAAACTCTCCTGGTTTTCAGGTAGCATCTGTCTAGGTATGGAAGGAATGCTGTCTGCATTCTCCAATGCCTGGAGAACAACCTACAAACCACCTGCAAATTCATAAATGAAGGAAAAACTGCCTCACATCCTCCAATTCCATCATGTAAATGGATAAATATTTCTCCAAGTAGTTGGACATACCGTTGTACCCTAATTTCTTTGATAACTTTGCCTGTAGACATTGCTTGAAAATCAAGATAATCATCTAATCAAATTAACCAAGAGTGATCATAAAGTTCTCATGGACTTCATCGCTGGAGGAAAAGCCCCAGTTTTCTCCATGCGGCAATGAAACACAATCAACTTTTCAAGCAGCTGAAGTGCCACTCTGGGCTGCGTATGTAAAAACACCTGCTTGTTCCGATTTAGAAATTAAACTTCTGTAGATAACAAAAGGGAAAATGATACAAACATATCAAACAAATAAAACATGAAGGCAAGTTCTACTGTCATGTTTTATTGTATTAATCTCAACACAAGCATCAACCTCAGACTCCCAATGCATTCAGCCAAGTGCAATGAAACAGACCACGAGAATCCTATACTATTTTTAAATAGAAAATCATGAGAAAATACAATTTTTTATGTGTTTCTATTTATTCATCTATTTTATTTTTAACTTGGAAACAGAACAGGAAACAGGCTACTCTATCCTGTGAATAAGGACATGTGACCATTAATTAAAGTATTAATGGAAATAAATATGCAAAGAATTATTCATTTGTGCTGATTAGTCATGACAGAAAAATGAAGGTCTATGGTAGAACAGGACTGAAGATCTGAATCAATACAGAATACATTTTCTTGAACATTTACTACCAAGCACAATATAAATTCAAATGAGTTAATAGCTGCTACTGAATCCTGGGTCAGAAATGTGAACTTGCCTAATACAGATAAAACCAGTAGTTGTGGAATCTCAAACTTTAAGCATGTGCTGAATCTTCATTGCAAGGGGGAAAAAAAGGCAGTAAACATGACATACATAAAAACTATTTTGAACGTGTTATGAAAACGTTCTGAACTACTTTGAACATGTTCTGAAATGAGCATTTTCTGAAATTTGGAGTTTAATTTCCAAGGCTTCTATTCTGGTGCTTCAGGAGCATCACCAACTACATTTTCCAGCAAAAATCCCTGAAACTTCAAAGCAGATAAAGTACTGAGCAAGCGCCAGCACTCACGGAGGGCTTGGCGCAGCACTTTGATGTACAGGATTCCAGGATGTTGACAGCTGAAGACTAAGCCCCTTTTTAACCTTCAGCTCGATAGAACATGATATTTACTGACTTCAGTTTCTGACTGGATGAAAACGCAGAAACCTCTTTTCCTCCCTTTTCATCCAGGCTTACTTGATTTTGTGATTTCTGATGTTCAAACTAATATTGTTTATGACCTCTAAAGACCTTCAGGGAGATGCTGTTTTTCCATCACCCAGCCACCATGGATGGATTCCAACATGTGTCTGTGAGCTACAGAGGGTAGTGTAAACAACAGCTCCCCATTAAACTTTGGTTTAACATTAGGACCGCTGTCCAAAGATCATACTTGAAGATAGCTGAAGTGTTACTATATTCCTTTGCATAGCTCAGTCATGACCCTAATTAATGTGTCTAGGTTAGACATGCAGTTCTTTAAGTAATGGGTGGTTTTGTTTGGACAATTAGGCAGAGTTGACAAGGAAATTTTCCATCAAACTGGGCCATAAAAAGTACATTATTCAGCATTATTATGAGTAAAACACTATTTATTACCTGAACTTTACAATACACTTTATCAATCATTATCTGTCATTAAGGTATGTTAACGTAAGTTCAAAGAGACAAAGCCTCTGTTAAACAAACAGAGGTGGCTTTTAGGCTTGCTTATTTAAATCAAAACAAGCATAGTCCATTAATTAGCTAGAATTTCCTTTCAAGTAAATATGCAAATCAACAGATCACTGCAATTTCATAGCATTTCTTATTCATTTACACAGGTCACAGCCCTGCATTTCCTGAGAAAAAAAAAGTAGCTAAATTCATCCAGAGAAATAGAAAAAAATGCCATAAGGCTGTTTGGATGCAAGCTCAGATTCACTCATGGTAGCTTTCACCTAAAATATTATCTATTCATCTAATAAAAAATAATCCACAGAAAGGATGTGAAAAGACAGGGATTTCAGAGGTCCTGCGCTAAAGGCTCAATTCCTTTAAATATATTAAACAAAACTAATGCAGCAGTATAGCTCAAAATCCAAGTTTCTTAGTAAACTACTGACATCACAGTAGTGCCCAGCTGCTGGCATCATGGAACAGGATGCCTTTATCCTAAGCACCATGAGCACTTTCTCACATACACATCAGTCTCTGACTCCACTGAGGAACCATCCTGCAAATCAGATAACAGCCCCTAGAAGTATAATTCTGTGGCAGCACTGAACAATACCCTGTTTTGAGCAATGCTACAATCAAATAGTTACAATACTTTTTTAAGACGTGCAGAAGATGTAGTCTGTGGGAGAAGTTTTCAAACCCAAATAAAATATTTCATTTGTGTGGGTATATTTTGTTTTTCTCATCTATGCCATACATTGAACAGAACATCTGGCTTTCCTGGATTGCAGGGATTAAAGAGAAATTATCTTGGCAAAGCATGTAATGAAAAGCTTCTCTTAACATCTTTTATTAAAAACAAATAGAAGAGAGAAAAGAAACATAAAACTAGCAGTTTGGACAAGTATGATCTGTGCTACTTAATGGTCTTGCTGCAGATTGAGACTTCACTCTGGGGAAGAAAAAAAAACAAACTCAAAAACAGAAATCAAGGCAATGAAGCAATCCAAATGAGCATCCACACAACACTTAGCTTGGGGCAAAGTGGCAAATATTTTGAGCATTTGTCCTGTAAATGCATACCCAAGAAGGATTAGTTTAGAATCTCCAAAGAGATTTCATTCTAATCCTACTTTACATCTGAGATATAAAAACCAAATATAACTTCTTCTGGAGTGGATATAACTTCTTTCTCCTAGATGAATGTTTCAAATGCTGATAGCTACACATCACCATCTAGAAATAAAATGCTTCCTTTGCACCTGAATGGTGCCATTCCTGTGAGGTACATCCTTACACTGATGACACTAAGAAAACAGGCTATACAAACAGTCCTTAGAAAGGGAAAGTAACTCTTTGGTACCTTTACTCTACGGCTTTCCTTAAGAAAAGGTATCGTTTTAGCAATAGTTCACTATTCAGAATATTAAAAAAAAAAAAAAAAAAAAAAAAAAAGTTGCATGACTGTATTCAACTAATTGGTGCTTAAAGTGACATGAAATTGACAAAAATAGGATGAACATTGCATACTACCAGAGATTTATATATAAAAATGTTTCAGAAAACCTACACAGGAGCCTTCATATACTGAAAAGACAAGAACTAGACTTTATCCTCCAATAATTATCTGCTGTATTTTGAAATACAAAATGCGCATATCCACCGGCTACTAAATTAAAGATACTTGGTAAAGTGCTATGCAATATCTATATGACACCATATGCTCAGCAGCGCACAACTACGGACAGAAATGAGATAAAGCACTATGCAAAGCCAAACCCGTAGAAAGAACTTACTTCAGCAGAATACAACTATACCAGAAATATCTAAAACCTACTTATCCAGAAGAATGAGGTTAAACATTCTTTTGTGAGGCATGTTTGGGGCTCTTTAGTAACCTCAGCAGTCAGGACCTCTGTATTATATCATCTGATAGACAGATTAGACAGTGACAGCATGTATTGCAGCCTACCTCATTCCAAAGATTTAGAGGTGTATAATAAATATGCAGTACACAAAATACGGTGAAGTCATTCTGATTTATTAGAAATACATGATAACTATCTTCATGTTTTCTCTAACACAATGTAAGTGACAGCTTCTCTGTCGTGTTTTTCTATGCTGAGCAAGGTAATTTCTTCTTCCAAGGTCACCAAGGCTGCCATAGGTATTTTTTCCTAACTAAAATGTTAACTTTTTAACACTTGAGTTTGCTATTTTGCCACCACTCTCAAAGTGTTTACACTGCACAATCAAGACCTACCTATTTCCTCCAAGTATGTTCATTGAACAAAAAAAGTTGAAGATCTGTATGGTCAGCCAAAGTGAAACTATAACAGTTGTCAAAAAGCTTTCAGTTCCAAAAATGAGTATTCACTGAAGTGTAGTAGATCTTTTAATAACTAGTTGTTCGGTTTAAATAAGTAGTGCTCTAATTATGATTTTCAGAGGCAGTAGATACATAAATAATTGCTGTTTCTTTGTCTTCCCATAAGGTGATACTCTTCTTTCTCTATTCTAGACTAAGAAATCTACACTCTGATGGGAATTCTGTTCTAGTTTCTTGGACATAAATCCAAGATAAAACCTGTTGAGTGGTGTTCCTCTGTAGCTGAGAGAACAGATTTACTTCCAGGACAGCATAGCTGAATAACCAATATTTACAGACTATTAGAATGGAGGTACTTGTTCAGCTGGAATGACAGTCTTAATGAACAGTTCTTGTTCTTCTCAATAACTTCCTTGGTAGCCAATTGCTACACATCCCACTGCAGATTTCATCATTCTCATGGGACAACAGTTTCAGAGTAACACTCACAGACAAAAAGCATGCATATATAACAGTGTGCACAAAGGATGAACAAGTTCATCACTAAGTATATTTTCTTCCATGCTCTCCCTTTTGTTGTTGTTTTACAATCATATACAGACCACAAGAACCCAAATGCACTGTGCTTCAAGCACCTGGACAATACTAAGGCACTCTAAGAAAGAGAAGTCATTGCTCTGTAGTGCCCTCCTGCCATGCCAAGGTAAAGCCATGCGCTGGATTTGGTTGGGATAGTCAGTGCTTTTCTGAGCCTACCACTAAGGATTACATCCTTGGACGCTTCAAAGCATTTAATTCCAAGCTTTGCTTCCACAAATCCTGGCATTCCTTCCTTGTACTCAGTAACCCAGCACAACCACAATATCATTGTGCACTAGTCATGAGCAGAGTTAGTTGCGTCACTCAGCCCTGGTAGGTGACTGTCTGGAGTCTTTCAGAAAAGAGCTCAACAGAAACTCCATTCCATGTGAAAGTCTCCTCAGGACATTGCTGTGGTTTCTAAGTTATTTTGACAAATGCTTCTCACTACGTGCATAGCCTGTATGCTGTTAGTTTCAACTTTTGCTATTTGTCTTCCTCTTCTGTGTGTTCAATCACATTATTTTGTGTGTGCCCATAGCAAATTCAAGTTTAGAACCAGAAGCACAAGAAAAGAGAAGGTAAATGATGATTTTTTCTCTTTTTTGAATACACTTGGAAGAAAAAAAAAAAAAACAAAAAAAACTGTGAATAGCAATGGAGTCTAAAAATAACTGCAACCAAGAGATCTAGATTTTTCTCATGCTTTTATATGAGAAAGCACATTAAAAATATATATAAATATAAATATATATATTCGTATATATGTGTGTGTGTGTATATATATATATATATATATGAATTCAATGAATTCAAATGTTCTTCAACAACTGAATAAGTAGGCATGTAGATTGTGTGTCCCAGTAACAAGAATTCTGGACTACTGCCTATACAAAGGAACCTGGTCAGAAATGTCATTTCACAAGACAAATGAGGAAGAGTAGTTAAACAGAAAATAGAACATAGGCCATTTTTTTTTTTTTTAACATAAATAATTCTGCAGCCAAACTGAAGCCTCTACAATATAAAGAGCACTGGTGACAAGGCCAAACACTTTAGAAGTCAGTAAGAAACAAGAGTAGAAAAAAAACCTCACAAGATAATATATTCATGCACTTCATTCTTCTCTGGTTAATTCTAATTTTACTTTTTGTCAGTGTATGCCATTCACACACCTCTAACACCTTATAAATACGCTAGGAATGTAGAGCCTACAAGCATCAGGACACCCATTCTGTAATAGGAGTTTGCAGAGAAGCCACCAAAAAACTTTTCTCATTTCATCCTTAAAAATGCAAAATTAGGACACTTAAGCTTTTTTTTTGTAGTAGTAGTAGTGGTAGTTTTGTCTCTGCTCAAGCTGGTCTACTGTGTTGCATACATGTGCACAATTTTACCTTTTACAGTTCATTTTTAATTGCTTATCATTGCCAACTTTCTTGCAAAGAGACAGTGCTCTGCCTTTCCTACTAATTATCCAAATCTCCAGTCCCCTTTTGCACATGTGTGGCCTTGCCTAAAGCTTTTAACCACAGGTTACGTCTCTAAATCAAAGAGGGCTGAGGGAGTCTGCTGTAGTCTCAACCCAATAAAGATTGCATGACATTACTTATATGCCATTTAAAAGCATTATTTTGAGGACTGCAATACTCAAATACAAAAAATAATGATTTGGTAGAGGGGTGAGAGACAAGGATTCTGGTAGGTTGTCCCATGCTGTGAGTTAATGCACTGCTGTCCCACTGAGCTTCAACCACACCACTGCAGCCCCAGCTTACTCCACTTGGGCAATCTCAAACACCTTTAAACCCACCACCTTCACTCTCCCTTCAGAGCAGCTCTAGATCTGTCACTAGCACATAGGCAACACTCATGAAGATATCCTTTCCCCTATTAACACTGACCCAAGCCTGCTGCTTTTCTCACACTATTTCATCTGACTCCAACGCAAATTTTGATGTTGAATATTAATATCACATTTATTAAATGAAGTGGGAAGATACAACATTGAGAAAAAATTAATGACTTCCTCGCTTCAAGCAACCACTTATCCCTCTTTGAGAAGTATGGGGAGTTGCAGACTTTACACCATGTTTGTGCAGGGCAGAAACTGTAAAGTTAGTAGGAATTGTGTGCCTGCTCTCACCTGTGGCAGGTCAACCACAATACTGAGACTAAATCCCAATCTATTTTACAATGAAAATGCTGTACGAAACAAGCAGGATCTGGCCTCAGGGGGGGATGGTCAAGAGACAAACAAAACCCAAGTTATTACCCCATTAATCCTTATTACAGATATTACCAAGGAGAAAACTTCCCTTAAATTTGAATTTCTGTGTTATCCTTTGCCCTTGGATCAACACAGTCTTGTCTTTCAGTAACTGGTGCGCTCACTGACAAAAAAACAAACAAACAAACAAACAAAAAAAAACACGTATCTGACCTAATCCTCTTTTAGAACAATTAGAAAATCATGTTATGTGTTGTTGCTGGCTTTTTGTTAAATCGTCATCTTTGCTATTCATTAACATTCAAGTGCTGAAAAGCCATTAAATTATTACCAAAAGGAAATGTAAACAACTTTCTCTGAGGAAGGACTGCATACAGTAGGCTGGAACCTCCTTCAAGTTAATTGCAACACAGTTCACTAATGAAACTTTCCATCTATTAAATCTTAACAAGCATAACTATAAAAATGGCGCCAAGCTTTCTCTCTAGCCCAGGAATGTCCCAGACAGCATCTGCAGAAACTTTCACACTTATTGTCTTCGCAGAGATTTATAATTATCCCTAAGTAGCAATTGCAACATACGACAGATTTCACGCTGGTTATGGAGTTTTTGAATGAATTTACATACTGGAGCTGGCCACAGAAAACACTGTTGGAACAGCAAGAGTTTCTCAGCAAGAACTTCACAATGGGTCTAACCCAAGGTGCTCCAATGCCAAAAGGAGTCACCTTCCTTTGATTTCACTGAGCTCAGAATTCAGACCAAGGCGGCCAAGGACATTGCCAGCACTTCAGAATTGCAAGCATTAAGGCTTGCTGCTATAGGAGGAAAGGTGGCCTTTCACTCTTCTGTTCAGCGAGAATACAGAAGTACAACATTACAGGTTAGGTAGGATGCTTTTTCAATGAGAAAGTTCCAGTATTATTGAAGGTCTTGGACTGAACATAAATACATGGACAAAATAACCACAGATGTTTCTATACAAATCAGTTATTTTCAGAAGTGATGCTTTAAATTAATTGGAATGCCCCAGAAAGCATGAGTTCATTTATGATGTGATCTAAACAAGCTGAAGCTGGGAACGAAATTTTTATCTCACTATATCCAGGACTCACTCCTTCAAACTGAATATATATATATATATATATATATATATATATATATATATATTTTAGTACTGTTTCTCCTTGACCCAAAGAAATTACAGTACATTATTTCTGAATGACCCTATCATTCAGTCTCCGAACAATATTTCATGTTTTGTGTCCTATTCACAAGTCTTAACAATTACATATCTTAAAATGCCATTTACTTCATTACAGCTGTAAAGATGCTTAGTGAAAAATGAAGGACTCTTATCTCCCTTTAATTTGTTTTCCCAGTGGAGTTCTATTGTATTATATGAGGAAAGGAGGAAATATGATATTGTATTAGATGTAGTAAAGTTCAGTTAATTGCATATATCAAACTATAAACAGAATTTCTTAATAAAAGCTATAAAATTGGCATGTGGTACATAGTAACAATGCTGGCTGAAAGAACATGCCTGACACACAGAAAAAGAACATTTAGAAGTTTAAGGTATAAGTATTTAATACTTACCCCAGAGTTTATCCAAACTTTATGGATGTTCTTAAAAGGCAGTACATTTCTCAATGCATTTTAGTTGTGTAAAAGCAAGTACTTATTTACATCGTATTAATAAAATGACTAATGCCCAGCTAAATGTTACAATATTTCTGGAATAATTTCATGGCTTCTAGGAATCATATCTACAAAGCTGACCTGTTTCTGGAAATCCCTGCACAAAGGGGTATACAGAATAGGGGGAAAAAAGCCTGCACTGCTCTATTTTTATTTATTTATTTTATTTTTTTAAGTAACAAATCATAACACTAGAAGAACTGAAATGGTTTTTATAATATTCTTTTTAACCAAGACAAAGGGAAGGAGTCAGTGTGCACAGATCCCATACTCCTGAGAATTTCTCTTTAGCCTTTTGCTAAACAAGCCTTGGCAACCCATCAGCATCTCAGTTCAGGGGCAAACACCGAGATGAACTATTAGGAGTTCACTAATGAGTTCTGGATCTAGAAAACAGTTTCTATGAAATGTTAAAGCTAATTCTTCACAACAGAAAAACCATCTCTGCTAACTGACTTGCATACATAAGCAAAGGTCCAGACGTAATTTTCAAGAAGTTCTGCCTCTCCATTTTCTTCAGGGAAACAGTGCACAACACCATATACTAGTATGAGAGTGAGCTGCGATATTAATGTACTGCCTTGGCAGGACAGCATTAGCTTACAGGCTAGGAATCATGCCACATTACATAGGTTAAACTCAGATGGCACACTCCACCGAGGCTCAGAGCAAAATGCTAGTATTCACTCCATTGCAGGTGTGCACTCAGGTGGTGCAGGTGGAGCTTTTTTCCCCTCTGACAAGTCTTTCTGTCTTTCCAGGTGAAATCAGCTGTTGCTGCTGTTACAGCTGAGGGGATTTGTAGTTATTTGGCCCCACAAGCAGCCTGGTTGCCCAGTTGTTTCCAAAGTATTTGATGCCTGCTGTGAATCTTTTGTGGGCAAGAAATTACCATTTAAAAAAAAAAATTAAATGGGCTTTGCTTTAGTTTTCAGTCAGTACCCTACATTCCTTACTTTTCTTCAGACTAAGCTATTCCATGTTGGAACTACCTTCATTTTCTGTATTTATCATTCAAGTCACAGTAAGTAATTGACAGTAAGCAATAAGAAAAGAATGATCAAAATCATTCAGATGATATTTCTATTATTTTTCCACAGAATACTATCAAGGCGTTTCAGATTGTATTTGAAACAAGGATATTAAGAGTGATCTGATAACTGTTTAACATAAATCTACTCCTATTATCCCATTAACCAATTTTGAAATGTGAGCTCCATTCTGAATTAGCATTATAAGCTTAACATTATCTACATTTCTATAGCCATAAATTTCTTCTCACTACACAAACACACCAACAAAACCCCAGCATGAACCTACAAGCACCTCACTCACATTACACAGATTCACCTCACTTGCCTTCAGCTCTTTTCTCCAACACATCTTGTTTGCACTTTTGTGCAGTTCCACTTTTCCACTCGTTTAAAGTCCCCGCTGTAATTCCATTGACTAGATGAAATGTTACATTAAGACAGAGATACTCCGTGGTATCATTGAAGCCATTTGGTGCTCAGGCTCCTGCAGCAACCAATTCAAGGGGAAGTCTGTGCTCCAAAAGCACCAGTCCTAGTTAACTGGGAGCTGACTAATAATTGGGACATTCATTACCAATAAGATCAATCTGTATGCTCCCTGACCAAGGCCCATCTGCTCCCAGAGTGCCACCAGATTTTCCCAAGTGCAGGACAATCTGTAAAAGTAATGCAAACATTGTACAAAAGTAGGAGGGAGCAGGGATGATAGTACAAGAAGGCAAGCGGTTGACTGACTTGGTTAAGGTGCTTGAATAAAACAACAAAAAGTAGAGACTGACATCAGTAAACAAGAACGTTTTCTTCCCACCATTACATCACATTTAAAAAATAAATAAAAATTAAAAATGGAACAGGTAGAGGAAAAAAAACTACCAAAGACGCCTGATGTTATACTCTGATGAAGGACTACTAACAAAACCCTTTTACCAAATAAGCAGTAGACGATCAAACATCATGGGTACATATTTTTTCAGCTTATGTGCAAAATTTCTACTCCAGGTCCATTTGAATTTAACAGTGTTCTATGTTAAGTCTTAAGTCTGAAGGATTCCCTTCACTTGTTTATAGTATCTACCTCAATGAGATCAATTACAGAATATTCAGGCACGCTGATAACACATAATAGAAAACATCACAGTACCTACACAGAGACAGTCCACACAAATGGTCATTTGTTACTTTTACACTTGTGTACCAAAGAGAAAAAGGAAAATGTTTTTCAGATCCAAAACTTGAAGAAATACTTAAATCTTCAACTTCTCCTTGTTACATTATCAGACTCCACACAATTATATATACACCTTTCTTATTCACATTTCATGACAGCCTCCCAGAATCTATAAATAACAGCTTGGCATGATTTGAAAAAGTATGTGCATACGCTTAAGGAAAATGAAAAATAGGATAAGCCTGGCATTCAACCTTTACTATACTGCATGATGGATGTAGAGCTGCTCCACAAGAATTTATGAATACTGCATGTTGACCTGGTTATTGAAATGTTTATTGTAAGACTATACTGAGTTAAATCAACAGAACTATTGAGGAAATAAAGAAGAATCGCTCCAAATAAGCCACTCCTTGGTAACTTGTTAGAGCTAGTCATGAAAAAATGCCTCAGCTATCTGCTGTGAAGATTCTGAATACTCTGATGTTGTTTGGCACTTTTCACAAGCACCACCATCTCTTAAATGCTCAACTCTGCCTTCTGAGGTTCTCCCCATACCATTTTAAAAGTCATCCAAGACTTTTGATTCATAGGGTAATTGGCTTTACTAATGAAAAGGGAAATTTACTTCAGAAATCCTAACTCCAGTGTAGCATTTTCCCTTACCATATCTTGGTTCTGCCAGACTGTTTCCCAGATTCCCTTGTATTCCCTTTCTTACTGTATCACCAAGTTCAGTCCTACTGTAGATCAATTCTCACAGGTAATGTTTTGTATTTCCTCATGCATTTACAACATCTTCTTGAGAACTAAGAAATTGTTTTTGTGATCCCCCACTCCCCAGTCTACACCACGTTTGATGGGATTAATAACCAGTTGGTCAAAACAGTTGGCATAAGGAAAAGGTCACGTGGGCATTTTGCAAATGCAACGCTCAGTGTGGCTTTAGGAGGCCAAGTAGGCACCAAGAAGAGCAGTCACAGCTGCTGGCCTTTTATCTTAGTGAAGACATTTTAAAAAAAGAAAAGCCAACAGTTTAAACAATATCACTTCTGAGGCCAACAAGCTGCTGAAAACTATAGTGTTCATCCTAATTAATCTGTTGCAAAAACTTCTTAGTTTCAACCAGGAAGAAATGTCAGAGTTTCATTTATTATGATTTTTAAGTGTGTAATATTAAAATGAGTAAGTAGCTGACACAAGGAGGAGTAAGAGATGTGCTTTCCTTGTTAGATAAGTTCATCAGCAAGCCACTAGCTCCATTCACAATGAAGCCACCCTCCTTTTCTTCAATCAGTTTTTCTTCTTCCTTACATAATTTTTGTTCAGTGCTAGTTAGTGTTGTCAGGTGTATGGTAGGTATACTCATCTCAACTATTTCTATACTCCTGATCTGATTACTCACAACTGAAAGTTTAAAAATGCTCGAGGTGCCTCATCAGTGTTTCATTACAAAAATCCACACCATGTGCTGCATGGTTTAAATATTCTCCAATTATCACACACAGTTGGCAAGAATGCTTGGAAAAAGATATACAGCACCAGGTAGGTGTGACAATGAATTCTTCCTGCCAATTGGTACACTATCAAAAATCTCAGGCATTAAATTGCTGAGTTTTTGCCACAATTTCAGCATTATCCCCTCCTTCCCAAACATTCTAGTAACTCTGCCTTCTCCATCATGCAACTGTCAGAATTACCTGTCAGAGAAACTGAAGCATATTTCTACATTCAGAATTGAAGTCCTTAAAAACGTAAAACAAGGTAATTTTATAGCTCTATCTTAAAGAGCTGAAGGCCAGAATTTTCTTTTTTCTTTTTTTTTTTTTTCTTTTTTTTGAGCATAAAGTTCAAGAACTTCTTTTGCATTTGGGAATCCATACATTTTGCCACGTAAAATGAGAAAAAAGCATCCAACAGTTATCAATATTAAACCAGAAATCCGAAGGATTGCAAAGTACTTCACAATAAAAGTCAGCTCTACTGCTGATTTACTTCACAAAAAGACCAATTGTTCTCATTTTTAAAAAGCAACAGTTAGTGTCATTGCTGTTAAAGGAAGGCTTTGAGGGGTATTTCTGCAATACAAATGAGACTTAACATTCATGTCTGGAGTAAGTTGCAACAGCTGGATTAGAAAAATACAGAGCATTAAGCACATAGTGTTGAGAAGATTATGTTAGTAAACTTTATATTCAGAACAAATTGTTTTAAAAGTATATTGAATCCTCTCATTTCAGAGGAACACAGTTTTAATCAGATCTTTGCCCTTCATGTATTCATTTCCAGAAATCTGCTTTCTTTGCTGTGTCACTGATATTAAAATTAAAATCAGTATTAGAAACAGTTTGTGCATATCCCTGCGCTCACAGCCTTCAAGTACACTGATCACACGTTCTTCTGTCCAAGGGATGGAGAAGCAGTGCACGTGACAAAACAATGGTAATACCGCAGTGATCACAGCTCCTAAGGCAGCCACCCAGAAAGGTATGAACTAGATCGAGAGCTATCCCCAAAAGGGAGAAGCAACACAATGCCCAGAGGCACTTTTGCTGCATACTGGAAGGAACACTCACTACTGAGTGAGGCATCATTTTGGATAACTATTTTGGATCAAAAAGCCACCTCTGCTCTCTTTTTCTGCTGGGTAGAACCACACGTGGCCTCACCTTAAAATGAGCTGGGTGCAAACACGACCCAGCCAACAGCCTATGCGCCAGGACGGTCTTTTTGTTGAGTATATGAGAGCAGGGCTACGGAATAGGTGTGGGTGACGCTTGAGACAGAGTTCAGAGGGCTGGCTCAGAGCCATACATACTGCTGGCAGCTCACAGAGGGACCCTGCTGCTGCACAGAGAGGGAGAGCTTCAGATGGCCCCAGCAAGGTGTTGTTTGTGGGGCTGCTGGAGTCTGGGACTTGTTCCCTCACACTCAGCCCTGTGCAGCTAACTCTCAAGCCTTCCCAGACATTCTGCAAAAGCTGGACATTTAATAGGGCTTGCAAAAAGACTAAGGGTTTGCTTCTCAAATAAAGAAGGGATGAAAGGAACTTTCCTGGGGTTGTGCTGGCTTCAGTTCCTGTTTGATTGACTGCTCATGCTGCTGCGTTGTTGGTTATTAGAGATGGTAAAAAAAAAAAAAAAAAAAATCTGTCCCATGGGAACTTCCTATACTTCGACATTTGTTTTCATTCTGAAATAGCATTTGGAGTTTCAAAATAATGAACACTTTCACAGTATGATTGGTCCTGAAAACAAATTAAGAAACATCATTGTGAACGTGTGCGTAAGAGTACATTTTCAGATCCAAAGAGGTAAGGTTTTTTCTCTTAGCCAGTCACAGGGGCTTATGGTACTTTAACTCCAGGTTTATCATATCACTGCTCCAGCAGATTGACCCAGCCCCTTGGAAGGACCACAGCATGCAGTGCTGTGCTGCTACCAAAATGCTTTCCCTCCCCTCCTTAGATTCCCTGCCTTGATCAAGTGCTACACATATAGGGAAACATAAAGCCAACATCTGAAAGCGTCCCTGGAAATATCAGCCAGCACCCAGCTGGCAGCAGAAAGCACCTACATGTTCCTCTCCTTAAGGTCCTTTTGTGAGATGTTCTGAGGTTAGGACTACATAACCAAGTACTGTGAACCTCAGCATCCTCACTTACCAAAGAGACCTCTGGGGCTACAGCATCCCAGACAGCTCAGAGCAGACTACGCTAACTCATCCGATCCCACTTTTCCTTTGCACCAGTGAAAAGCCAACAAATTAATCCACCCCCTTTGTCCAGAATGGGTGTACTTTAGGCTAGGATAAGAAAGAACCAACAGCTAGCAAAAGTGGGCATTCAGATAACTGTAGCATTCTGCAACTGTTGCCCAGCACAGTAATTGCTGTTATCATGAGAACAACTCTGTCTTGCTCTTTCCTTTTCCTATCACAGAATCACAGAATGACCCAGGTTGGAAGGGACCTCAAGGATCATGAAGTTCCAACCCCCCTTCCTGGCAGGGCCACCAAATTTCCACATTTACTAGATCACAATAACACTGTATTAGTAAAAATGGGCAAGAGGCATTCTGCCCATCGCCAAAGCTGCAAAAAGAAGGCCCATATGGCTCTGCCTTCACAACTCCCGAGGTTGCAACAAGACCATCGTTATTGTTTTAGCACCTTCCACCCTTCAGTCATATCCTCCCATCCCTGGCTGAACAGCATGGCTGTAAGGTTAATATCACTGCATCGCAGCCCACTGGGTGGAATATAGCCGCATCAGTGTCTCTCGACTTAAAATAGTCTTTATGAAGTGCTATGCTTTGGGGAAATAACATTAGCAAGGAAATGTCAGATTTTGCTCTAGTTGAGGAACAAAATCTAACAAGGTGGTTGTCAGCTATTATGCTTTTGCACTGAAAAATTGTACAATCCTTTTAAGTTACATATAATGATTTTATAGCCTTTTAACAAGAGGAGCACCACTGGGTAGGATTTTAACAGGGGAAACAGGACTGGAGATTTTTTTGTTTTTCTTCTTTAAAACAAGCCAAATTCCCCACCTCCTTCCTTGATTTAAGCCACGCTCCGTATTACAAACAGGAGAGATTATAAGCATCTGAAGCAGCCACGGTTTTGATAAAACTCTCTTAAGTAATGATGATCCTACAGCATTCAGACAAGTCAGAGGTCAATATGACCTTATTTGCCTGCGCCATTCATTAGGAGCACTCTTTCTGCAGCACCGTACTCATAGTACCTCTGAATACACAGAGGATTCATGCTTCAGTTCTGCATGTATTAAGAATGCAGCCATAGCAACTACTAGCATTAATGAACTATTTGCTTATGCAGTAATAATTAACTTCCATTACATTACTTTGTGTGATTACTTTCTTAATTGCCTGAATTATGCATCCATTTAATATTTAATAACCATTCTCAGAAATCAGACACTGGTAAAAAAACAAATTGCTCACAGTTTCCTTGCAATAATTAAGCTCACAAGAATAAATGAAACCTCTTAAAAATGAATGCCTTGTGATTATATCCTTGCATATAGAACAAGATCCTAAATTAGCTATTTATTAAGCCTAAATTTAAGACCAAATAGTACATTTTTCACTTACGCCTTGGGAAATCAACCTATACAGTACCTGCCATCACCAGCATAATTAAGTGCCATCTATTTACTTTGAGAGTCACGAATTCTGCATTAGTATTTGGAGCATTCAGAAGTGAGTGTGGGGAAATCTTTTAAAATGCCTCCTTGAAAACGCAGCATCTCCTTTACCTGAGCTAGCTGCTTAGTTGTGCTTAAAGTACTGGAAAGATCCGTGAAGCGTAAATAGCCTTCTGATGGGGAGGGCCAGGGAGGAATTTCGGTTGTGTTTTAATTTACATACAAACAATGGAAATACAGTTATGTAGCCTGGGGTCAGGCTTACCAAACAGGATGAGATTCGTTGTTGTATACAAAAATAATGTTTACAATCAGAAACAAGCAGCCTGAGCTACTTGCTTTTCCGCCCCATGTTGTCATCTGTCTCTCTCCGAGCCCTTCTGCCCCGCTAGCACCCAAGCAAAGCCACATGCTGATTTGCAAAGTGATCGTGCCATTATGTTATTGTGCATCAGCTTTGTTTCCCAGTGGTTTGCAATGAAGTCACAGGCTTAAATGAAACGTGCGACTGTTTTACTGTCAGCAGTGTTGAAGAATAGAGTCTATCGAGCTGGACAAGACAGATAACTGGGGTGAGGTTTTTGTGTCTCGCTTTTCTCCTCAAGTTGCATCTGCAAAACCACTCTGCCACTCTACATTATGGCAGCCACGTTCAGATGTGTTTACCCCAACCACAATACCACTCAGCTGAAGCTATGGGGACAATGGCACATTGCTCCCTCTGTTTTTCCTACATGCTCACACAGAAAAACAATGCATCAGAGAAAAGCACCTTTCTGGCACCCTGCACCCAAATGAACCAAAGCAATAAAAGAAGTCAGGAGGCTGCAGGGGAAGCAGCTCTGCTGTACCCATAGAGCTGTACCCCCTCTCCAGGGTGCACAGAGCTGGAGCAGGAGGGCAATGCCTGGCACGGGTGCTGGAGCAGCAAGGCTGCCAGCCCTGATCCCAAACCAGGCTAAATTGGTGCCAATCTCACTGCCTGTTGTTACAGTGGGCAGTATCATTAGGATTTGCTTTTTAAATGATCTCTCAGCCTGTAAGTCTGAGAGCTGCTGGCAAGGCAAGGTTAGAAAGAAAATGATGGCAGCATGTTGATGCTTCACAGACCTCATGATAGTTTCCGTCTGTCATTATTTACGTCTGACTAGATGCGTCATGTCAGCTACCTAGAAGGCACTTTAATATGAAGCTCTTGTTTTCCTCTGCTTTTGCACATCCAGACTGGGTACTATTATTTTTTTTGCATCACTACACTTAGGTGAAGCTTACTTCAATCTCTCTGTAATGACACACAAAGAAATAAGAATTGTTCGGCTCATGTTATTATACATGCTTCTATTCTAACAGACCTCTTCGACATTGTTCACAAAATGGTGAATTTAAATCAATAAACAGACATCTATCAAAAGGTCAGCTTAATTTTATTCGTCCCGCTTCTTTACCAATATTTTAAGTAACAGCAGTTTTTTTTTCCCCTCTAGCTTCTGCTGAATAACGTATTGGTTGACTGAAGCTACATAAAACCTATAGCATTAGTGGCTGATGACAATTAGTAGTTCAATTAACATGTTAGTAATAGCCCGTTCTAATGTGATGAGTTCTGTCAATGTAAATAAGGTTACAGCTATCAAGTATGTGTCAGTTTCGCTGTTATGCTACCACTTGGCAATTCACATTCAAAGGATTCATCGGCCCTGGTTCGGAATGAAAGGTGTAATTCACTCCTGAGGAGCACAGCCAGCCCTGAATTCGAGCTGGTAACTTTGTACATTGATACAAAAGGGCCCGATCCCTCAAGCCTGCCTGCAGACAAAGCTCTTCGTTAGAGACACCGTCTCTAACCATGCACAGAACCGGTTTACCAGGTACCAAAGTGCCCTTTTAAAAGCCATCACACTATCATGCCCAGGGGAAGGAGTCAACCACAGCGTTTCTATTTTAATGCATATACAAATTATGCCTCAAAACAGCAGTTGAATCACCTCATGAATGGATGCAGCTGAATAACCATTCCAACTTATTAATACAACCTACACTGCTTTGTCTTCTCATTTTGTCACACAAAATTAAATGGTGAGCTCCTTGCATGCTTCCAATGGGCTGCGCTGTGAGGGGTCTCGCACAGCTTTAGGTGCAGTAAAACAACCAGCAGCTCTGTACTACCTGCCGTTATTCAGCAGCACATGATCAGCTGGATTTTGTTCACTTGCATTTAGATTTTGAAAGTAATAAGGTAAATTCAGAATCTCTTTAACCATTTTGCTGTATACTTGTGTTACAGACACTGAATTTTATTAAGAGTTGTGTATTCTTAGAAATATTTTAACCCTGCTATCTGTACCCATTGGTTTGGTACATGCCTCTCTCTATTTCTTTAAGGTTAAGTCAAGCAATTTATTATCCATAAGCTGTATTTTTAATTGTCAAAATCAAATTTCAAGCGTCACCAAAGTTTCTTACCAAGCACAGATATTTTTTTTTTCCTATTTCAAAACTAGATGTTACCAGACCAAAAAGCATTTCTTGGAATAGGTAACATTTATCCTCAGACGGTGTCCAGACAAACACCACCGCTTGCATAACTCTTCCCTGAAGTTATGAGTAGAGCTGGCTGTGCTAAATTCAGTTGATACATTATTTGCAACTTTTGGTTACTGAAAAGCAGTCAGATAGACTGTAATTATTGCAAAGGTGTTGGTTATTTGACATTTTCCTCTGATGGAAGGAATTTTAGGCTGAGAATAATTTCCAAGCAGCTCACTCCAAGTGGCTGTTTCTCATTATTTGCATAATTTGACTGGTCACCTATATCATAGGACTTACTCTGTTACCTAATTGGATGATACAAGCACTGCAAAGACACTACTGGTTTGTCTCCATAGACAATGCCCTAAGAATTTATTTTTCCTTTTTTCTTTTTGAGACATTAAATAGCTTTTACTTTTCCCTGAGAGAGTCTACATGGCCCCCATTGAACATTGTGAGCAGCAGCTCAGCACCTCTTTGCTTTTCATCAGCATCACAAGCTGATGGAGAATAAGCTTTGGGGCTTTTCTGGCCAGAGCATAAAGTTCTCATTGCAATTAAATCCATCTCCCAACACCAGCACATAAAAAGTTTAAAAACGCACAGTGTAAGTGTGGTAACAGAGGTAACAAACTGCTTGCCATCAGAAAGACTGGTACAGAAAAAGCTCCCCACACATATTTTGTGGTGAGCACATCTGAAAGATCACATTATAATTCTTGTGAAGAAATTTCTATTTTAGCTCTTATTCTAATCCTATCAGTAAATACTAGCACAGTGATTAAGCTTTCACCTCACGTTTGTCATTTTATCAAGCTATGTTTGTACTCCCAATATTTTGGGGGCATTATTCATTATAATTAATTCATCCTTGTACTGGAGGATGCCAAGTGATAAAAAAAAATCTCTAGACAGTTCCTAAAGTAAAGGTATAAGGCTATAGACTGGATTATAGATCTTAGAACAGTGTTTCACAAATGCTGCCAGCAAAACAGTCTGAAGTGTGCCAAGCCTTTAGATTTCAGCTGTGCAGATACTGCACAGTGTGCTGGTGGGGAGCAGTGCCACATCCCTGAGAAGGCAGTTTTCACAATACAGGACAGGGCATTTGGTGAAGCAGGGCACTTAGAAGACAGCACCTCTGTTTCCCGTAATTAACGCTTGGTGAAATGAGTTAACTGACAGCCAGCACCACAAAACTGCTAGACAATAAAATACAGTGAAAACCCACACATGCCATTTTAAAGCCCAGGAGGCTTCTAAATCAAGCATTTCCCTTTGTTTAACTTCATGGGGTTTGAAATTCAAACACTGAGTTTCTCCAACTTCTTTTTGCCATCTCCATATGCTAAATACACCTCTCAAATACTTCAGCATCTTTTATGGTCGGAATTCATATATCACAACCTACGAACAAGACTTAAAACCTGCAAGTGCAGCTGTATCCTGTATCAAAGCTACCTGTGTAATGAATAGTTTTCCCGTTGACAAATCACTCGGTCCCGGAGCCGGGCCCAGTGTTGGCGTGCTGAGTAGCGGGCAGTAGGTGGCAGTCACGCCACTGAGCTCTTCCCATTGCCTTCCACGCTAAGGCATTGCTAAGAGTAATGAGAAAACAGTTATCTTTTGTGGGGGGTTTAAGGTGTCCTCCGATCTTCTCGGAGGCCTCAGGCTGCATCAATGATAATGAACGGTAATACGTTTCAGAGAAAGAGCCCGAGAAACCCAGAACTTAAAAATCAGGCAACCACATTCCAGAGCTTGTTTGTGCCTCCAGCTATTAGGAAAGTTTCCTAAACTTTGGGGAGAATTTTTTCTGCTGCAAAGAGAAGCTATGACTGCCCAGCAATGCCCTTGGTTGGCCATCTCATGTAGCACAAGGATACACAGCAGCACTGAGGTAGGATCTTCCCCTGTCAGATGGGCACGGATGACTCAGATTTGCCCACATGTAGATTAACAACAGGTTAAAACCAGAGCCCTCACTTCACAAGTATGCATAAATAAATAAATAAATAAATAAATAAAAATTGAATTGAATTAATATTTCATTTCCCTTTATACAGTGCACACACTGAGAAAAGCAATTTACCATCATCTCAATATTTTTCCTCCTATTGAAGTGGCAAATATCATTAAACACAAGTATCTAGCATCCAGAAAGTTACACAGCAGCACAGATATGTCACTCTCACAGCAGGACTATTAATCAGGGATGCTTCCTCCACGCATACAGCCTATCTGCTAACAGGTCAGCTCAGTAAGTTCTCAGGTGCCTCCCACACCAATATTTAGCAATACACGAGTGACAGATCAGACCAAAATTTGGATTTATACTTCAGAAAAGTATTGGTAGGTTCATGAATCCATTTTCTAAGTAAGATCCTGCTACCTTATTCATCATTCAAATAAAATAGGAGAAGCAAGAGGAATTTTCTAGTTCCTAGAGACAGGGAAGAAAAAAAAAAAAAAAAAAAAGTCGATTTTCAGGTTTTTTATATATATACACACATATACAGATACACATTTTTGCACACACTACTAAAGCAATACTACTAGCAGTCCTTCCAGTTCCACTTTCAGATCCCAAAGCATTCATCTGCCCAATGTTTTTCATGTATTTGCTTTCATTTAAAGGAAATCAGAAGAGAGGCAAGGAGATCCATAATATTTTACTTCCGGGTAGATCGTTCAAACTCTTTATGGCAGTCACTGTTGTAAGTTATTTTATTCCTACAGCAACATAAAATAGAACTGGAAAACCACTGAGGATGTTTTGCTACCTGAGGCAGAAGCTGAAGTAGAAATGAAGCTTTGTGATTCTAAAGGTTCATGAGAACCAACATGGCCCAACAAAACCTGAAGAGACACTGAGCTTGTATCACTCAACTGGATCATCTAAAGAACACAATGAAGTTTAACTTGTTACAGATGTGAATTCTGACTTCCGTCACTTAATCCATAACAAGGTTGTGTAATCCAGCAAACACATAGAACTGAAATATCATGTGTGTACAGAAATACCTTAATCTATATTTCATTTGGAGGCATCTTTCTACAAGTGTAGCTCTGAAATACTAAGTTTAGCTGGTTAAAGGACACCTTCCATGCTGTAGAAGTTCCTATGAAGGTGTCAAGAACACATTTATCTCATCCTTGTACAACAGATAGAATAAAAAGATAAGAAATTAAAGTTCTGCTGTCTGAGATATACAAAGAAACAATATCACAAGGCAAAGTCACGATAAATTACTTTTTTTTTTTTTCCCTGGAGGTCTTCAAGGACAACTATTATTCTATATTAATGATTCTAATTATGAAAAGAGAAAAGAAAATACACTTATTTTTTCTTTTGATTATATAATTTCTTTTCACTCTGTTTAGAGCCATAGGGTATTTCCTAAGTTCAGAATGAAAAAATAGTATAAAAGTGAATTTGTGATGAAGCAATTTAGATCGCAAACTCAGTTTCCCAGCTGTAATGATACCACAAAGACAGAAGTACTCAGGAAGCATCCTCACTTTCCTAGCTCTCTGTTAACGGGGGCTGCAAAAAGAAAGCACCTACTGATATGCCATTATCCCTGTTGTAGCAAGTACTATAAACTAATTGAAACGTTTTTAGTAAACACTGTTTGCAGAAATACCCCAACCCACCCAGAAGATTAGACTGGAAAGCTACAAAACTGAAGTTTGTGTTTCACAGTTAGCTATAAACTATTAGAATTCTGCAATACTCCCAACAACCCACTGGAAGCACTAAACATTTCTGAAAAGAAAACCGTGCTGTAGTCATGACACTGTGTCTGACTGACACAATAAAACATGATCTCACAGATACATTATCCTAGTTGCATCATCCAACACAAGCTGTAGGATACAAAACGTGGTATAGGAACAAGGAGTTCAAGTTGACTCGAAAGTCAGCAGTCATAAAATATACGTAGAACCAGGAAAATATTCAAATTAATTCTTACAGATGAAAAGCTTCTAGTTTCCCCCCTTATCAGTGTTATGATCTCATGTTTAAAAAAAAAAAAAAAAAAAAAGTGTTAAGGACAAAAAAAGGACATAGAAAAAAAGCCCAGCAGGTTTCTGAAGACATCAACAACTGCTTGAAGAGCTATGGAGATGTGTGGCTGACTGCCGCTGCAGCCACTGTTGCACCGAACAGTTAGCACCAGATTCAAGCTTTCCTTTCTCTGTGAGAAAACAGTCCTCTTTCTACATGTAGTTTTCCTTCCAAAGTAACTAAGCAGGACCAGTATTTATTAAGAATGGCATTTATACTTCCTTTACACCCATACTTTCCACTTTTTCAAATTGTTTTGTGGAGGGTTGCACAATCAAAACAAGGACAACCTATTAATGTGTTGTCAGGGACTGCTAGAACAAGTGTATTTTGAAAAGGCTTTTATGGACACACTAACACAAAAGCTGTATTGGAACAGCCCACTTCTTATACTTTCTAGAGCTAGAGTCATCATTTACAGAAAGAAAGATGATGTGTTGCTTGAACAAAATAGCTGCCATTGGAACCTTACATTGTACTAACAACATACTTAAAAATAAATGCCCATTCTTCATACCTTTTAGTATATTACTGAACCATATATATTAGCCAATACTCCAGGAGAGAATTTAAATAGGTCATAATACTTCTGGCAGCATAATGCAGCCTTACAGACAAAAGATGATAAATGAACACTGAACTGTAAATACTCTGCCTAATTTCCTAGCAATCTATATACTGCAAGTATTTTAGGTTTGATCTTACTGCCTAAGAGAAATATTCAGCAAGAATACTTCTTTGTGCTAGAGAATAGTTTCCTAAGATATGAAACATTTGAATGAAACATCAGATTGGCCTTTTACTTTTCTAGTTCATTATTCCCCACTATTTTCTGGGCTCCTCACCTTGCAGTCTACTTGGAATAAAGACAGGTCTTCTAAGGAGCAGCTGAGGGAAGTGGGATTGTTCAGTCTGGAGAAGAGGAAGATCAGGGGAAAATGTATTGCCACTACTCTTCTCCCTCTTCTCCCACATAACCAGTGACAGGACAAGAGGGAATGCTTCAAGTTGTGCCAGAGGAGGTTCAGGTTGGATGTTAAGAATAACTTCTCCAGAAGAATGATCAGGCACTTGAATGGGCCACAAAGGGAGGTGATTGAGTCACTGCCCCTGGAGGAGTTCAAGAAATGTTTAGATGTTGTGCTAAGGGATGTGGTTTAATGAGGAAATGTGGGTTGTTGGACTGGATGACCTTGGATATCTTTTCCAACCTTGGTGATCCTATGATTCTATTCTGTAGTCAAGGAACAGGTATAGAAGAGCTGGAAAAATAGGTTTACTGATACACAAAAGAGCTTATGCCCTCCTGATCTCTTAAAAGTTTTTATCTAGATGTAAGATCAGGAATACAAGTATAGGAGTAACTCAGTAAGAGTTCTTGCTTAGCACATGTAAAGAAATTCTCCTCATGAAAGCAAAGGAGGATAACACATCACAGAGATGCTGCAAAACCAGGGTCCTCTCAGTCTTTCCAAAGTAAGACTTCTAAATCAACTTATTCTCTAAATGATTTGCTGTACTGATTAATATTTAATCAGTTATTTTGCCTGAAGTGCCAACATACATTGTTAGAACAGATAGAACATTCCACTGAAGAAAAGAACAGTTTATTTTTAGAGGTTTTTAGCACTACCCACATGATTTCTACCTTAGGCTCAGTCCCTTCCTCTCCCCATGCACATCTCAAACATGCAATCCCCAAACCTGGGGTTACCAACATGAACATTCTATGACTTTGACAACAATCTCCAGAATGCAGCAGGTACTACAGCCTGTCAGGGAGATGCCTCTCACTAAACCTGTGCCACAGCTCTTGCTCAACAGAAGGTCACTGCACATCTCTCCAGGCAGTAGTCAAGCGATTAGAAAGGGTGCCTGTACAGGCCCTTGTCCTAAGTGCTCCTTCACCTAATGTAGGATCCCTGCCCCCCAGTTTGCTGCCCCTTCCCCACTGTTGGGGCACCCATACATGGTCACACGGCCCTGTCCTTTGCCTGTTCTAACCCCTGAACATGAGGGCAGCTCTGCTGGGCTAGGACCCTCCCCAGCATCCCTCCCTGCTCCATGTACAGCAGCAACCATCATTCCTCCCACAGCCACCCCACACACTTAACATTTCACATCACTGCTTATCAATACTTTGTTCAACCTCAACTAGAAATACTTCCACAGGCTTTTATTTAACAGAAAAAAAAAACCTTTTAGATCATTTAGATTTCTCCCCAAACGTAAATTATGATTTTTCTCCTAAGTGTATAAAAAGAAATAAATACAAGTATGTCTGGTTTAGAAACAGCAAACTCAGTGCTCATCTGTCTATTTTATTCAACAGATTCTTTTTTATTTGGAGAACAGAAGACATGAAATATGTAATAGTAGGAGAATTCAAAGAAACTCTTTACTCACCTCAGTTACTGTTTGACTGGCTTTATATGCTTCACTCTTGCACACATCTCTTTTTCTTATTCTGTGTCTTCCTAAAATTTGCATTCTGTTATTTGCTATACACATTATATCACTTTGTTTTCCTCATTCATAACTATTAAATTTCTCTTCAGTCTCAAGCAGCAACTGCTCAAGTAAATCACTGTGCTCCTTGGAAGACAAGTAAGAGAATGAGATCTGATCCACCACAACCATTACATTTTTATGCCATTTATTCATTTTTCTGCACAATACTTCATTTTTTTTTAATTGAATAAATATATAGTGAGAAGAACACACATATCCAGTACAAGCAGTGAATGTAAAGAGAGCTGGCTTTGGAAAAATCTTGAAACACAGAAAGGAGAAATGTATTTACTGTTCTTACAAGTTTCACAGTTTGGAGAAAGATCTTTGACTCCCACCAACAAATGCCTTCGTGCATAATTTCAATAACTATTTGATGCCCTTGAATGCTGCTCAAATTCATAAGGTATTTACATTCTCCTCCCCTAACATATAACATTCTCAGAGATTCCAGCATCAATCGCATTTGAATTTGCACTATAAGCATTTTTTGAATGCATTAACATGATCAGCTTTTGTTAGACTTGAACAATTGTTTTGCTGCATTACCAAAATCAGATTCCTTTTTCTGTTACTTTTGCATTCAGTCATGGACAAGAAAAGACCACAGTCCTGGTGGTATTCAATGTATGGATTGCCTTCATGCCTGCACTTTACAAATTGAATTGAATAGTTGGTTTGTTGACACTCATCTCAAATATACTTTTCCACCTTGGAGACCAACAACTGGCACACTGGAAAGAGCAGACAAACACGTGGTATTTGGAACTTAAAACTCTCCAGCAGTTTTTCAGGAGATTTCTCCAGCTTGCTGCCATTCACACATCCAGCTATCCTTAACCAGGTATTTCATTCAAGTGTTTGCTCAATCTCCCCAGGAACCTCTATACATCTTTGGCAAGCAACAGTCACTTTTGAAGACATCCTCTTCTCCTGCTCTGAACCAGTTATCTACAAGCTTCATTTGATGGCCCATAGTTATCATGCTGAAACCAACAGAGATGGTTCTACCCCTCCATCTGTTAATGATTTTTTGGACCTCTATCATATCACCCTCTATTGCATGTTTTGGCAAGAGTCCCAAAACACTCAGCCCTTTGCTTATATTTTTTCCCTTCTTCTGAACCTTCCCAGTCTTAGTGCACTGCCACTGAGATGAAAAAGTCAGATCTATGTACAATATCTAAGGTGCAGGTGAACCACAGATTTATTTGGTGGCATAAAGACCATATCTGTTTTGTTCTCTGGTCCTTTCCTCATAACTCCTAAAATTTGATTTGCTTTTTAGCCTGCTGTTGAGCACAGGCTGATGTTTTCACAGAACTATCCATCATAAGCCAAGGTCTCGCTCCAAAGTGGCATCAGACAGCTCAGAGCCAATCATTTAAATGTGAAGCTAGGATTGTTTTTCCCCCACATGCATCACTTCACGTTTCTCTAAACTGAATTTCATCCACTATTTTATTGCCCAGTCACACAGACTCTTCAGATCCTTGAGTAATTCTTCACAGCCTGCTCTCCTCCTCGCTACCTTGAATAATTTTTATCAACCACAAACTTAGTCACCTTGCTTCTCTCCCCACTTTTCAAGCCTACTCATAAGCACGCTTACACACAGCACAACCTTGTGGAATTCTGCTGGTAAGCTCCTCGACTGAAGGAACCACTCAGCCTTAGATGTCTCAAGTCTTTTGAACAGCTCCTTCTGTGCAAGGACCTCCTCCCCTCACCTTATCCTAAGGCTTCTGAATTTCCCTAATGGAATAATTTCAGATAAATGAAGATTGAGTCACCCCTTCCTTAAGCCTATCAGATCCTTCAGATAAAGAACTCAAAATATTTTCTTCCAGGAATATCTTTTTTCCCCAGGGGGAAAAAAGTAGTATTTTTTCTTGAAGCACCTTAATTTTGAGATATTCAAGGAGGAAAAAAAAAAAAAAAAAAAAAAAAAAAAAAAGGGACAAAAAACCTTGAGTCCCCTCTAGATTTGAAATGGAATGTCTGACCAGATGATACAGCAGATATCATCCCTTGCTTCCTGAACAGCAGTGGATGGTCTGGTGAGTGCTGGAACTGATGCAGTCCAGTTTCCAGATGATGTATTTCTGACTAACCACAGCAACACACACTGTTTAGAGATCATTTCTCAGCATTACCTCACAACCGCTGTGAAAGCAGCAGAAGTAAAGCTGCCTGCTGAAGCTGCCCAAGAATGCAAATGGCATTCTCCATCTCTGTAACACCACTTCCTCCATAGATGATGTGAGGACAAAAAGAGTTTGCATAGCTCTTCTTACAGGTTAATTAAGAAGAATAAATTAAATATCTCAGGGACATGAGATGTTTATTTTTAATATACAATGGACTAATCTGAAAACACTCCACAAACATTCAGTTATTTTTACTCATATATTCTGAATTGGCTATAAAATAACAAGAATGGTAGTTTACATGGGATAAACATCAAGGGCTTTCATGACTTTCTGGAGATTAAATAGACCAGCAAGAATCTTTTCCTGTATGCACTGAGCCAATTTCACTTTGACATGGCAATGTGGGATTTATCTGGCTAAAGAAAGCAGTGCTCAACTACTAAGGGCACCTGTTTGCAATTACATCCAAGGGCAGCGGCCATGCTGATTTCTCCACATTATTCTTTCGGAAATCTTCCTTACAATAAGAATGTTTTCCTTGCTTATGAGGGAAGTTTATTATTTTGACCCAGCCACAGTACTGACAAACACAGTCATAAATTTAGCTTCAGAGAGAACATTTGCATAGAGAAGTAATACAGGGCTGCTTAACGTGGGCAGTATTTAACCCAGCTATCTCTGAGAAGACTTACAGTAGTCTAAGGCAAGATTTGTTCTATAAGGAATGAAGCAGACTGTAGGGTGCTGTCCCCATACCTTGGCTGCTGGGCTGTGGGAAACCACAAGCCCTGAGCATCACAAAGGACAGAACACAGAGACTGACCATGGATCTAAGCAATATGACCCTGGGAGAGAACTGAAACACAGTTTAACCAGGTGGCAGCTGTTTTTGTTTTTTCATATTTGAATCATTCAAACTTCACAGATTATTTAAACAGAAATCAGAATTCGTTTCACACATAGGGCAGATCACCCAGTTCAGACACACCAGCATGGAATAACTAAGATGTTAAATAAATTAAAGGTGATCGTAAATCTGACAACTCTGCTCAGTGGCCATAATAGACAACAATTCTTTACACAGAAGCAGCTTAGTTCAGAGCGTGCTGCTGTATGAAGAGGACCACATTGCTCCCCATAATTAGAAGAAAATACCTCCATGAAAACCTTATATTTGAGGTTAAAAAAAATGCCAAATCCACTGCTTCAACTTGTTTATCTGATTCTTCTGTAGGCTTTCAAAATCAACCTGGTTTCACTTCTGGGAACACAGACACTGCTATTTAAAAGCCCAGCTTCAGATCTAAAAGCCTAATTTTAAGCGCTCCGATTTGAAACTTGCAGCCTTATTTACTGAAGGAAGAAAATAAAGGCTGTGGAATACCTTGAAGACAATGCTGGGGAAGGCATTAAGCTGCTTGCCTGTAAATCTCACAGTATGATACTGCTCACATAGTGAGGGAATACAGTTCTTACCTTCAAACAAGCACTTAAAACTACAGCACACGAAGGCAACTTCAGAAGATGAACTTACTGACCTGGTAATTTCTGGGGCCTTTTTTCCAAAGAGCAGAAAGGGTCACAAACAGCAGCTAAGCCCATTTTCTCATACATATGAGTAATAACAATGGATGAAAATTATTCCCAATTATGTATGGACAGAGGCTTTTTTGAGTAAGAATGAATAACTTCAATACTCTGAAAGCACAGAAAAAGCTTTGCGAGTGATAACTGGAAAGAAAAACCTCTTTATAAAAATCCAGTCTTTTGAAACCGAACTTACCCATTTAGAACAAACATCATTTTACAATAAAGATACAAAAGGCCATTCCTATGAGTTTTTATTTTTGGCAGAGAAGAAACAATGATGTAGACTTGGATCTGCATGTACGGGTGTTTTTCTCATCCACTTGACTGATCAGAATAAAGGAATAAAAATATGAAAAATAAAACCTACTGCTATTATTGAATTCTGAAACAGTCACAGCTAGAATGTCATTTGAAATCCAGGTCTTCAAACACAAAAATGTCTCTGGGATTAAAAAAAAAAAAAAAAAAAAATGTGAAAAGATGTGGTATTTGCTAAAGCATCTGTAACAACACAGTATTAAAGGATGGGGAGAACTTAGTTGACAGTACCCAAGGATTAGTAGTTTCTCCCATGAGACTCACAATACTAATATTTTAAATATTATTTCACATATCACATGAACCGAGTTTGAGGCAACTGTACAGCTGCATTCTAAGGCCTGCCTTGGCTCTTTCCCTCCAGGGTGATGAGCATCTTTATGTGGCTGATTCCAGTCAAGCCCCAAAAGTGACAGTCAAGCAGGAGCCTCCAGAGCACAAAAGACCTTTTCTAAACTTTCAGCTACAGAAGTCAGTACTGCAAGTGCTCATGAAAGCACATGCAGACACAAAGGAACTGAACTTTCTTCTAGACTCTTAGAAGACAGGTAAGAAAAAGGAGATACAAATAAAAGGTTAAGTAAATTTGGTTTCCATGTTTTTAATAAAAACAGGGAGGACTTCTGAAGCTAGGGAACATGTATCAAGTTCTATCAATAACACAGATGGTAACAGGAACAGGGCATCAGAGAGTAAGCTGGTTTCCACCAGATCAGAAGAAATCCTTTTGTCATAAGATGAGCTTTTTGTGGTCAGTGCAGTAGCCACAGAGGAAGACAAATGTGTGCAAGTGGACATGACTTCATAGAGCACATTCTAACAAGGTACAACAGCCAGCAAGACAAAAGCAACCTGAACTTCTTTCCTTTGCTTTACTGTCCAGAGCCAGCGTTAGTCACAAATCACACTGTTCATGTGGGCAGCCATCTCACCTACCTGACAACAAAACATTATCCTCTCCCTGATGAATCACTGATCGATAGGACAACAAATGAACCATTATATTATTCAAACAATCCCTCTGAAATTGCTGTGTACCATGAGAAGTGCAGAGTGCCCAAGAGCAGGAATGATCATTGTTGAAAACAAGTGAGAAAAAGCACTTTTTTCAGGTTCAGCCATAGGATGACAGCAGCTACAAGTCTAGCACTAATTGTGGACTGACCCTTTACAAACAAAATTGCAGACAAATGCCTTTTGTGCTAGATTTCAAACCTAATATTTTCTTACATAAGTGAGCAATTAGAAGAGGATCAACATAGCATCCACTACTAGAACAGAATCTCTGTATTAGATGAGCCCAAATCCTTCCTTTAGGTAGAGACTACTTATTTCAAGGACCAGAATGTCCTCAAATTCAAAGAGCATTCATAACCTAGGTCAAGTTCCTCTGCTCTTGAGGCCAGGCCTGGTTGTCACTAATCCCACTTAACCATAATCTTCAGTACTTGGAAGTTCCCAAGAAGAGGGGTTTGGCTTTGTCTATTCAGTGCAAAGCTTTAGAAAGCAGCCAACACCACCCTAATTGGAAGCACCACAAAAATGCACAGGCTGATTAAAAAGAAACCTGCAGGAGTTACTTATACACCGACAAACATGAAGTCAAATTTTGTATCTACTTCTTACAGGGTCTTATAATGATACTAAAACTCAAAAACACTCTTAGACCAATCCTGGTTCATTCAGGTATAAGTGCCCTATCTCAATTTTTAGCTGATTATGTATAGTAAGGTTGCTTTGTTAATAAAGATGGTCCTCTTACTTTTTCTTCTTTGCGCTCCTCAGGGGAATCAGAGAATGTGGTGACTGCCAAAGAGCTAAGGAGCACTCACAGGGGAGCATTTAATCCTCATTGTGGAGGGAGATCACCACTTTGCAAATTAGAGCTAAAGAAAAAAAGTCATAGGTGATGGGTCCGGCTTGTGGAATCCTAAAATGCTACTTCACTTGAATATATTTTATGTTAGAAAATTTTTTTCTTAAGAAAACACAATGGAAAAAGTAGATCTTCTAACACAGAACAGAGGCTGGCTGTGAGTGTTGTTTTTATTCATACTTCATAAGACACAGGAGGGAAAAAAAGACTCCTTTGCCAAATATGTATCTGCAATTTTTTTCCTGGCAGTATTTATTCCTCCTCCCTTTCCTCACTCCCCCTCTAAAAAAATTAAAAAAAAGGGGGGGAGAGGGGGAAGATTGAGCTCTTTTTGTTGCATTTTAGATTAGGAGAGGATTACTTGTTTAAGGACATGAAGCATATTTTGAACTATTAAACTTTTACCTTCTATCTATTTATTTTCTTTCTCCTTTGGAGATCTTATTTTCTCAGGAGAGGAACCAGCTCATGACTGTCCAGACTCAACTCTTTAGCAGCTGAAGAATTTTGCCACATGGAACAAATGACAACTGTACATTTTGCCCAGAAGATGTGGGAAATTAAGACAGCAGCTCTCAATACACTAGAAACCATGCAAATTGAATAGATCCAGTCTGGAGTATTTAGAATGGTAATGGTCAGTCAGGAAAGCATGTCAGCACTGTGTAATTCACTTCCTTGTTCTCTTTCCCATTCCAGGAATACATCTAAATTCCTCTCCCTCATCCACCTCCTGCAAAATTCAGAGATGAATTTTCCTATACCCTTCCTTTCTGCCCAAACTGTGGAGTATCAGTGTTACAGGTAGAAAAAAAGAAAGAGCTCAAAGAATTCACCATTTGACATGGGATGATAATAGATCAGAAGCTTCCATGTTGACACTGAAGTTATATTTTCTGTAGACATAGATGTCATTTTAGTCTTAAGGCAAATGCACTTGGGAAGAAAGCACAAGAAATAGGCTGAGACACACACAAGATGGATACAGAAGATCCTACTGCCAGTGCCCTGAACTGGCTCAGCTTTTCTGCTGGTTGCTATGATGCTACCTTTCCATTTGTATGAATATTTTGCAGATGAAGTACATGAGGGCCGCTCTGCTGAGGGTGACATGCAGCTATTCACTCAAGGCCTCATTTACCCCTGTGGCACTACACCAAAAAAGCAGCAGTCACCAACTGCATGAAAGATTAAACAGAGAACCTATAAATACCCACTTTGGGCAAATTCATAAATAAATCTGAACTGGAAAGCAGTACTTAGTATGAATTACATTTGTGCACACATACTGCATGGCTTTCAGGAGACAGACAAGAGAGGACCAAAAAAGCAGGAGACAAGGAGGCACCTGCAGGAACACAGCAAGGCCACAGGGGAGTTGCAGCACCACTTGTGCCAAGAGACATGAGAAGGGAGGCCAGTACCAAGAACTGCACTGAGTAAGGGCTACATAGAGCTATGAACTAGGAAAAACATTTGCAAGCAATATGGTTTCAAGAGACATACAGGAGCAACATCATCACTGAGGAGAAACTATTAACTTAAAGGCATCTTATCTTCTAGTTATTAAAAGGTGCAAGTAAGGAAATAACAGGCTGCTGTAAGCCTTGGCTATGTCCCTTCACTTGCAAAAAATGAAGTTCAGAAGATTTGGCCTTCCTGGCTTGCAGTGCATCTACCAATGATAGGAAAGTTCAAGATATATTCTTACTAAAGCATTTATATGCCAATAAGTTAACTTTAGGCAGCATGATTAGGCTTCTATGTCTGCAAAGAAGTTTTCCCCCAGTGCAGATTAAAGCTAACTATCTGAATCTGAGCACATTTGGTACACTCTAGCAGGCTTCCCAGCATCTCCTTATGAGTCCATTTCCAACCCAAGGCAACATCCTAGCACAACTCACACCAGTGGTGCAGAAGTGCAATTGGGCACGCAGCACATGCAGCCAAAACATACAGAGATAAAACGCACACAGCTGTAATTAGCAGCCCTTTGAACATTTCTGCCTACAGATAACTTGGTACTAATTTACATGCATAATTTTGTCTAGTTTTTCTTTTATCAGAGGTGATACTAGAATGACACACTCATTACCAGACCCAGGGAAATACTGCAGCATGATGTTGAACATGTCATTGCAACACTTCTGCCCCTATGGCTGCTGAGCCCTGTGCTTTTTTGTGGCAAACAAGGCCAGAACAGACCAGTGAAGTTTTATTATGAAGTTCTGAAGGATTTCTTAAAAATTCCATCTGTAGCACATAGATTTATAAGGCCATAACTTTTATTTTAGTACAAAACACTTCAGACTCCTGCTAACAGAGTATGAACAGAACATCAGAAGGTAGAATTTGTCCCTTAGCTTTTCTTCAGGCTGCTCTAACACGCTCCCATACTGCACATATGCAAAAAGGGAAAGACAACAGTGGCAATAAAGAGCTGCAGTAGCTAGCACTAACCTGAGGAGATGCGCACTGCAGGAAGCATTCAGACGCTTCTCCACTTCCAGGTACCACACAAAGAACTGGCTGGATACCGCCTCCAGCTTCCTACAGATGAGTGGTAGGAAGTACTCAGCTCCCACATTTTAACTGTTACATTTTCTCAGCTCCGTATTTATTTCTCATGTATTTTCACTCAGACTGAGAAAAAGATATTCTGGTTAAAACTAAGTCTAAAAATAAGAACAAAAGAAATACACAGTTTTCTCGCACTCTACTGCTTAACAACTTCTTCTGATTCTACTTCTTTAAGGAATATTAATTTCTCCATTGCAGAACAAAGGTCTTGTTTGTGATTTATATGGTTCTCCCTCTCTGCTCTGACTTCATCTCACATGATACACATGAGACAACAGTGACATCCCTGGCATTTGAAGAACAGCCACACTAACACAGCCATTTCAGTTTGCCATCTCAATCGTAACATCTTTCTACTCATTTCACTTAACTGTTGAACAGAAATTACTTGGGTTTTGTTAGTTCTGTGCTCATGAGTGAGCTTAGGGCACTGGCAAGGTTTGTTCATTCTTGGAAAATTTTAATCGTCATATTGGAGAAGAGCAGCTCTGAAGTAGAACTTCCATGCTAGACTCATTAGCCAAACAGATCTAAAATGACCATGCCCCACACTTCTTCCTCATTACTTCAAGCCCTGGATCCCACTTTTCCTTCATCCAAACACCTCTGTCATTTCCCATTTTATCTAATGTCTTTCAGCATTTGACACTGATGACCCCCACATCTCCAGAACACACATTTAACACACTGCCTGGGACATGAGCATCCCTTAGCTCTCTTATTTTTCCTGATATATTTCTTTTTTTTTAATGGCTCTACCCCATTTCCAAAATCCTTCTGTTTAAATACACATTAATCAGCTTTAACCATTCCCTCATCACATCCAGTTCTGATAGTGTTTGGCGTGAGTCACACAACAGAGTAAAAACATTCACATTTGGAAACCCTCTGAGTTACCATTTCAAATACCCACAAGCCTGCTGCTCACTCCTCCCCTCCCACTAGTTCCCCCTTCTTTCTCCAACTTACTTGTTTGAAATGCCAGTACATTTATTTAAAAAAAACAAAAAACAAAAAACACCACACCAACAAAAACTCTACTCACTTTTAAGTCACTTAAATTTGAATAAGACAATTCTGGTGGAAATAAAAAAGACAGTGTAATCTGCACACACCAGATCCCACTCCAGGCATTTATATCACTTTTTCACCATTACTTACATGCCTCAAAGCTGATCAAGAAAAATACTATATGCATTAGCATTTAAACTTGCAGAGGTGTGCCAGTAAAATTCTTTGCAAGTTTCTAAAGGACTCACAAGAAACTTCTTCCCACCTGATTTATCTTCATTGGAGTTGTTTTTGTCTAGCTGTAATTGTTACAGCCAGCATCTTTGCTGTTTGTTGTTACTGCCTGCCCCTTATTTCGAAGCAGAATTGTGCTGCTCCAGTAAGGTCACAGACCACAAAGACTGCACAGTAGGAAAAGGAACCTTACAAAGCTGTAGATTCAAGTTCTTCTTGGTATACTGATGGTAAGCACTGATTTTCTCTGGATGAAAGAAAATTCTATTCCAAAACAAAAACCCTACTGGAATGAAATCACTACCACCAGAGACATGGCTCTGAACAAGTCAGAGCAGAAGCTGATTTTTGTTATTTTTTCCCCCCTTATTTGAGCATACATTAACAGTACTTTAGCAAAAATTACAAAATACTTGGAGAAAAATAAAACAATAATTTATAGGTTTAATGACAAGGGGCCTTCTACCAGTTTCTACTCAGGATTCGTTGCTCTAGATTTTTTTAGTATCTGTAACTGGAGTACAAACTATTATTAAAGAAAGATAAGTGGATGTAATGAATCACTGTTCAGTGACGGTTCATACATTCTTGTACCAATTGAAGGTTTATGACGATTTTATCACCTCAGTGCAAGTGTCTGAAATCAGTATTGTGACCAGAAACTCTGGGTGATCAGCCAGGAACCTGCTGTCTGTAAAATAAGAGTCAGATGAGAAATAGAGCAAGTTGCCAGTACAGAACAGAAATTGTGTTTTCACAGTATTGTCTGTAATTGGAAGTCTGTAGTTGGACCACAAACAAATCCTGAAAGTGCCTTTGAGGATACTTGCCACCTTCTTTTTTCTCTTTATCTGCATCCACTAAAGGACTACAGTATATGCTCCAGGTAATCAGTATCCTTCTCCGTTTCCTCATTCCATCTTCCAGAGTGTGTTTCACACTCTCTGTATGATCTTTCCTAACCTTTTCCTAACCATCTCTGTTCTGCTAGGTCTGTTGCATGTTTTATAACTTATTTATTAGGAATGATCAGTATTTCTTAATTTTTTTTTTTTACCTCCACAGTAATTTTACCTTCATGGTTGGAAAAAGATTTGAAAATCTTTGCTAGCATCCAGGACCAACTTGCATTGCAAAAGAAAATCCTATTTGTTTTAATAAAATCATAACTCATCTCCCAAAGGAGCTTCCCTACCCAGGTATATCACCTGGTTAGCTATGATAGGATGTAGAAATCCAAAGAACTGGCATTAATGCATTACTTTTTTTTTTGTTTTGTTTTTTGACACACTTCACTGTAAGGTACAGAATGAACACAGAGCATAGAAGTTACTATAATTTGGGCAAGGAACTGCGGCAGGAGAAAGTTATCAACAAAATTCATTAAGTTAGGGGTTTGCAATGAAAGTTTCTTCCACTTGCATGACAATGTTAAGGCAGCAGTAAGCAGAGTAATATTTTAATACAAATTTAAAACTGAAAGCAACTCATCAGGACTTCTCATTTTTCTGAATGTCATTTTGTTAAGTATGACAACTTTCATGCGCTGTTACAGTGGAATATTGTCACTTGCACTTATTTCAAACATTCTTAACCAAAAATATTCTTTAATATATCTATGGTTTCACAGTATTGGTATGAATGGTGGCTACTGTCTTGCAGGATCAAATTAATTTTCTCATTTGAACCTGAGGAAACCTTATCACAGATTGCACGCTAATAATCACACAAGCACTTTCAGGATTGAAGTCCTTCCTGATGTCAGATGTAGACCTTGGAATGCAAAAACATTGAATGCCAAGAGTAGGAATTTTTTTTTTTTTTTTTTGCCAAACACCTGACTGAAGGGGCTTCCTTGTGTACTTACACCTAAACATATCATCATTTAATCCTCCTCCCAAAAATAATTGTGGCATCCACCATACTTAAGTGTTTACATTAAAATGTTTGTGTTTACCCTCAGCACACAGATCTTTAAGGAAAATCCTAGACAGGTCACATTTTTGCTACACTCAGCACAAGTCTGAGCACCACCATCCTCTACATCACAACACATTGCAAGTAATATACTCTTGGACCATTTCTAACAACCAGTCCTTTGGCTTTAACTTAAAAACAAAATAAAAACCAACACACTTCTCGAAACTGATTTATTCTCTCAATTTATTTTTGAGAGTTTTATTGCCTATCAATAGATCAAGTTAACTTGCTTCAGGCATTAACAACAGTACATTAGTAGGCCAATTATAACACTAAAAGTTTAATTTGCAAACTAGTACAAATCATTGTTTCACAAAATGAGGTTTCCACCCTATTACTAACATATATTAGCAATGCCAATTTTAGTCTAATTGAGGGCTTGATTTAAGATGTTTAAGTCAATCTTATTGATAAGCAGCATCATCTGCAGTATATTAGGGATTACCTGAAAGTTTACTGAGAAAGATCTAAAAGCTGTAAAGGTAATTTTACTGTTACCTACATCACAATTACTTTCAGCAGCCAGACATGGATGGTCAGGGCAATCCTAGCATGAAAAAGTTACTGCTTAGTGATACAATTCATTGTATCTTTTAATTAGATGAAGTTTTCTTCTTCAAGTAGAAGAACTGGTTATTGTACTCACAGAGCTTCCCAGTAAACTTGTACAGTTAAGCTGGCCCAGTAAAGGACCGCAAAACTCAATAGATAGTTTTCCTCTTGCTGATATTCAAATTAAATGGATACAATGTTCTTAAAACAGTACATTCTGAGCTTCTTTCCGTATTTTATTTAACATGCATTCTCTGGGTTATGGTTAGGGACCTGAAGATGCCACTGTTCCTGTCAAGTCAGAGAAAAAAGTCTGGGCTTATTATGGTGATAATAATTTTACTCATAGGACTTCCAAAGGAATCTCTCCTTTACTAGAGGTCATGAAGGCAGGTGAACTTTCATTCTTTTAGTCACAAAATATACTTCTAAAACATGTAATTGGGTTGCTTTTGAGATTGCAAAGCAGCAAGAGAAAATACTGAAAATCTACAAAGTACAAGTCTACAAAGAAAATGAATAGCATCCCCATCATCTTCCTGGGAGACTTGTTTAGTGCCTTAATCTTCCATATTAGGGAGAACACTACTAAAAATGACATACAAGCTTGTAAACAAATATCAGAACAGGTGTCACCATGCCTGCCATTAACTGTGTTACACACAAATGTCTCTATCAGTACGAAAACCTCACCCTTCTCAAGGGCTACAAACACTTCTATCTTGTGCTGTTCCAAAATAAGATAAACAGTGATGCAAGATGAGTCAAAATGACAGAGCAATGGGCATGTCATCAGTGGGAGTTAAGCTGTTTGAGAGGACAGAATCCATTTGCCTGATTTCGAATAGCACTGTAAGTTATTTAATACATCAGCACCGCAGTTAAGAGCAATGGTGCAGAAATAGCGGGAAGATGGTGAGACAAATTGTTAGGAATGAACATAGAAAAGGAAGTGAAAGAAAATAAAACCATCAAAAATAGAGAACTAACTACTTAAATGAAAAGTAAAGCATGTAGGTACAGCTATTTAAGGTATTTAATTCTAGCAAGAGTGTGGGAGATCATAAACTCTCAGGCAACTCAGGTCACTTTCTCAACTAGCCAAAATATTAATCATGCTGTTCCATGATGCAGAGAATGCACACAGATAGAAAGGAAGTAGCAGGGGAGGAGCCTGTGGCACAGAAATGCCAATACAGTAACTTGAGCCATCTATCTGGTCAGGCTCCAGCTTCAGCTAGCACTACCTGCAGGCCATTCAACTTCTTGAGAACTCTGACAGTATCTTCATGGTATATTTAGACATCTGAGACATCTAAAGAGCATACAGCTGCAAGAAAACTTTCCCCATATTGCATAGTGCCAAAATTGCTAGTGCACATAAGAGCTTTGTTACTTAAGATCTCACAGAAATAAACAACAATGCAGAAGATTGCACTGTTTTGCTTATTAAGCAGCCTTATTGTTTTAAGCAGTAGTCAATTAATCACTGAAAATGTTTCCCTGACTATAATTAATAACTACAGACAAAAGACCATAGGCAAAAAGACAAGTTAGATCTTGATAAAAGCAAACATCCAAGAAAAGATTTTCACTCTTTACTACTCCTGAATTTTGCAGATGAACAGAATCTGTGCCTGAAATACTGAATGCAAAGACAGAAGAAAGCATGGTCCTGTTAAAAGTCATTTTCAAGCCCTCATACGCAGGAAGAGAAAACAACTGAACAGACAAAGACTGAATAGGTAATTAAGGATACAGGAATGAAGTCCTATCATTTTTCATACAGAAGCATTGAAACACATGAACTCTTATAACTTTACAAAGATCTGCAAATCTGAATGCTAAATCTCACAAGTGATGGCAAAAGGGAGCAGAAGGTGAATCAAAGGAGCAGGTATTTGAACTAGTTCTTCAGATGCCATCAGATGTCCCAGGCACTGCAGTACCCAAAACTGGTGAGCAGACCCAAGAGCTCCTAAGCACAGAAGGAAAGGAGGGGACAGCCTCTTCCCTTTTCCCTCACTCCCACTCCGCCCCCGGGTCCTGTGACTGCCCTTCAACCTCCCACCACCTCAGCAGCTTCGCAGAAGGTGGCTCAGTGCTGCTGGAGCTGCTGCCAGGCAAGCAATGCCAGTACCAGCATGAGGTTATGAAAAGTAAGTGAATGGGACATCCCTCCTCCCTCCCTCCCCCCCCCCCCCCCAACACACACAGCAACAGCAAGGCAGTGACGTGTCTTTTCTCCTGAAATAACCAAAGCCACCATGCACAGATTCACGCATACCAAGCTGCTCCTAGACATTCACAATGCAATAAGCGTCATCAAATGACATTAATTTCAGACACCCAGCTGACATATAGGAGGTACAGTGAGGAATAATGCAGTATATTTACAAACTGCTACCAGTTTTTGCAAAACTTAATGTTGTTCCACAGTGCTACTTCCCCACACACACACACCAGAATAATTTGCAGGAGCAAATTCCACAAGAAAAAAAAAATATATATATATATATATATATATATGCATATATATCTATATAGAATTTATGTCCTGCTTTAATTCCATCTGTGCCAGCAGAATTTATAGCATAAATAAGCTACAATTTAAATATAACCACTAGTCAACAGAGCTAAGCCAAGAAAAAACCTTGCAAATGGAGTTTTATGTAAGTATAGATGACATTTTTAACTATGAAAACTTGAAATTCATCAGCAGCCAGCCTCACTCCTCCAGTAAAAAACCAAGATGGGGTTGGTCTTGGTGGTTAAGGTGAATACTTAAACACAGCCTTCCCACTGACTTAGGTGCTCTACACATGAAGCATCAAATATTTACAGTTTCCATTTTATGTATGAGAACATATGCATCAGGATATAATATATTCATTCCTACTCTGTTTATGTGCTAAGTAAACATAAAGACTAGGATTGTATGCATTATTTCTTGCTAATTTACTCTAAGAGCAATATATTTAACTTCAAACTCAATTTCCATACTTCCCTTTGCAACATGATTCGTACCCTAAATTATGAATGTGCAACACAAGATGTCAAGGAAGCAATCAGCTGAAGAAGACTATCATTCAGAAACAATTTAAAGGCAAACTGAAAACAATTCTTTTAAAAACCTTTAAAAATGCTATAGTGTATTAGGAAGATAAGAATTGCTTCTACTACTGCCTAGAGTGTTGAATTTTTATTCATACTGAGGATTATTGCCCTTACAAAGTACTAAATCCAGCAAGCACGTGGCATAAATTATGACAGTGATTTCCATGTAAAGATAGACTGCTGAACTCCAGAAGAGAAGAATAAAAATAAGAGGGGGTGGGGGGAGGAAAAAATCTTAGCATGACATACACCAGAGGCTATAGAATCAAAACACCATCAAGACCAAGATTTAGACTAACTCCAGAATTGATCACATCTTTGCTGACTACATCTGCAGTGGCCCCACCAGCCAGACAAACTGCTGCTCCTGCCCCAGAACTGGACACTACCCTTAGTCCGATATCACAGCAAGCCTGTGGAGGACTCAACGCATAAATCTTTAGCTGTGACCTGGAACACTCCTCTCTGATGGACAAGTCACCCCTTAGCATGAGATGTGATAGGCTGTGTTAGAATTAGAAAGATTGCCGCGAGTGGGATGGTGAAACAATCAAAGATTGGTGCAGATGAAATGGTACTACAAAAGGAAAGGTACTCACCCACCTCCAAAATCTATGCTCACAAGAAAGTCTCCACAAGGGAGGGATCTCCAACCAGAGATCCTTCCCCAGTGGCAGTGGGGTGTAAGAGAGGTGCAGCCAGGCTCCACCCCTTGTAGTTACACAGCCAAATTGCCCTCACCTGTGCTCCCAGGGCTGACCCAGTCCTTTTCCCAGCTACTCAATCAGTGGTTCAGACTATCACTCAACAGCTGCCATACAGACTGCAACAGATCACTATCAGCAGATCGCAGTGTCACTGTTAAGTGATATAAGGAACCACTCAAGATGTTCCAGAGCAAGGAATTGATCCGTCCAATATTTTTACATGCTAAGTAAACATATACTTGTTCTGGTTATAATACTGTTATTGTTTTCTTTGTGCAATGCTGACCCATTCAAATGATCAGTTTGGGACCATTAGACAGAAGTTTTCCAAGGTATTCACAGCTATAGATGCAAACACCAAACTCTATTGCTGGGCATATATGCACTGCCCCAACTCCACTGTTGAGGTTGCAAAGAATAAATCTTTCTCCCAAGAATTCATCTTGGTCCAACAAATGATTTTTTCACTCCACTTACAGTTGGTAATTGCTCCCAATCAAAACCAGCCATTTCTTTCCCTTTTCTTAAATCTCACCTGAAGCAATCAGTGGAATAACACTGTACAGTACTGACAGTGAAAGACTTTGAACATACAAATTCACAGGAAACACTAAGGTCTTTCCATTTGCATTATGATGGCAATCAGGAATTACACTCATCAGAAGCTTCACTGTTCATTGTCACCATGAATTGAATTTTGCCCTTTTCAGTGCTACTCTATCTATATTTACTACATAAGCTTCTTCATACCTAATGGATTTCTACCTTGGCAGGAAAAAAAAAAAAAAAAAAAAAAACCAAAAAAAAAAACACCTTTATCAGAGAAGAATGAATTCTCAAGAGAACATTCATGGGTAGAAGAGCTGCTGCCTAGCTCAGAAGTTTACAGCATGAAATGGGGGAACCTGATACAGCCACAAAAGCTCTCCTTGAAGCAGCAGTACAGTTAGGAATGGAGCTTTGTGTACAGAGCTGGGCACTTATGACTGTCAAGGAGATGCTCTATAGCACAGTCATGTATGCCTTGGCACACGCAAGCCAGTAAAAGAGTTCCTACAAAAGCAATTCTGACCCCCAGTAGAGAATGGCTGCTTTCTAGAGGGTCTTCCTAGGAATTTTGATATTGTAAACAAAATACATCATTGCAAAGCATAAACTAATTGATACAGTGCTAGATTTCACTTCCTAGGACAGGTAAGTAACTGCAGACAAAACCAAAAGAACTTGTGCATTGGGATTTCTGATACAAATTCAGACTTTGGATCTATATCGAAATAGGAGATCTCTGGGGAAGTTACACTCACAGTATTATTCTTTTCAAGTAATAGTATGGGTAAATAAAAACAGTTCAGGAAGGATGTGCTGGTAATGTCTGTGACAGTGAATTAACCATCAGGGACCAATTCCTGTCTTTCGGTAAGTATTTCAGAGAGATAAAGGCAAATTTCACATTTTTAAGAGTGGAAAGTCTCTTCCCAGACATCTTCCAGCCCTACCTTACAACACCTGAAACACTAGCAGCTACAGCATTCCAAGGAGGGAGAATTTTTGCTTTATTTTACAAGTGCAGGAATATTTATGTTTTCATTTTCTTTCTGTAAGCACAAACTGAAGCAGGAGGGGAGCACTGAAACATCTGGTGAAGTATTGGGAAAAACACCTTACAGATGCATCTGTAGATCAACTCAGTTCCAGCTGTGATGCCCAAACTCACACACTCTACTCCCCTGTATAATCAACTGGGGGAATCTGAATTATTCTCTAACTCCGTAAATCAAATATTCAGTTGCATGAGTAAACCATGTTATTCCTAAAGCTTTACTATGGAAAAGCTTAATGAGAAATTCAGCCTTGTTACTGCTAAATGAAATATAATAAATATTACAATAAATAATAAATGTTCTAAATGGAAGTTTAGAATTCATTTGAAAGCTAAAAAAAAAAAAAAAAAAAAAGTCTTAAAAAGCACCACAGACTTGGAAGACCAGCATAAGGAACATAATAAACATTCATGTCTCTCAACTGGAGAAGGACTTCATTTTGGTGTATAATTACAGACTGGCAATACTATATGGACTTTCTTTTTAGTTCTGCTGTTTCAAAGCTGTAGTTCGTTTCATTTGGGATTTTCACTAAGTCATTTCCAGAGGAAGAGGGGTAGGCAAAAAGTTGAACATTAGTCCCAGTTCAATCTAAAAAGAAGGCCCAGCACTTGCATTCCAAAAGCCAAGAGTCCATAATTTACCTTGATCTTTTCAGGGCACATTGATTTGAATTACTGTCTTGAAGGGCAATGAGATTTAAAAATACTTGGTGGGGAAATCTCAGAAACCACATTTCAGCTGGGAAGGCAATGCTCCTGTCCAGCAAGAAAACAGCTTTTGGTCATGGAAATGACATCTAAAGCATAGATGTAATAGATAGTTTTGAAATCAGTAATGAGCAGCAGCAAAATTGAACTTCAATCAAAACTAACGTTTGGAAAACTTGGAAAATAACTAAGTGAAAAGTCATCTAAACCTCTACTGAATATTAAGTGAATCACTACAATATAGAAAAACTCCTTTCAAAGCCCTGTTATTCTAACATGCAGAACTCCAGGAATGTTAAGTCAGGATCTGTCATGCAGAACTGAAAACGGTATTTTGTTCCAAGCAGTGTCTGTTATATGTTGCATTATATTCCTTGAAAACAAACTATTGATAGTAGGCAAGAATAATTTTACTTAATCTAAATATGTAGGATTCCAGAAAAAGGCAGACAGAAGGCCAAAAGCATGAATTATGCATACTGTATTGTTAAACTCCGCTCCTACTTTACAGCTTCAGCAGGTTTTGCATGGAAAAAGAAATTAGGGTGGAACATATACTGAACAATTTTCTCCATAACTGCTTCTTACTCACCTTAAATGTAAAATTTTATTTAGCTTCTATCATAGGGAGATGTCCTTATTAGAGTAGCACATTTACATGGGTCCCTTTGAAAGGATTTAATACAAACAAGTCTGAAATAATTGAAGGAAAGATTTTCTGACTGTTCTCAAAAGAGCTTAGTGAAGAAGAGTACAGCAGGAAAGAATTATTTTATTATATTGATTTTCCTGGAGGGGGAAAAAAATAAAATCGAAGTAAGGTAGGTGAAATAAACCAATTCTTTTTTATAAAAATCAATGCAAACTTGAAGAACTCCAGTGAATTTACACACCAAAAAAAAATTTTATAACTGTATTGTGAAACAAGATCTGCACATTATTACTCTAATAAGGCAGGTAATAGAAGAGACCAACTTGGTTCATTACCACACAATACTATTTTAAAATAGTTTAATGTGTGATGTGTACATATTTCTCTTACCCTAATCAATTTATCAATCTGAGATCCAGCTATTATATACTACGCTGCAACTCACCAAAACCTTTTCAGTCATAACACACAACTGGCCTGCAATTGCTTAAAACATATCTTAAATCTTCGTACACCTAACACTGCAAAGAAAAATTCATACTTAAATCTTTACCCAAGTCAAAAATTCTTAATCAGTAAGGTGCTTCCACTCCATAACAAAAAAGTACCCACCATCACCTCCAAGCTAAACACACCAATTTCTGCTACTTATTCTCCGTATCTTACTGGGTGCTCAAGGTAGAAATGGATGTCTTCAATGTCTTGAATGCCTAAAACCCTGCTTTCTTTAAATTGAAGTGTACTTTCAATGAGTAAATATAATTTCCCATCTGATACCTGAACATTATTCCCCTTTCCTGATTATATATCCATAACAGTGTACTTTCTGTCCCAGAGCCTTGAAACTGGGAATATTTTGGAGCACTAACCACTGCCCAGTGCCACCAATTATTGTCAATAACATTAATCAGACAGATAGCAACCGTAGAACTGAATCTCAGTTTATGACAACACCCACTTTGAGGACATAGCTGTTACATCCTGCCTGTGTGACCCAGCAATCAGCTGTGAGATTCGAGTAAGGAAAGTTTTCCAGACTCTGCCTCTGGACTCCATCCACACTGCTGCATCTCCCTCTAAACCAGGTTCTGCCCTACAAAAGGCATCCAGTTCTCTACGCTCCTTTTTTAGTCTCTGCTTTGGTCATTAAGAACACAAATTCTTTTCCTTGGGAATTTTTTTTCATGTGCATTTTAAGAGCATCAGATAACTTTTCCTAAATATATCAGAAAATTGAAGGCTCACAGGTTCAGATCCAAGTTTTAGAACTGATCACACAACTTACACTGACTTCACCAGGGGTACGATTAATATGAACAAAGCAAAGAGTCTGAGGTATCTCTTCATTAATAAAAGTGCTTGCAACAAAAACAAAGCTAGCAACAAAGATCTCTCATGATTAAAAAACATTAATCACACTTGCAGATTAATAGAGGACTTGATCCTGTTTCTTCTCATCCCTCTCTTCAAGTCCAGAGTTGTAAATAACATTAAGAAACAGAATTGAGTTTAAATACCTCCTAAGAAGAATAGCATCACATCCTCCAGTGATGTAAACTGGGCCAACAAGTCATCAGGTGTTAGGAAGGAACTCTTTACTCAGAAGGCAGTGAGGCAGTGGCATAGGCTGCCCAGAAAAGCTGTGGGTGCCCCACCCCTGGAGACATTCAAGGCCAGGTTGGATGGGACCTTAGGCACCCTGATTTGGTAGGTGACAGCCATGCCCCATGGCAGGGAGTTGAAACTGAGTTATCTTAGCTGTCCCTTCCATCCCAAGTCATTCTATGATTAAAGTCAATTGTTCATAAATACCATGGAAAGCATAGATTTCTCTCACTTTTTTCCTAAATGATAGAATCTGTCTTCCTACTGCTAAACAAACTAAATACTGCCAGGAAAGCCAAACCTTTAAAAGATATGGCAAAATATGTTTTAAGATCTACAATGAATTTTCCCCTCACCTCTCAGTGTATTCCAAAGTAGTATTAAGCATTCTTATTTTAGCTTTTACTTGGTTTCCAATAACCAATTAATTTTCCATTCCTCATAAATAAAGACAGAGTAGTCATAACATGAGGACAAAGGCCATAATACAAAATCATAAAATCATTTATGTTGGAAAAAGACCTTCAATACCATCAAGTCCAATCATCAATCAGACCTACTGAGTCCTATCACTAATCACTTTGCATCACAGAAGTATATGCAGCTTCGCAACATCCTGTATTTCTAGTTGAATATTCATCCAATTTCTCCAGGTGCACTGTGAACATCACTTCATTGTTTCCCCATCTCCATTCTAAAAGTCCCCAATGAATACCAAGAGAACTTTTGCCCAAGATGATACTGGACAACTCTCCATCTTCCGTTAAAAGCACCAAAGCTTCAAACACATTTCACGGAATCACCAAGGTTGGAAAAGACCTTAAAGATCATCAAGTCCAACTATTCACCTATTACCAATAGCTCCCACTAAAACTTATCCCTCAACACAACACGCAAACATTCCTTGAACACCCCCAGGGTCAGTGACTCTACCACCTCCCACTAGCAAGGCAGCACAGAGTAGGATTGGAGACTTCCCCAAACCCCAAATTCAGTCCACTTCAACAAGAGCAGAACTAGGTTGTGGCTTCACATGATCTAGGTTTGCTATAGGAAAAATCCAGACCTTTGCAAACACATAATTCAGTGCTCATTTATAGCAATGGTTACAACAATTTGGTCTTTTGTTTTCTTTTTTACTGCCATTCAGTTTTTATGTTTCTTTTCCCTTTCTTATTCAGTTCATTTTCTTTCTGTGCAGCTCTTAAATTCCCGCATGTTTTCCCCTCTGCTAGATTCTTTATTTTGTTCATTTTTTCTCTTGTTTGAAATGATTTTTTCAGGGTTTTTTGCTTTGTAGTTTTTTGTTGTTTTTTTTTTAAACCAATGCAATCAAATGCCTTCTCAGAACTGTGGTTGGAACTTGGCTTCAGGTGTAGCTTATGGTTTTAATGTTAATAAAGTTCTATTATTACTGAATAGTAATGAAAAGTGCTTCTGTGAGACCTATTGTTTTTAATTGTGCATTCAGGAATAGTGGATACATTTGACTTATTTTTGCATACTTTACTGCGAAAAAAAATCAGTAAACACAAGGTAGAAGAACTCAGATTCTGTTACTCACCACACTCACTTCTCCAGGTAACCAAACAGGAGCTTTATGTCACCTGACAGGAGTGCTTTCTCATTCTCCCTCATGACTGTCTCCTAGGAGTAAAAAAAAAATTAAAAATAAATAAGTAAATAAATATCAAATTTTCAAAGTAACAGCAGCTTGTGACAGCAGTGGAAAAAAAGATAACACAGTCCATTCACTCTTTCCATTAGAGAAACTGACTTAAATACTCCATTACCCAGTGCCAAGGCTTAGTCCTCATCTACTCAGCTATTTCTGTGGATTGTGACAACTAACTGTCGAGTGCCTAAATGGATAATTTAGCATAAACCTGGAGAACAGACAAAAGAAGAAATCACAGTCATCAAGACTTCATATTTCTCCCTTGAACTCACATCAAGCTTCACCAACAACAGCTGCAGCTATCCTTGCCTCCAGTGGCATGGTTTCATCAGCAACCAACTATTGAATTGACAGATAACTCAGCATAGGAATAGATCTATAAAGAAGTTTTCATGATAGCCACAGGTAAATTAGAGCTAAGCCCGAAGAAGCTAAGAAACTTCAACCAGCAAGAAAACAGGTGTATTTCCCTTGTAACAATTTCCACTTCATCTCTGCATCAGCCAGCACAAGTGACCTGTCTCACTGCACACAGTCACTTCACAGATTTCTTTCTTGAGTTTTACTTTACTAAGCTGAGTCAGTCAGATCTCACCCTAACTTCTTTAGCATAAAAACAATACTCTGTGAACACTCCCTAATTCTACAGTGGGAAGAAGAGAGTACCGAACACATCACAAACAGCAAAACAGAAACACTGTGAGCCAGGCCAGTTAATGCTAGAAAGCCAAATGAGACACCTGCCAAGGGAAAAAGCATAAGTTCCCACTCTTATTCCAGAAACCACTTAAGAGATACAGCCATTCAACTCCTACAGGGCAAGAAAAGCCCTGACCCTAAGCCTAAAGCACCCCTTATTATCAGCACCACAACAAAGCTGCAAACAAATGGAAAAATTAGAAAAATTAGGAGCCTCAGAAAAGGGGGGGGGGGGAAGAAAAAACAAGCAAATAAATAAATAAATAAGACTACCTGGAAACCAGCACCACAGCACAGACCCCTCACACACAAAGCAAAATCACAACTAAAACAAACCAGCCCAAGGCCATTATGTAGCTCCTGATCTGGGTAACCCACCCCACCTGCTTTCACTGCCCTGCCATTAAGCACAGCTGCTCTCTTGGCTCTGAGGGCTGTAGGCCCCTCCCTGCACCTGGGCTCTGCTTGTTACCAGGCTCATGTGGTACTCAGTTCTGATAGGTATGCATGGGAGCTTTTTCTGCACATGCTGTCACTAGCCAACTAGGACTGAGTCATCCAGCATAAAAAAGCTTACATGAAGGTATATGAGTCCAAGCATGCTTCTAAAGTATGATGGAGCTAGATGCCTGGTTTACTTCTATCACACTATGACAGACCTGTGCTAACAGGAGAGCACAGCTGGCCCAAAGATTAAAGAAGCATTTATGTGAGAAGTAATAGTCTCAAAATATAGCCCATACTGTGCAGCATGCTCTTTGAGTAGGTCTTTGTCTTTTTACTGAAGTGTTATTGCTTTAGAAATGCTATTATTGCTGATAATCATTTGAATCATGGACTAAAACAGTTCACTGCAGATCCAGTGAGTACACTGAGTACACCACCAAAAAGCCTCTTGAATGCTAATAGGAGCTGGAATGCTACAATAAATGCAAGTCTCATTTGTCGATGGGTATCTGAGCTGTCCTCTCAGACAGTCCTCTGGAGATGTATCGCAGTACATAAAAATCAAGCATAGTTGTGACAAAACACTTTTCTTGACAGACAGCCCTAGTGATTTATAATGCACAGTTAGGGGTAAGATACTGATTATATTCCTTAGTCCTTACCAAAATATACCTGGGTCTCTTTGTCTGCCTATTGCTGATGCATAGAAGAGGTGCTCAGCATCACTCTGTGGCACTGAGGTACGACTTGTCAGCTCAGGTGGCTGCCCTCTGCCCAGCACCTTCTGCGAGACCTGGGGAGACCTAGCACTGTGGAGATCCATCAGTCTGCAGCCATTATTGGCTGTGGCTGCACTGCAGCCCTGGCTATGACAGCATGGTGCCTCTCTGGAATGGAAGTAATGTTCTTGTTGGAAAATGTAATTTAGTGCATCCATGAGAACTGAAGAAATGAGTTCTGTAAATAAGCACATTACAGTGAAACCAAACAAACAAAAATGAAAATGCTTTAACAGCTCAAATTATTTTTAATAAATAGAGCATCAACTTCCTCATCTTCAAATATCAGTTCTATAAAATAAAGGGAACTAATGTACATAGACAATAAATTTTGTGCTGCTTTTGCATGTTTGTTTCATAGAGAATGTATTCTATCACAACATAACCTTTATTCTGACCTTAAATAAATATTATTACAAGAGAGCTCTCAGATTCTAAACATAACAAAAATAGCTACTTCTGGAAAAGACAGCCATAAAAAATTATTTATATATGCATTAATGGTGTCTACTGACCGACACAAAATTCACATCTGCATGTATATATTTTCTTAGAATAAGTGGAAAAATACTTTAATAGACTGTCCAGTAGAACTAACAGAAGCCACATCAATTAAAAATACTTGAAAATTCTACATCCTGATAATATATTAGACTATTAAAAATGCCTATAAGAGTGCCCATTAGCATGTTGATTTAAGGAATCCCCAGCAGAACGACCAGAGTCAGGACTGTATCTTTGTCACAGCATATGTACTTGTTTGTACTTGAATGAAAATTTATTAGGCTGTTTATTAGGGGGAATGACAGCCCAGCTTTAATGTCTGTAAGTATTTATCTCTCTCTTTTTACTGTTTTCTGGCGAGTTGTAATTACCATTTGCACAATGAATTAGATGATTTGGTCTGTTTTTGTTTTGCTTTGTTTTCCCTAAGAATTTCTACTTAATAAAGCATCCATCACAGAGGGAATAGTGCATGTGGATCAGCTAAGCTGATCATGGCAGAGTGTCAGGGCATTGCAGTACACCTCCTTTCAGCCCTTCACCAGCTCCCTCCAGTACCTCTCACAGATTTGCTTTGGTTATCTTCCAGGTGGCGGCACCAAAAGAAGGGTTTGAATGCACTTACCTCTATTTGGCACCCTTTTGCCCCACTCTTGCTACAATTCTCCCTACAACTCACAAAGAACTTGAGCAAATTGAACCTAAATGAGATTACCTTGATAATAGAGAGCTCCTATGGAGAACACCTTTGAGAACGAGGTGCAATACTGCAAATCTCCGACCTGAGCATGTGTGATAATGAATTCAAGAGCAGAGAATATGTCACTGTGAATTCAGTTGTTCTCAAAGCTTAATACGTGCATGTTGCAATTTGATGATGCTTTATGCAATCGCAGGGTTGTTACTGTCAGAAACAATCTGTTTACTTTGCATATTTTCACATTTTTGTGAGCTGCCTAGATTCTATCTTTCGGAATTGGAATGGAGATTTACCAATTTATTTTATTTTTCAAGATGAGTAGCCTTGCAAAAGACTGGAAAAGGTCCCAGCATTTGGAATTTGGGAAAATTCTGGGGCATAATGATATTCATGAGGGTTTGGATTCCGCATTCATCTGACCTTCACAACCAGGACAAGGCCAGAGCATCTCAAAGTCCACCTCCAGGGGTGAGAAAAGCCCCAGAAGCAGAGCAGGGTGGAAACAACCCACTTTGGGTTTATCAGTCTGACACCCTGAGGCTGAACAGAGAAACCAGTACACAAATGTGGGCTTGGATGGTCATCGGTGAAACAGACCAGGGCAAGGAGCAGTCCAAACATTCATGCTCACTGCCTCAGAAATGCCACAGACAGCCATCTGTGATCTCCTACGTGGTGTCTCTCCTGATAGTGACTCTCTCGTAGGTTCCACTTCTGAATTCAGACATTCATGTCCAGTTTAGATAACCTGATCCCACAGAGCTCCTCTCTATAAAAAGGCAGATAAAAAATAAGGACGGTAAAAGCTGTGTTTAAGAAATCATTTCTTTTTCTAGTAGAATTTATCTTACTAAAGAAATATTTAAATTTACGTATAGGCTTGAAATCAAATTAATCAGTACTGTTCTTATGAACTGCTTCAAAAGTCAGACTCCCTTTAAGAGATCTCCTACATTGTTAATTGAACCTTGATACCATATTCCACATCCATTACACATGTAACAGATAAACGTACAGAGAGGTATCCCTGTCTACAACAGGAGAGTTGGAAAGAGATTATCTTAATGGTCCCTTCCAACCCATTCTATGATTCTATGTACTCACCATTCATTGCAGATCTGTAAATCTCATTGTGTCCCAGGACTAACACAAGCACTCACTGGAAGGCAGCCAGTGCACAGCATCAAGGCTGCCCCAATTAAAAGCCATTTTCCTGACACTGTTAGAACTTCAATGGGGACCTTTGTGAAGTGGAAATCTCCCAAAGGACATCTGCATTATCAGGTTCGGTGTGCATCACACACACTATTTGCAGATGATGCAGGATGTTATTGCTGGTATGAAGCAGGGAGTGTGGTGTGCCATTGCCAGGCAGGGCCACCCAGTGCTGCCCAGAGCATACACAATTTGCACAGCATTTGCTAAACATGCAAACATCTTGTTACACGTGCCCCCAAACAGGGATCACAGTTCATTTGACAGGAGCCCCTTCCTCTGGGTCCCAGATAGCTTCAGGAAGTGTGCTGTTTACTTACAGTCATTTGACCATTTGATAAAGGCCTTCTCTGCATTATGAAATCGTAAACCTCAGGAGGAATTCAGTTAAACTTTGTAAGAAGTCAGGGTGTTGGGTTGCATGTCGTGTGACACTTGCAAAGTGGAGAGCTTAGTGGACAAAGTGTTTAAAGGAGGAAAGTCTAGGTAAGTGTAGAGGTAAAGCAAAACTAGGTGTTTAGAATGCTTTTTGCAGAGTTCACTTTAAAAGCAAAACACTTTTGGAAATAATTACATCAAAAGTTACAAAAATAGAGGTTTTAAACTTGAAAACCATCTATAAAAATATAGCAGAATTTTAAATATGCATTTTTAAATTGTCTACAGGTTTTAAATAACAAAAAGCATTTTCCAGCATTTTCCAGTGACATTAATTAAACAAGCACAACTGTTAGTGCTACAGAACATTTCTAAACTCCGGAAAACATGAGTTTTGTTTAAAAGCAATAAATTAATGCTGCATTTGTCCCTAACTAAAGCTTTTGTGTTTATACTGCCTTTAACAAGGCTTGGTCTTGTTGTAGCAGCAAGGCTGCAATCACATTTTACTTTTTTTTCGTATTAATTCTATGAATAGTGTACTTCTGAGAGCAAAGTTAGAGGAGCTTCTAAGAAATCCCCACTCTTAGCAGCAGTTGAGGCTACTCACCACTTCTCAGGAGGTACTCAGCAGCGCACAGGTTTGGGCCCGCAGGTCTTGGAACGGTGAAAGAAGACATTGCTGAGATGCTGGGTTCTGCTCTTCTTCCCCTGAGCCTGTTTGTGTTTTTAATCTAAATTTCTTACCTTTATATGAATTCTCTCATGTTGTTTGTTTCCAGACTGTTTTTTAGATACTGGGAGAAGTATAACAGGACTGAGAAATTTCATAGACTCTAAGTTAGTACTTTCTATTTCAAGGTGTTTAACTAAGTGTACTCTTCTTTCCAAAAGATCACCTAATGAAAGTAAAATCAGCCAAGAAAGTCAATTTTGGACTTACTCTTCTATCTTTTTGACTCAAAAACATTTCAAATTAATATTAAAAAAATAAAAAAGAAAAAAGAAAAAGAAAAAAAGGGAAAAAAAATTGGTCCCTAGAAAGCTTAAGAATTGTTCACCACTGTTTCCCTAATTTATTTTCTTTAATGCTGTTAGCATCTAAATAAACCTTATCAAACATTTCTTACTCCGCTGACAATTTTCTGACCTCTTGGTTGAAGATCTGAGCCCTAACTTTGTTCATGGATGAGTAATCACAGCAGGTCCACAGCAGAACTTACCCTAGAACTACAAATATATCATCGGCAGCCTTGTAAATCAAAGCCTCAAAGAGCATCATTTAGCCTGGAGCTAAAATTGCTTGTTTATCAAATGGTGCCTAGCTTAGCATGGAGCAGTTCCTTGTAAATCTCAGGGACCTTTTACAGCATATACTTAAGCAAGCACATTGGCTCCTGGGAGACTTTCTGAGAGCTTTAATGACTGCAGACTGCTAAAAGATCCAGGCCTCGGTTCAGTTAAGTGGTTACTTGTATAGCTTGGCTCCATTTTGTAAACTCCCAAAGATAAGGTGTCTGCGTTATCTGGGGAAAGAGCAAGCATTAGTTTCTTAGGAAATCTTTATATCCTAAGTGTTAATGTTCTTGTGGCTTTTGGTATTTTGACCTTTGTCTGCTCACTTTTGATTTACTGTGGGAGCAGAATCTTTTTTCCCCTAAGCCTTTCCTATGTTTTATAGCTACTTTGAAAAGCACAGTGAAATACTTGCAGCACAGCTTTTAAAAGTAGGCGTGAGGCTGCATTGTTCATAAATATGCTGTATGGCTCCAGACTCCCCCACAGTAACAAAGCAAGACCACCCATTTTATCTCATGTTCTCGCAGGTTATTTTATTCCATAGCACAGTGCTGGTGACAGCAACAGGACAAAACGCTGCTTAGAGCATCCCAGGCTACGCCCTGCACTCCTGGCTCCCATGGGCGCTTTGTCCCTGTGGGATGGGATTCTGGCTACTTGCTGGTGGCAGTGCTTGAAAGTTACCCACAAAGCTCCCATTGGTTTGAGAGGATCAGCACTCACTGCAGTCATGAATAACACATTGGCTGGATCTACCACGAGGACACCGGTGGCCAGTCAGCCACTTGCTGATAGATGCTTGCATACACTTGATGTAATTCACTAATTGTAGAGCTTGTTAGCTGGGTCTCACTTTTTGATTTGAATTAATTAGAGTTCACCTCAATACAGCCACCTGCTGTGCTGTCACACGCAGCGTACATCGGTACAACAAAAACAAGGAATTCTTTTAATAAGCTTATTTGAGCAAAATCTGCTCTCACTCAGATGTGTGAAATGGCATCACTGCAATATCATAGAGTAAAAGGAGTAACACCGTTTACTTCAGCTGACATGCTAATGATGTAAAGGAGGGAAAATATGGTCCATTGCATTTATAGGCATGAAACACACTATAATTTAAAATCTATTTTGACTTCACCAATTTTTCAACATTTTAAAGTCCTTCTTGCCTTCTTCATTTTTTTTCTTACTCCAAGTGAAAAGCAAGAAGGTCTGATTTCTTTTTATTGGTGGTGGTAATAACATTTATTAAACCAAGAATTTTCAGCCATCTGTTGCATGCAAACCTCAAACACCAATTCAAAGACATGCCAGTATCTGTTACTGTAAGCACATGCTGCTTATTGCAGAACTGAAAATATACTTTCTATTCTGTAGGTATTTAATTTTGGTAATGTCAGACTTATCACTATGTGACTGTATTTGTTTGTCCCATTCAACAACATTGCACTAAATGCTATTTCCTTACACAGGATACCAGTAAGTAGACTTCTGTAAAGGGGATGTCAGGACATCTGGAGTGCACCTGGAGTCATTTTTTTAGCACAGGATCAGCAGTGGATGATGCATACACCCCAGTTCATATCCATTTCATTTTTGAAAATAACTCTCACTGAAGCAATAGAGGAGCTAACAATAACCTTATATCCACTGCAGTTCTTCTACAGCTTTATGCACAATGCATGTGTTACAGGAAATTTAATCTTTGTAAGAATTTGTTTTTTTGCAAAGGCAAACTTCTCTCAGCAAAAAATTTAGTATGGTTCAGTACTTCATAAATCCAGACCACTGTACCACTTCAGCCCCAAACTCCACACTACATCTATAACAGAACACCTATACTCTCACATGGCAAATGGAGAAGTAGAAACAGAGCACCAAATCTGGCTGCCCAGGACCATCATGACTCCTGTGGCTGTATCTCTGCTGAACACCCAGCTGCTGCTTGCTCACGTGGGCTGTGCCAGCAAAAGGCTGCAATGTGATGTGGTGTGTGGGAGCTGTGTGATTCATCCGGGCCCTGAGAACAGGTCACTGCTTAGCTGCACACTTCGGGTACAACTTCTCAACTTGCGCCTCTGGCTGCATAGGGCCAAAGAGACGCAGTGCCAAAGTCACAACTTAAAAAATTGATTTTCTTGATCCAGAAACAGTGCCATTTCTCTAACTTCCTAAATAAGTAACAAGTAACATAGCCAGCATGCATGATGCTGGAGATATACATTTCAGTTTTGCCAGCCAAAATAAAACTGGCATTCAGAAAGTCAAGGAAAGCATCTCAAATGGAAGGAAAGCCCTCCTAAAAAAAGATGTTAAAATAGAAGCAACCAAAATCACAAAATTATCACATGCAAGAGACAACACCAACATGAAAAGCAGAAAACCTGTGCTTGTATAAGTGTACTACAGAGAGGAGTTAGCAGGAAGACAAACAGAAATATCATGGGGCAAATAAAAATAATAATATAATAATAAGTGCTTGCTGGGAAAGACTATTTCTAAAAGGCTTCTGGTGGTTTAGCTGGTAGCTGTGCAACTGCAAAGCATTCCCTCATTCAACTATACTTTGTATGTCTGAGGAGCTTGTTGTCACCTACTCCAGTGGGCAAGATCTTCAAGTTTTCCAGAGAATAATGTTTTTAACAGCCTTTAATAAAGTGTTTCACAGATGTGATACATCTCACACATAACAGACTTAGTACTGACCCCTATGAGTGTATGAGTGAGTGTTTTAGAAGAGGTGTATTTAACTTCAGCACCAAAATCTAGCAGAGAAGAGTAGCAGGTGAGACTGGCTGGTTTACTTTTAAGGGCAGTGAAGGAATATCTGTGCTACTTCCACGTGCCTGGAAGCCTCAAGAAGACATTTATTTAGACTATGAGATCTTTCAGGGACAGACATGTGGTGCCCACTTTTGTTTATAGAGCACATCATAATGATGGCTGTTAGAATAATATCACTGGAAAACATTCTACTGATCTTTTTCATCCTGTTTGATTAGTCTTCGGATAGAACAAATCTTCCCTAAGCCATGAACCCTGTAAAACTCTTTGCTTTGATAAATTAGTGCTCCCTCTGCTCCAGCACCCAGCACCACAGCCAGGTAGGACAAGGGGACAGCAGTCCAGGAGCTTAGCCTACTGGCTGCCCCAGGGATACCCCAAACCCCAGCTTCCCCCTCACCTCCTTCACAAGGAAACATGATCTGACTCACACTGATTCTTCAGTAAGACCACCATTTGTGCTGTGCGGGGAAATGAAAAGCTAGGCGTACTTTACTCTTCATCTTGAGTCTTTTGAATAAGGAAGAACTTGCTGCAGAGGGAAAACAACCAGCAAGTAACGGCCACAAGACACCCCACAGGATGTGGCAAGGCTCTCAGCACTCCCATGTGTATGGAGGATGGAAGAGGTTAGATCCTCCCTTGAACCAGGGTGGGATCTCTTCACCTACAGGGAAGGTGAAAGTAATCTGATTAATGCGCCTACTCTTCTGAATTTCTCCTTAGGAGTGAAAGGGGCTTGTCCTAGGATACAGGCAGCTCAACAGGGAATTTGGCATTTCCCTTCTGCACACCAACATAGGTAAATTTAAAAATAGCACTTTTATTTTTCCTCCATGTTTCCAGCCAGGTCAGCCTCATTAGTGTCACCAAGGCACCAGCAGTAAGGTAGGTGGCTTGCATTTGTTGTTGGTTATTTATTTACGTACTCTCACATTGATCCGTAAATACATCCGGGAGCACTTGTACCATCTGCTGCACATTTGTCAGCCACTGAATGGAGGCCGGACATCTGGGGATGTCATCGGTTTGTGTCGATTTTCCCCCATTAGAGCCACTGTTTCCTTTTTCAATGTGATGTGAGCAAAGAACCTGGCTGACCACAGTGAGAGGGAAGGTGGATGGATCTGACGTTACCTCCAAATCTTCAGGGTCTGACTTTTCTCAGAAGCTTCTTTCCACTTTGTAGAGCTCAGAGCATGAAGACGGAGCAAAACATAAAAACATCAGTTTAATGCTACTTTGTAATATGAATGGCTATAGGATTACAGGTAATACATTAAGCCGTAATACTACAAATAAAGTACTTGGTGCCACAAAATCCCAGATTTGGGGGGAAATGATGTGATTTAACTTCTTCCCCTGAATTCTTTTTAAACAGTTATTATACATGGAGTGGGTGTACTCTCAATTCTTCAGAAAATTCTCCTTTTGTCATTTAATCAGTATTCACTGACTGCACACCAGCAAATACAAGATTTCTCACAAGTATCATTATTCCAAAATCACCAACACCACATTACCAAACATTCATGGTTTGACTATGACTTTTGGGGTGAGCAAAAGACGATGAGGTATTGATTTAGACATGAGATTCTAGCCAAATGGGAAGTATACATTTGCTTCATAGGAGAAGTGACTTAGTCTAACAACCAAAATTCAGGGAGACATAACTGACTTCAGCCCAACCATAAAAATTCAAATATGCTGAAGTTGAAATGTTATTTGGGTATAAATGGTTGTGTATAGCACGCATGCACACAAGTTTTACACATTTTTCACGCTTTTCCAGATGGCTCCTTGTTTAGAGATTTTGTTATTAAGGATTTAAAAATGTTTGTTTCCTACTATTCATAGCTCACAAGATACATATGAAAAAGATGTTTCTTTACCATACTACTTACCATGCAGTTTTCCAAATATTAACTAAAAAAATAAGAAGGATCTAGCCCTGAAAAAAAAGCATGATTTAAAACATTGAGCATAGCCAAGTCAGAGGATGAATGAACCATCACACCATTTATTCCTGTATTTCATTTGTTAAGAAATAACAAGATGTGCTTATTGTACTTAGTCTTAAAATGTTTCTTCAATAACACTGCCCTTTACTGTCCACTGTAGTGCATGTTGTTCATGGTCTCTCCAGACTGCTGAGTGGTTTGCCTAGCACAAACTGTACCAAAAACATGTCATTCAAGTTTTGTTTGTTCTTGTAGCTCTACAGTAGTATACAAAAGGGCTTACAGAATTACCTTATTACCTGTAAGCTTGCCCATAGATTATTGCTCTTGAACTAGTTTTTATCATATGCAGAGTAGTAGAACAGGGAATTTTCCAGGCAGCCCCATGAGCACCACCAGAATGCTCCTGCAGGAGGGAAGGAAACTGGCCGCCCACCAGGAAAATGGGCTGAGTGTGGAAAAACTGTATGCTGACCTGGAGCTGTGAGCACTGCCTCCTTCCTTTCTATTTCAGAATCATCCCCTTTATTTCATCTAGAATAAGTTGTCAATGCTACAAAACCTACAACTGCAACCATCTCCTAAGAAATCTAAGAACCTCTTTTATTTTGATATGTTTATAACAGGAATGCAGATGCTCTCGCCATTCACATTTCACATTTCTTTTTCCTTCATGGTATCATTTGCATTGCTGCCTAAAGGATGCCGGTAGAGATGAGATGCACATCTCATCCGAGTGTTGTAAATAAAAGGAAAATAAATACTGCTTATCGCTTACCCCTGGTCTCTTTTCCTGCTCTCTGTTCCTCCTCAGTGTAATACAGCACTGCAGCTATTTCTGCCAACATGGGAGTCATAGGCAGAATTTCCATTCTACAATGGCTGTGAATATAAAATTCTGTCTGTGCACAATAGCTATGAGAAAGATGTGTATACAGTCACCTGCGAGGGCTCTTTTGCAATGAGTTAGTACGAAGAACAATTAATTGCCAGCACTTCTCTGGATGGATTATATTCAGTGCTATGTAGGGTAAAGAAATCACAGGATGGCTCATTTAATGTTTTCATAGGAGTCAGAGTTAGGGAGAGGGGTCACGCTAAAAAGCCAAAATGCTCAGTACTACAGACGGCTTAAAATCTATGCTTGACTGAATGCACTGATATTTGAATTTGGTTCTTCAGATGCTTAATTTTCCATTTGAATTGCAAAATAAGAATACTATGTTTAGTTTTGTTGGTAACAGTTTCAAAACTGACAGCGAATAGAATTTTATTTTTTTTTACTTTTCCTTTTTTTTTGTTTGCTGGAGGCAGAATAAGCAGTCCATCCTTTTGCTTGACCTCTATATATCTGGAGAATATGTAAACATATTGAAACTTTGTTGTGTTCTACAGTGAGGGAATGAAGTGCATCGATTGCTTGCAATTATTAGCTAGAGTGGGATAAGCCTTCTCCTTATTATGCAGATTAGTGAAGCTCTCAGTTCCAACATATTGTACAGATGCAGGAGAGCAGCTGCTCTTACAGATGGCAAGTACACAGCTCCATTAGTATGTATCTATTGTCTGCTTTTGGCTTGTTCAGAGGATGGAGAGGATGGGTGAAGAGGAATTGTTACACAGTGAAATGTAAAGGAGAACATACACTCTTAAAAATCTGTTCTCAAGAGACTATTTACACAGAAGGGAAAACAACAATCAAATTAAAAATCTACCCTAAATAAGAACTTTCATGTGTCACAATTAAGCCTCTATAGTTTTTAAGTAGATTAACCATGAAAAAGTAAGTAATAGAATTCCATCTTCATGGCAAAGTGGTATCAAATAAAAAGAAATCCTGTGAGGTTCATTGAAAATTTGGTCATGAACGTGGCTCTTCCAAAGCTTTCCTTTATATCTCCTCCCCCTTCTGAACAAAAATATGTATATCCTTCCTCCCCCACACAGAACAAGTCCTCGTTTATTTTGCATAACATAGAAGACAGAAGAGCAGAACTGTGCTTCATTTATTAAACTTTTTACCATCAGAATATAGCATTTTATGCAACTTTTTGCATTAATGAGAGCTGAAGCAGCTAAATTTAAGTTGGTATAGACAACATTGATTGTGCATCTATGTCAATTATTCTTTGCAAAAATGCTAAGCAGAACATTAGTTAACCGTGTGGTAATTTTTAATGTGAACAATTCCTGAGGAAATACATAGCTACAGGCTGACTAGTGAAAACAGAGTCAAGTAAAGGACAATTATTTAGAACACAGTCTATGGCTGAATGCACAAATTATGGTTGTACCAGCAGGTTTCATGATAAACTTAACATACTGTTTATCCTTGTCCTGTCCCCACACACTACTGAAAAGAGACCAGCCTCGCCACTATGGCTCCCACACCTCAGGTATTTATAAACCTGGATCAAGTCCCCTCTCAGCCTTCTTTTCTCAAGGCTAAACAGACCCAGTTTACTTAGTCTTAGAAAGAGTGCACATTGAGCACTGATGATCACAGTGAACTTACACAACATTTTTTACCACCTCTGCTAAAGTTTGGAAGGTAAATTAATTCTTAAGTATCCATGCTAACAATTAAAAAAAAAAAAAAAAAAAAAAAAAAAAAAAAGTATAAAAAGTATATCATTTTCCATGGAAACAAAAGCAGGAGGATGAAAAGAGAAAACACCATCTTATTTTGTTCTTACTACTGAACCACTGTAACATTAAAATCTGCTGAGGATCTACCTAAGACTGGGAACAAAGACACATGGGCAAGAGAGGAATAATACCAGTCGGCAAGAGAGGAATAATACCAGTCTTTCATTAGTTTGTTGTTTGGTTTTTTTTTTTTGCTTTCGTTTTCAATCTCAGATTCATCCTGAAAAAGCATCGTTAAAAAACTCTGAGTGAGCACTTTGTTACAAGAAGTAGCTGAATTTTAATTTTCCGTAAGTATTAATAACACAAGATACAGAAATTATAAGGGAAGAAACCTGCTTGGGGCCAGCCAACAGGAGAGCATTTTTCCCTCAGAAAATCAGAGTCTTTTCATTGCCTGAAAGGCTTGTGTTTTCCATGTGAATATAAGTGGTGCCAAGCAATTCAAATACACAGCTCTTAGCATGGAACAACATCTATTCTCCTTAGTCAGATCACATCAGACTGCACATTCAAAGGGGCTGTTCTGCTTCTCTTCAAGTCCTGATTCTTCCTCACTATCAGCAAACTCAAGGAAGCTGGAGATTTGGGTTGATAGGGTATAAGTTTTCAGAAAGCTGAATAACAGATCATTCCTTCTGACAGCCATGAATTTGATTTCTACATAGAGAAGGGAGGAGTTAATCTTAGACACTGGGGTGGTTCTCCTGCTCTGTCTGCTCCAAAGATGAAAGTCAAAAGTACACCCAGGCCCTCATGCTGTACAGTCTGAGTCAAAATTAAACCTAAAGCAGTTTTGAGCCTCTGTGCAAGGTGAGTATGTGGAGCACAGCCTCTCAGACAGCAAACTACATGAGCATCACTGTGTCAGGCAGGGTCTCAGGAAACCCCTGTGGGGAACTCTTATGCTTAGAGATCTTTAGATTAGCAGTACTTTCAAATTAGTCTTGTATCAGGTTTCACAGACTAAATGGATACGCTCGAGGATTTCATTTTAAATGAATCTTTCAATATTTGAGCTCAGATGAAAACAGAATTTTTACTTGCCTCCCAAATGCGTCCTCTGCACCCATGGCACTGGTACAGTCTGAGCATGACTATGTGATCCCATCCATCACCAGATAGATGTCTTCACCAGGAGAAATCTGAGAATGGAAGAGATCCACCTTGATTTATTAATCTCCATATCATAGCCCTACTACTAAAGTTCATATCCACATAGTGCTGTGATTATTTGTAAATTTCCAGTACTTATAATCAGGACAGTAACATTAAGAACATTAAACTTGATTGAATATCTTTGAATACACAAGATACTGCTGTGCATCTTTGGTATTTTTCATTTGATTCTCTTTCCAAAAACAATCTGTGTGGAAAAGAAATCATCACCTAGACTCACATCATTAACTTCTCAGGGAGACTGGCAACAGGCAGCCAGTGTATAAGCTATGCAAAGCAGGGGAGGTTGAGATATCTTTTGCCAAAGTCTGAACTCAATCACTTTGATTTGATTTCTACTGATTTAAAATAAAAGACTAATGAAATTGAAATGTCATAAAGTCATATGACATTAAAAATAAGATTAATAGCTAATTCCATATGTATTTTAATAATACTGTTATAATATACACACATGTAGCAATATAATTTCTCATTTTATTTACATAATTGTAACTCAATCACTCAAGAAACCATGGAAAGTAGAGGGAAAACGATCTTGGAAAGATAAACGGCTTTTATGATATTACTAAAAAAAAAAAAGAAAGAAAGAAAGAAATTAAAACAGATAAAACTACTTTGAACTTCTAGTATTTTTCACATGGGTATGCAAAACCTGTGTCCTCATAAACCTCAAGTTTATAATTCATACTGGCAACATCCTGGGGATGAGAGAGAAAGAAAGAAAGAGAGAGATTGAGAGAGAGTAATTGAGAGAGAGAAACTACACATTCTATGTCACTCACTTCCTCTAAATAACTTCTTGGGACTGTGCGATGAAGACAGCATCTCTATTCAGAGCACCTCAGAAGAGATCGAGTTGGAACTGACCTGGAAGAAAAATTATGAGAGCTTAGGGCAGAAATGTGATCCTCCAACAAGCTTTTCTGCCTTGGCTTTCAGCACAGCTGAAGACCAAAAGCAAGTTCTCTGTATTCGAGTTACTCACTTCTGTTGGAGAAAACAATTCTCTTAGCACCTGAATAATTCAAAGGAATGGGAAGAACAAAACAAAACAGCTTAACAGCTGGGGCAAGTTTTTCTCTCCTACTGAAATGAAAACCTCCTGGAGTTCTTTCAGATGATGGTCCTTATGTACTAAAACATGTTGTACCATGCATGAGTTTCTGTACAATGTTACCATGCTGATAAAGCTTAGATTTCCACAATTCTTTCCCCGATGAGATTAGTAAGATAATTTATGTAAAATAAATGAGAAAAGAGGAAGGTTAATCGGGGTACCTCATCTACAGGAGGGGGTTTGGTTTTGCTTTCATTTCTTCCAGATGACTGGCTAAGTCTCTAGCTATCAAGAATGCTTAAGAGAGATAGATAACAAACAACAACTGAGCTGGAGTCAGATGCCCTTAAGATTTCAGAACTCCTGCATTTTAAGCAAATTGATTTCAAGACAAATTCTGTCTGAAAGTTTGAAGCTAAGAAAATTTTGCTACATGTCACATCTTCAGATATTTTGTACAAATATCAGAAAATTCAGCAGTAGGTAATGGAAGGTTTTTCATTTTAAAAGAATATTAGGAAGTTATGACCAAAACAGAGGAACTCATAGCAAACCAATCAAAACCTTGTACATTCTGTGAATTTTGTTCAAACAGCAATATCTGTAACAGTTGGACAGTTACTGCTGAAAGTAATAACAAAAGGTATGAAACATGTAAATGCTCTGAAGTTGGCGTCTTCTCTTTACCTTTAGCATTAACATAGCAAACAAGAAAAACCTTGAGGGGGGGGGAGGGGGAGGGAAGAAAAAGAAAGCATTTTTAAAGCCTGGACTTTCCTGGCTTTTTTTTTCCCCATGGCATATCCATGATAGCTCCACCTGATATTTCAGTATTCACATAGTACCACCATGTACAACTCTTTAAGCTGATATGCACTTTACTATGTATTTTGTCTACAAAATTAGAAGTATAAAGTACTTCTCTTGTTGCATGAGTGATGAACATTACGGTATCTTTCCTCTGAGATAAAGTGGTCATGACTGCCTGGAACACAGCTGGGTTTTTTGTGCTAGTTCATATTTGTCCTGCTCCTCAATTTAGCATGGCAAGATAATACTCCAGAGTCACAATTTCTGTTCTCATTTTGCAATAAATATAATCCAAAAGAAAAGCCCATGTATGTTATAGCAGAAAGCTACTGTATGATTGTAGGCAATATTGTGCCCATCAAACATAATATACGAATATTTTTTAAGAGCCCAGTAGGAATTTTTTGGAGTACCTTGGAGGACAGTTCTGCAGGTAATACTTAGGGCTGGAGCTCAGAAGATGCCAAGGCAAAGCCTGCCTTGGTCACTACCTCTCCTCTCTCATGCCTCCAGCAAGGAAGTGGAAATGACATCTCTCCCTATCTTGTTTGTTTAGCTCTTAAATTCTTTGGGACAGGTATTTTCACCACTGTAATATACAATAATCTCCTCTGGAGCCCCTGAGTATTGTTCTATTGCAAATAAACAACACAACATTGAAAAATCAGTCATAACAGGTGGAAGTATTTGTGCCTGCACCTACCACGGTTGCCTTTTAAGCAGAATTGTGGCTGCTGAGAAGTCAAGTCATCACATTCACACAGCACTGTCCTCCAAACTGCAAAACCAGGAAGGTCCATATACCCTACAAAGGAAGATGCTGGAAAACAGAGGTCAAACAGAAAAGAAAAATGAGGGAAATTAGCATTTATGCTTCCTGCCAGCTCTATCTGTTAGAAGCCCAGAGTGTTTCCTTAAGTGCACATCCCACACAGGGGTAAGCACAGAGCTATTGGTCCAACCCTACAATCTTCTGTCTTCTTCCTACATCCTTCATTCTCCCATATTTTCTTCTTTTGAATGGAGGGGTTTGGATTCCAGCAAAGTTTCCTTTGACAAGTGAAGTGCTGTTAAGTAGAATTTTCCCTTCTCTGTCAGTCAGCACTGCGGGTTCTCCGCAGCCAGACACCTGAATCCTACGAAACTGGATGTGCCAGGAGCATGTTCTCTTTCCCAAACACTGTTTTTAAGACATCTGAAACAACATACCTCTCATCCTGTCACCAGAAGTGAGCTCTCAGCTACCCAAACTCTGTGTTTTCCTTTAACTTTAGAATATAGTTCATATAATACCTCTGAAATATCACAAAAATGATCTGCGCAAACATTTCCTGCTCCAAACAATTATATATCAGATCATACCAACAGCAATTGGGTGTTGCATGCTAAAAAAGTCAATTCCTGCTCAAATTAGACTAACCATCTACCTGATCTTGGTGTTGCATATGTATTTAAAGAAAAAAAAAAAAATATATATATATATATATATATCCATTAACAAGGGAGGTTTTTCCATCTCCATCATGACAAGTCCCTCACAAGATCTAGCAGCATCAGTCACAGACATTTGTTGAACTCTATAAGAGGTCTCAACTCTGTTTGCATCGGTACATCTTTATCATGACAATATATTGGTGTCACATTGGGGGGACTTGAGCTGCCTAAAAAATACCCACCATAGAGCAATGCCAGACACTGGCTCTAACTTGTTATCAAATCACACACACATGTGCATGGGCAGGAGGAAAGGAAACAAATAGGCAGAACACTATCATACAGCATAAATATCCCCATACATATACATAAATATACCTACTAAAAGGGAATTCCGATCCTTCAGTGAAAGGGAGAGCTTTATTTACACCGATAACACAATAAAACTGTTTACAGGATAACACACTGAACAAGTCTCCTATTGCCTCTGCCATCCAGATATTTCAGCTTGCTTAGACTTGTAAGCCTGCAAGAATAAATTACTCACTGAAATGTGGGGCCATTAGCCTTCCACACACAGTGTATTTAAAATGCTATTTTTAAGTGAATTGCTGCTACTCGTGTATGCTTTGCCTGCTCTGTATTTGCAATTGTGACATTCTCAGCATCCTGAAAAACAACACAAACATGTAGACAAGCCTGTAGTGAGGCTCCAGTGCCTCATCTGGCACTGGTTGCCCAGAGAAGCTGCGTGTGCTCCATCCCTGTAGGCTTTCAAGGCCAGGTTGGATGGGGCCCTTGGCAGCCTGATCCAATGGGTGGCAGCCCTACCCATGGCAGGGGGAATGGAACTAGATGGTCCTTAGGGTTCCTTCCAACCTAAGCCATTCTATGATTCCATGATTTCTATACGTAACTGTTCTGGCCCTCATATCACGTTATACACCCGAATGCTCAGCAAACATTTTACTACCCATCACCATTTATTTGTGAGGTTTGTTGTTTTGTCTGCTTTTATGTTGTTATTCTCTTTCCCCTACAAGAGATAAAGAGGAAAGAAATTATTTGTAGTGTAATACTTGGGTTAATGTATGCGCTCAGTACATGCTCCTCTAAGTACAGCATTAGGAACCTTCATACAGAGTTACTAACCTGAACACCTCAGAAACAGCATTCAGATGATCTTTTGAAAGGAAGGACTGACTAAGTCCAACTGAAAGATCATGAGCCATAAGGGTGTAATTAGTGTCTTGAAATGACCAAAAAGAATTGATGGTTTTGTGGGTATCATGCAAAAAGCAAAAATTCTGTTTGAATCGCTCACATAACAGATGTTTGCTAGGATCCACCATGCAGCCTGCATACAGTTATGCTAATTTGGCACTGTTTCCCTTCAAGTTAGCTCTGAGTCATTAGTGCACGCAGCTAGTAGGTCCTTCTGTCTAACTAATAATTGCCTATTATTGATATTAATTAACATTTTTTGCACCTTCCCTCGGTTTTGACCTAGTATCTGTTGGTAGTCTAATCACAGTGGCCTATTAAAAGTCAAAATACGGGGGCCTATAGCAGTCACGAGCCATTTATCAAAAAGCAAACAAGGCCAATTAAACAGGCAGCCAGACAGTTGTCTTGATTTGCCGCTGACTGTTTCTTGATCACCATTATAAATTGCTAATCGGGCAGAAAGTGCTAAGCAGTGCATCTGCAGGGGGTGGTTATTGCTCATTCCCTGCCTGGTGGCAGGTGAGGGAGGCTAGTGATGGTCTTATTGATGTGAACTGCCCATCAGTCGGTAGTTATTGTTAAAGTTCATGATGCTACAGCTGATCCTTTCCTGCTGAGAGTCAATCAAATTAATTAGTGCTAGAAATTCTTCTGTATTATTCTAACACAGAAATACAGAAGGAACATACTGTAATTTAGTTTCAGAAGCAGCAGGAAAAAAAAAATCTCTATGTATTGCAGAGTGTGGGGGGGAAATCAAATATTGCTTCTTCCATTATTTTATAATAAGGGCTGCAGCTAAAGGTTTTTATAGCCACAGATCAAGAGATCATAATAGAAGCATATTGACAGATTTTTTTCTGCAATACTCCAAGGAACAGGCGGTAGCAGGAAAATATATCAAAACCTTATCATCAGAGCTGAGATCTTCTGTGAAAAATCAATAAAGAGTTATACATGGTTTGAGTTTAAACAGTTCTCTGTAGTCATTTAAACATAGTGCATCTGTGCAGCTTTTTACCTCTGGAGACCGGTGTAGCCTAGCAACTGCAAGGCTTAAACCGATTAACTACAAATGAAGTACTGTACGCCTATCAAAGCAATTGCTCATGGTTGCCTTTGTTGCAGGGGCTGAGCTAATTGAACATGATACAGTATGAAGATAATTAACACCCATGAGTTTGTTAATTGCCTGTTAGCATTACAACACAGTCTCTGCCTTTCTTTTTAACTTGTTCTACTGCAGCATCTTCCCCTCTTAAAAGGATGTGAGACTCACTTAGTTGGCAATGATATCTGATAGTTCATTAACCCTTTTCACAGGAAAAAATAACCCACGTGGAGTAATGAAGCAAATACATACTCTTGTCAAACACAGACTCCCACTTAACCCACGCAATTTACAGAGAGAAGAAATTGGGTTTACATAGACTGCACAAAAGATGTTTATTTTCAGGGCCAATTTATTTCAAGCAATTTAGCCATTATAAATGCTTTTAAATATCTTTTGTGGGTTGCTTTTATGACTCAGCTGCTCTGCCTTCTAAACCGAACGATAAATGTCTTTTAGGGTTGGCATATTAATTGAAGGCAGCATCTGGTCAGCAGCTGACCTCCTCTACTTGTCGTCTTTGTTGGCTACCCAGTTAAAACTAACAGCTTATTTGCTTTTTCTGCCAGCTTCTCCTTCCATTCAGGGGGCGGAGGGCTAAGCTCAACTTTATTTATGCCAAAATGCTGTGTCAACCGATAACATCGGTTTTCCACAATCCATTAATCTCAAATAGATCTAATCTGAGTAAGTTCCTTGGAAACTGGTTACTGCACTTGGCAAAGTATTTCTTTCATTGTACTATCTTCTGAATTTGAGATGAATGCATATGAAAGATCATGAAGACAATATAATAGGTGCAATACCATATGGATGCAATCCCATGCAATCCCATGGGTGCAATACCAAATAAAGGACATTTCCTTAAAAGGAGGCAGTACTTAGAGGAAAAAGAAGAAAAATAGACACAAATCACAGCATTTGGTTACCACAGACAAGATCTGATCTTTAAGACCTACTTCTCCAGTGCTGCTTGCAAATGCCCTGGCTGCATCACAGCTGTTTAGAGAAGAGAAGACTTTCTTAAGTGACCCTGGTTTCCTTAGCTGTTACTGTCACAGTTAATACTTGTGGAAAAGCTGTTCCCTTGAGAAACACTACTTACTAGCGCCCAATTACAAGTTCCATCATCGATCATAAGTATTATTTATTCAGCAAAATGAATTGCTAATTAATAACTGATGAGCATTATGGCCTTGAAGTCTGTAATGCTATTAATTACCTTGGCAATTGGGATTCTGCCGGCGAAGGACTACCAAGAACATTTTCTTAACAATTAGCACAGAGAGATTACTGAGTGCATACCTGCTACAACAACGGGGGATGATGATCTCCGAGACTTAAAAGAGAGCTGTGTAGTTTCTGAGAAGAATAAACAAGGCTACAGCCCTACTGCACTGAACTATATGCTTAGAACCATTCAAGTGACAAAGGGAAAACCTTTTCATACATTGTGGTGATGGAGAGATTTGGCAGCACGTCCCAAAATGAGTGTCCCTGCCTGGAAGCAGTGTGGCAGCAGCATGGTCACGCTAACACACTGCCTTGTGCTTTGTACCCCATGGCTGCTTGGCTGGGTCAGAGCACTACAATGAGTGCACTGGCACATGGACTCAGGCCTCCAGAAACTGCTGCCTGCAGGGTCTACTAGCGGTTACTGTTTAGCATCACTGTAAGAGTGAAAGCAACAAAACAGAAGCTTTTTTGTGACTTCAAGATTCACAACGCTGATGTTAATATTGCTCTACAAGTTGAAGTTGTGTTCCTAACCCTCCTCTGCAACCCCTCTTGGTTTTCTCTTTCCAGATCTGTGTCACCTTGTATTTTGAGTACAAATTCCTTGGGGGAGAGACCAGGTTTATATTTGCCTGTAAAGCCTCCAGAATACGTGTGGAGCTGTACAGACAAACTGAACACTGCCCAGCAAACTGCAAGATTAAGATCAGCTCCTGCCGCGATGCTAAGATTTGTTTTCTGATTGTCAATAAAAAAAAAAAATTAAGCAATTGCAAGAGCTCAGCTCGGGGACTGTGCAATAGCTGCACAGTGATAAAACCAAAAGCTTTCATGTGAAGCACAGAGGTCATCATGGGCATAAGATTCCAGCACAGTATAGACATTATAAAAACACAGGTTCTAGCTGCAATACAAAAGCATAGAGCTGTATACAAGCCATCATATTTGCATGTGTTTTATTTAATTCTAAAACATGCTAGAGAATGTTGGAGACATTCTCAGTCCGCCCTTTCTGCATCACTTCCATAGCATGCTGGTGGCCAATCTCTGTTGTCATTTTAACTCCTTACCTCAAAGCTCAATTTTGCCTTCATCAAACTAAAAGCAAACAAACAAACATAAAAAAAAAACACCCAAAGTTTTTGTACTGTACAGCAAGGAGATGGCTGTCATCCCATCAAAAAAAAAAAAAGGTACTTGCTGCAGCTACACAGCATGAAACTGGTAATGTATGCCCAAAATAAGAAGGAAATCAGCTTTACTGGAAATCTAAATCTACTGGATAATTGTCAAATAGTAAAACCAAAGTCCACAGATTCAGTCTCATTCATCACTGCAACCATTTTTACTGGAAACTTTCTATAGTTTAAGCTTAGATTACATATTTGTGATCTGTGCACATGAGGTGAAAAAGAATAAATATGCTGTTTCTTGAAAAATTACACCCTGACAGCACTGATCTCCCTGATCTTTGCGAAGAGAAATCTCCTTGTCTTCTGTGGATGGCTTACTCAGACAATGTTATTTGGAAACAGAGGCTTCTTTACCTTTCTTCCGCTCAGTGGTTTGTACTGAATGTCAAGCTACTTTTTGTCTCTGTACTGACTAGCTGTAGAAGTCAAAAAAATCCTTTCACTAAAAATTCTATTAAAAAATAAAAGAGTACAGAGAAAAGTTTTCTGGTTCATGACAATTGCCTTCATGTGAAATATATCATATTATGATTAACAGTAAGCACAGGCACTTTTCTTTGCTCCTACTAGTCACAATCTGCTTGTATCTGTTTTTCTTACCTGGAGTTTTGTGGTCTGCCCTGTGTTGCAGGACCAGGGCAAGCTTTTCCCGTAGATCACTGCCACTCTCAGTTCAAGCAAGTCAGTAGTTACTGATTTGGAAAGGCTTAGCTAAAGGAAATCCTCAACCGTACATTCATTTTGCACTCCAATATAAAGCAATGCAACTTTAAAAACATAAAAAAAAAAGAGCCAATATCACTGGTCCAAACACAACCTGTGCCAGATCTTGTTCGCTCTACCCAGAAAGCCCTCTACTGCTTTTTTGCAGGCTCTTTCCTGCCTTGTACCCTGTCATAACCTCACATCATGAGAGCATACCATAAAAGCAGAAAACTGGAAGCAAAACAGCTTTAACAGTGTTTGGCCATCTGGCTTCGTTTGTTTTAATGCAGGGAGGAAGGGGCCTTGGCTCTGATCTCTGGGGACCTGGCCCAAACCTGGGGCTGCTGCTGGGACGTTTCCTGGCCACATAAGTTGTCACCACTGCCTGGTACATATAACAAGGCTGGACTGCACTTGTGCAGCTCCCAGAAAGGTGGGATGGGATTTGGATGCAAGATATTCCTTCCCTCGCAGCACATATTTTTCAGAGAGTTTTAGACTGGCTCAGGTTGGAAGGGACCTTAAAGTCCACCTAGCCCCAGCACTCAAACTGTGGTCATAGCTGCCATCCACTAGATCGTGTTGCCCAGGGTTCCACCCAGCCTGGCCTCAAGCACCTCCAGAGATGCATTTTGGCTCCCATTTTGAATACCAGCTTCAAAAAGCACAAGAATGGCCATCACTTCACACTCACCAACAATCACAAACAGCAGATGTGCACTCTTTCACCGTAGAAGATAGTACGTGTGTTTCTTAGGACAGAGCCCTGAAATGCACCAAGGGAACTACCACAGCATTGCTTAAGCAAGGCTGTCCTGAAGCCAAACCACTCTAAAGCATCATTATCTCCTCAGAAAACTATGCTTGATCAGTGCCAGCAGAAACCTTGGAACCCACACACTCATTCAAGGCACAGAAAGCTGTGATGCATTTTAGCTGGTAAGAAACAATTACTTTTTTTTTTTTTAAACTCATTACTAAATACTTTAAGAATCTGTGAGTTGAAAACATTCAATAGAAAACACTGTACAATCATCTAGGTCAATATTACTTGAGAATATAGAATAATTTTTTGATCTCCAGCTGCACCTCCCTTGGATAAAGGGGAGAAAGAATGTAAGATATCAGCTAAATTATCTGTGGAGCTCAGCCCTAGAAATGTCTGCCTCTGCACAAAAAAAAAACCTGCATTTAATTTTGCATTTCATTTTGAGAAACTTTTGTGGACAATCCAAACAACAGGAAGCACGTGAAGTTTGCAGTCAGAATTACAAAGTGTAAGATCTCATCTCACGAATAAAACCTCAAATGCTAAAGCTAACATTTTCTTCTATTCCTTCCCAGCCAGTACAGCAGGTGAACTAATCATGAGCTGTTTAGATTAATGCCTATTCCATATTCCATAAAACATAAAAATCACAGATTTCCCATTCCCTGATTGCAGTCAAAATAAAAAAGACAAACAGCAAAGTTGCCTACCAGTAAGATCACTCATTTGTTCAATTTCATCAAGCTGCTATTCGGTTCTCCAGAGATGAGATCCTCTCTGGAGAGTTCCTTTAAGAAGTTACCAAGGAACTTAATGGACGATTGGAGCTAATGGCACACTCCAGGGAAACAACGCTAGAAAATTGTGTTCTAAAAAGCAGCCTGAGCTGTTTGAGAGATGCCTTGCAAAAACCTTCAGCTCTCCTGTATGACTAGCAAATACTTTTTGCTGTGAATTTATATTCCCCTCTTCAATCAACTTTCATCTTGCCAAATTCCTCTTCATTTCTCAGTGTATGCAGCAATACACTTGTTTGAATTCAACAGTGCATCTACTTAGCACTGTTTATGATAAAGTTCTTGTTTAAATATAATTTATAGTATATCATGGATTGTGGGGCAATTTGTAGAACTAGTCTAATGTACAGGCTGAAAAACATAATCCTTACCAAAGACACATAAACTCTAACAGACCTCTACAAAAATTGATTTCCCATTTCCACTTCTGGAACTTGTAACTCCGAGTTTTGCATAAGATTATTTCAATTAATTAAGCACAGAACGAAGCATTTAGTAAAGAGAGACTTCATCTTCCATTGCAAACAATATCAAATCTAGACCAGAATATTTGTCTCTGAGGCCAGAACGTAATGCAAACATCCTACAGTTTACTAAACTATGTACTGAATGGACAGAGAAAAAAATTAGAATGCAAGGAAATTAAGACAGAGTATTGAGTACCCAAAAAATTGAGTAAAACTAATTTGTTAATTAAAATGCAGTGCAGAACAACAGCACAAAACAGAGACAGTAAAGGAGAAAGCAAGGAAACAACTGAGAATGCCAGCTATTAACTGTACAATACCACGATTAAAACAGAGGCACTTGTCTAGGCAAAGGCAGGCTGGAGGAAGGTGGGGGAAATATTTCATGGAGGAATACACAATCCTGAAGGGAACAGAAATGAGAGTTTTACAAGGCTGTTAGAGCTAATGTCAAACACAAGAACAAAGGAGCATAAACTAAAGTTAAGGGAAGGGTCAGACCCTCAAGGAATATAGGCAGAATTTCTTTAGATTGGGAGTAGTGAATATACAGAATAAAAGGAAGAGGAGAGCTATAGAACGAAAAAAAACCCTCAAAACTATTTCTAAGAGATACAGAAACGGAGCCCTAAACATAGAAAGAAGCATTATGGAACAAAATTGCTAACTGAGGAAAGGGACATAAATGGTTAGGCTTGTTTCCTTTGAGGCTAATGTTCTATTTGTCCCCCTTGCAAGGGATACAAGGGGAGAGTTGCAGAAGCTCCACATGACAACAAAACACTCCTTTTCACCTGAAGCACTCCTGGTCATGCAGACCCTGGGACGTGGCTGTCCCATAGTTACTGAGAAGCACTCAAGTCCTCATTGAGATACCAGTGATCTCCAAAAGTTACCAACACTCATAGGCACCTCATTTTTCACCTCCAACAAATTTTAACAGAGCTGAGTGAACAAAGCCCCTTTGAAGCTCTAGGTTTAAGCAAATCATGCCTGCAAATGATACACATTAAACATTAAGACACTGAAGAAATGTATGTACTTCACTCTCCTGGAACTGCATGCCTTGAAAGTCTTTCTCCCAGGCTAAACAATCTATAGGCAGCAGTTTGCACTCTTCCCCATGGGCAATCGCTCAGCGGCCTAATATGTTTCAGTAATGATTTTTTCCTAAGATTCAGCTTAAATTTTCTCTTGCTTAATTTCACCCCATCACTCTTAGTTATACCTTCCTGCACCATCCTAACTATCCTCACTCGATCTTTTTTTGGAGTTCAGGCTCCCTTCAAACTTAGCTGTGTTTCCCATCAATCATCTTCTAGCAAAGTCACAGATATGGCAGTTAGGTTGTTGTTGTTTTTCCCCGAGACTTTTCTCATCATTTGGTCCCTTCTGCCCTGTTTGCTTTATTGCTCCTCTCACCTTCTCAACAGTTTGTCAATATTTTCGTAATAATACTTTTCACACAATTTCATGCAGTGTTGCAGGTATGACTTCAGATTGACACGTATCAAAACTATTGTCATTTTAATGTAATACCTTTAGACATAAAAGCCCAAATTGCACTGATCGCCCTTGTTTCTGCCCTTGCATTCCCAATTAATTAAAGATGCATAGCACAAACAAAAAGTACTCTGAGTTGTAGAGTTCATTTTGCAAGAAGTCCATGCTCTGTGAGACCAAGTTTGTGAAAAAAGCCAAGAATACAGGAAACCAAGTTGTTTTCAAGTCTAGTCCCTGTCTGCAAGCTTGGTAAGAGCATGATGCCAAAAGCAATTAACAAATATTTAAGAAAAGTAAATAAACTGGCTTTGAGCTCCTTTGGAAAGCTCTCTGGAGCTTCACCTCAACCAAATCTGACCAGATAGCTGCAAGCAGTTCCCGAGGTCCTTCAGCCGTAGCACACAGAATAGAGACAATTTGATGGGGGACCTGGCGCTAATACAAAGGAAGAAATACGTTTGCCATGTAACCACATAATAGGCAGCATGCCTCCTGCAGTGTGTTGCTCACATGGTTCAGCTGAAGAGAAGTGAAAAGACAACTTCAGTGCTTACCACAGTTCAGGCAGGAAAGTGCTGAAGGACTATTCAGTAGGCATTTACGTGAATAACAGTAACTTCACAGAGGGAGTCTACATTTCACAATTTCTCAGAGGGAGAAGAAAAAAAATCTTCTCCATGCCCAGAACTGATCGGGTACATCTGAAATATGTTAGCAGGTAATTCTGACTCCCCCCTGCAAAAGGAAAAGCATCAATTGAGCATCCAGCCAAGGTTCCTTCATGCAGCTGTCACAGCTATCTATAATCATTTGTTTCCTCATATTTTGTTTCTTGTTTCTAGGACTTACCCCTGGTCACCATAACTAAAATCTCTCCAGTTGCATTTGCTGCTTACTTCAGTGATGAATAGTGATCAAAAAGTCTGTAGACTTGTCTTACCTTGCTGTAACTGAAAGAAGAGACAGTGCATATTAGTACCAGCTTAGGGGAAGACATTATGAAGAAAAACTTCCTTTCACACCTTTATTTAATGTATTTTGTTTGAAGCTTACCCATATTTAAAGTTCTAGTTAGACAGAGTGCAGATGTATAGAGACAGTGAGTGAATTCTGTGCCTAAACTAGTTACTGCTCATTAGCTGAGCAGCAGTGCAGCCGTACTTCTACCTACCCTTAACATACAGTAATTACAAAACTGAATACGTAAGCTTGAAATATTCATTTCAGTTCACACAAGGGACTGGTCTAAGACACATTAACTCCTGAAGAAAAAAAGGAATGAAAACCAAAAAGCACTCAGCAAGTGTATCTGCCTCCAGCCCACCCATAACCGTTGTGCATGTCCCAAGGCCAAGGATTTCAGAGACTAGATACTGTCCTAAAAGATGCTAGGGAAGAGAAGAAACCTGGAGTGAAGTATGGCCAAGGGCTGGCACAGAGTGAGAATGGACAATTGATTTCAACTAGCTGGGAGAACCATAATCTAGTAGATAAATCTACTGGTATTTCTTTGGATTAGACCTAGACATTTCACATATAGCTAGATCAGATTGGAACAGCCAAAAGTAACATCCTTTAATTTTTAAATCAAATTTCTAGGAGTTCATTGCCATACCAGTTCAAAGCAAGGGACCATCTAGTGCAGTTAGGGAGTCTGGTCCTTCCAAAGCTTCAGAATTCTTAGGGGAAGTGCAAGTCCATGGTAGGGAAACAGGATAACTTGAACGTGGGAGATCACCTCCTGGTACTGTTTGACCGTTCTTATGCTCAGCCCCTGAATCCTGCAAGCTAATGTTGCTCCTAATGTCATGTGCATTTTCTCTACAGTAACTTGGACAAGTACACACAAACATCCAGCTCTTCTTCAAGATTCACCATCTACTTGCCCTGGGTTGCACCCTCATGGAAATAAACCTCATAAAACAATTTGTACTATCACCTCCTTTAGTTTGAAATGTGCTTTTAATCCTTTACATTGGCTCCCCCCTTTACCCAGGTGCCATGAAAAGAGACAGACACTGTGTCTGTATTTACCTTCTGAAAAGCATCTGCTACCCCATATATCCTTGTCATGTCCCTTCTTGTTTATGCTCATTCTAAATTAAATAGTGCCAATTCTTCTACTCTCTCCTCATTCAGAAGTCTTTTCACATCTCTCCAGATTTCCATCATTCTGGTACAAGGCCCTTTATTTCTGCTATTTCCTTTGTGAGTCAAAGTAATGAGAACTGAATGCAAAGAAAGACTTTTATAATAACACTGTTCTAATATTCTCCCTGTCACTTCACTCTCCCACTAGAAACCTTTCATTTTCTTTTTAACCAATGCAAGGCACTGAGGGGAGCCCCTTGCTGGGCTGTCCAGGGTGATGCCTAGACTCCATCACAAGTAGTTAGGGTGAATTTGAAGCCAGTGATGCGATCCAGATCTTCCCTCATAATCTCTGCCAGCCCTGCTGCCGTGGGTGCCCCAAAATTCTGTTTATTCGTTCTGTCAGACTGAAGCAGCTGATTGCATTTAGTGCTCTCCCAAAGACAAGCCCAGAGGATTTGAGTCCTTATATTAAATCAAACTTGTCCTGAAGGCAGTGAGAGTTTGCAAGAGCAAAGTGACTGAGCCGGAGTCAGTCCTTCAAACCAAGAGGCTCAGGCTCTGCTCATAATGAGCACCATGGGACCAAGGTCGGAGGAAGGGGGAAGTTGGAAATTGCGGACTGTTTATTGACAGACAATCAGCATGGCATCACACTACATTACAGATCCTCACCTTTCCTACCCTGCAGGTTTTCAGGCTGTAGAAAGTTTCTGGGCTGTGCCAAGGTTGGGTTGTCCCATAGCACGTCTCTAGGGACTCATTCCATTTTATAAGTGCTATGCTTTGGATTTCACTGCCTACAGTAAGTCACGGGTATTAGAACCACAGAAACACTTATGTTAGAAAGGATACACAAACATCACAGCGAAGAACTCCAGGCCACACACAATACCACCAAAATCCAAATGCTCCTTGAATGTTGGCAGGTCAGGGCTGTGCTCACTGCCTTGGGCATCATCACCCACAAATTCACTTAATTAACTTCAAGATCTTTATTGGAGTCATTAAAGAGAATTGGTCTGAACACGGGGCCCTGAGGAATCCCACCAGTGGCAACTAGGGCAGCTTTCAGGCCATCTCCTCCCCTTGCCCAACACAGCCACCTTCTGGTAGACATCTTGGGACATCCTGAGAGTCACACCTGAGAACAGCTTTCTGATGTCACCAACCACCTCCCTGTTAACCACTATAATTACACTAATCTCTACTGGGACTCCTGCTACCCCTCCCACTCTCCCCAGTGCCCCCATAGAGCTCCCAGCCCACATCCAGCAGCAAACCCTGACACCATGGTCATGCCCAATGGCAACACTGTGGGAGGTGTGCCCAGAGGGAGCAGCACTCTGCCAGGAGACAGAGAGCATCAGGAGTTGCAGGAAGATACTTCTAGTTCAATGCCCACCACCTTCAGTGAAGAACTGCTTTTTTTAACACACATCTGACCCTTCTCTGGCACAGCTACATTCTATTCTTTTCACCAACACCAGAGAGCAGATAACAGCTCTGCCCCACCACTCCTTTATGAGGCCACCATTGGGCTTTCCCTCCGCCTTCTCTGCTCTGAGCCATACAAATTAAGCTGCCTCAGCTGTATCCTCTGTCATAGCACTTGTGACCACAGGAGCATCCTGCTGTGGTGATGTTTGGTGCCACCAGACCTGCTTTCTCAGACTATCCTTTGGTGCAACATCCACAAAGTCATCACTCACCTCCAGCAAAGTTGCTTTCCTCAGAAACCATGCATTGGCCTCCCTGAGTTTACAAGGAAAACCATTTTGAATTACCCACCAAACAATCACTCCCTTGTCCTAGCTTCTTACCCTTTTAGGAGCACATGGACTCACATCAACTCCGTTTTGGAACTTAAAAGAAGTAATAGTGTTCAACTGACTGGCATAAAAATAGATTTGCAAGTGTTTACATAGCAGATATCTGTATCTATTCTTTGGCTCTGAGCCTCTTTGTCACTACCTTTATTAAAAGATAATTTAATCATCTGTATCCATCAACTCTAGCCACTACTGACCAATGGAGACTGTCTCTCAGTCATCATGTATTTCTAGCATAATGAATCCATTTGTACAGAATGCACAGTGGGCATTTCAGTTCCTAATACCACTGTCTCTGCGCCATTTGCATTTGTTCTTTATATTCATGAACGTTTCCAGACTTAGATGGGAAGATAAAATCTTTACTTTTCTTCAGGATTTTGCGTGGGTTGTTGGACAGGGGGTGGCAGCTTGCCTTTCGCATAGCAGACTTGCTCAACATATAACAATAACGATAAAAGAAAGGACTAAGCTTACAGGGAAGAGTGCAGTGCGGGCATCCTGCCACTCTTCCTGTTCAGCAAAGCCAGATGAGCTGTAACATGCTGCAGGGTTCATATTATAACATCCATTTGAAATTAATTTCATATTAGGCCAGGCTTATGAAAAGGTAAGTATGAAAAGATCAGAAAGAGAGAAAATATTATTTTCTCCTTTTCCAGATTAGGTACTTTGTTTTTTGAAAGGACTTGCTCTGCTGGTGTTTTCACTTGGCTTTCATCTTTATACACTTATTCCTTCATGATAAAGGAATCCTCTGGAAGTGAACAGTATCATCATGGTCTCTTGGTGGTGTCCCAGTCCCTAAAATTACCTCATTTGTGTACTGTTTTCTAATTTCTTTTAAGCTGATGGTCTTCCACCACGCACCCTGCACAGAAGCTTTCAGGAACTATATTACTTACATTGTACTGAAGAAAAGCAGCATCTCTTAATTCAAATACTTCACAACTTTATATAATAGAATGAGTCAAGAGAGCAATTAAAACATTAACCCATAGTAATCCTAGCTGGATTTTGAGCTTAGCACTGACGAAAATCCTGACTAAACAACAAATACAGAATATTTAAAAGCCTGCCAGATGACACAGATACTGCCAAGCAAAACACATCATTAGTCTTGGTTACAAGCAAGGTTCTCTCACTAAGTTTTTATTAGCTTGAGGTACAGCCTGGTGCAGATCAGTGTTCTGGGAAACGAGTGCTGCATTCCCACAAGCACACACAAACAGCTGCTTGACAGCTACACCACAGAAAACTGCCTAAAAGCAAAGCAACTCTTTAAAGTTAAAACAGCAGGTACAGAGCACTGAATCATACCTTAACCCACACACACAGAATGAGACCATGGTTAGGACAGGGCAGAGAAGGCAAAGATTTCCACTGTGAATCACAGAATCACCCTGAGCACACGTGGGTCCTACCCCACCTCATATTCCTCCTGCCACCTTCACCATCTGTGGGATCAGTGGAAGAGGCAAATTTCACGAGGAAGAAAAACAGCCAAATTACATCCAGATTTGACATCAAGAAATCTATTCTGAGCATGGCCTCATTCTTCCCTAAGATATGCTGGCTGCTGGCAGGGCACTGGGTGACATGCTAATGCCTGTACTTCTCCCTCTCCATTCACATATTTGGTCTGGGGCACCTCCAATTCACCTGCAGGCAGCACAGATTTAAAGTTACATGTTTTACTGGAGATTGAGGTTGAAAATTGTTGACGTGCCAAGAGTTTATTTTTTTCCTACTGTGCAAGAAAAGAGTGTTTGTGAAACATATAACATAATTGTGATACAGGCTAGCAAAAAAGGATATCAAAAGGAGGTTGGAAATAATAGATCTATATATCTAGCAACCCATACCTTGGTCTTGCAATCCAATCTTACCAGAAAACAGCCCCTGATTTCAGCAGCTCCCTTGTGTTCCAAGGCAACCAACATGCAGCTCCGCAGCCTTGCACTGCTTCCAAGAGAAAGCAGCATTGCATGGACCAACTTCAGCGCATGCAGCACAAGAACAGGCACGTATTTCCGAAGCACTTCTTCTCAAGAAGCTGTTCCTATGAGCCACCTGGATTTCTTAGATTTTCCAAATGCAGCACCATTGCCTCACCAGTACCGCTTGCACTGGCCCACCTCTCTACTCACCATGCAGTGAGTGGCTGTGGCACGAGCAATGTGGCACACTCCTCTCTCTGTACAAACCTGCCAAAATTATTATTTGACATTTATCAGATGACACTTCTAAATACCATAAATAACACTCAGAGCTCATTTGAGTAACCAAACTGATCAGTTGTAGAAACGTCTGCTTCTAAACTCAAATAGCAAAGATCACGTGTTTGCACTTCTTTTCCTTGTATTTCAAATTTATGCACACCGGCGCCATGAGCTGTAGTTTTGTAGTTGCACCAATAGGTGGTGCTATCAATTTCCATAACTTCCATTGGGTAAGAAAAGATGAGTTATTGCCATGATATTTTGGGTTTCAAAAGCTGAAATATGCCTATCAATAAAGGCTACAGCTCTCTGTGGTGGCACATTAGCGAATACTCTCAGCAAGATCTAAATCTAATGCCAGAAGGAAGACTCACCACCCCTCCCTAAAGTCTCAGTGATTCTTCAAAACTCTTGCACTGAAGCATTACTTTCTGTGAAATTACTTTTTACAGACAAGAGTTCTCTCCCCTGTTCCCACCAGCCGCTGCATGAGACCAAGTCTCATCCTGCTGCAAAGCTCATGTAGACACCAGTCCCTCTGAGTTACCAACATGGATCTCCAGAAGCAGACACACCTTGCTGCCCACAATTCCATACTCAAACACAGCCAAGGGAACACATGCCATAAGAATGCCATTTTCTAAGTTCCTCATTTCCCAGACTTGAGCCAGATTTTCTATGTTGTCAGCAGGTTCTGCTACAAAGCTCTTGAAGATGTTATTGAATGTCCAGAGAGGTTTTGAGACCTGGACTGCCAATCAGCTCTGCACACAGAACACAAGAGAACTTGTCTTTTACTAATGGGAAGTGCATAATATTATGTACAAATTGTGGCCAAATGAACACCTTAAATTGACTATTAAGTCTGTTTACTTCTTTACCC